>NC_061509.1:192918189-192940065 GCF_022539505.1 Lolium rigidum
GCCACATGCCTCATCACCGTCTGTGGGCCACCCGGGCTTGCCGGATCTAGGCACTGTCGATGGTACACCCATGAAGTATACCCACAACACAATGGGCGACATCAAAAGCGTTCATGGTGATGTTGTTGTTGGAGTGACTTTCCTTGTCAAGTTGTCATGATGTACATGCTCACCCCTTTCCTACTTGGTACTACTACTTGTTACATATCTAGATCTCCTAGATGTGCGTAGTACGATGAGGAACTATCTAATGGTATTGATAATTCTGCTTAGGTTGTAAGATACGTGGTTCCGGCTAGACGCTAAGGATATACTGAACATGCTGAAGTGAAAGATATTACTAACGATGGCAATGAGGCAACATGTATTTGTACTCAAGATATTATTGCTCCACAAGAAGTCAAGCCCACCTTTAGGACTCTATACATCTATATTATGGTTGGCGAGATTACCCTTAAATTTTTTTCGGGGAGATTATTGATTGTACTCAAGATATATTGATTTCGGAGAGAGGGTAGGACTAGAAAAAGGCCGATATTTGAAAAGGTCCATGATCCCGAATATCGTGCTACCGTGAAACAGTCCGGTGTTGATGCGTGTCGTGACGACGCTGGCCACCATCATGCTAAACATGCACTTTCGCACGAGCCGCGCAAATCACCCCGCGGCGAGTAGGCCCTACATGCACGATGCTATGAACATGTCAAGTATCCTTGTTGCATATGTGCTTGGTTTGTAAAATCTAGGGGAGTTATGCCTCTAGGATGTGTGCATTTGTATTGAAATGAATATTCTAAATATGCACATGTCTAGGGGGAGCTCTGTCGAGCTTTTGCAAATCTAAAACCTCATCATAATATCTTATGCCATTGCAAATTCTTGTGTTGTCATCAAACACCAAAAAGAGGGAGATCGAAAGAGTAAAGTCTAAACCACGTGTTTTGTGTGTTTGATGACAACACTTGAATGATCTCACCGTGTGCAAAGATTGTCTTTGATAGATTTGCAAGTGCACAAAGCCCTCGCTGAACACGTCAAGATCGGAGGACTGAAGCGTAGCTTATAGGTTTTCTGGTTTTGCGTGTGTATCGCGAGGTGACATGGTTGGAGAGGAAGAGAGGAAAAAGTTGTTTTCGCCTGACCGGTACTACCGGTACCAGTAGCGGTAGTACCGCTACCCTACTTGTAACGCCCCATGGTACCGCTCTGGAGTTTTGCACTGAAAAAGCCCCACAGTGAGCTTTGCGGTACCTCTGCGGTACCTCGAGCGGTAGTACCGCTTGAGAGTGGTAGTACCGCCCAGGTACCGCTTAAGTACCGTAACGCGAGTTACGGCACCACCGATGTGGTACCGCTTTGGTACCGCACGTGATCCAGTAACTCCCAGAGGCCATTGCGGTACCTCAAGCGGTACCGCAGGTGATACTACCGCTGTGTGTACACGTGGCCAGATCTGTGGGGGATTTCGAAAGCGGTACTACCGCTTGCCAAAGCGGTAGTACCGCTTAGGAAAAAACAACAAATAACGGTTGGATTAGGGGGGCCCTATATAAAGGCCCCTTCTTCCCCAACTCGTTTTTATCTCTTCTCTCTCTCCTCCATTGTTGCTGAGCTTAATCTTTGAGGATCTCCCCAACCATCCAACCAATCTTGCCTAAACTTTGAGGAGTGGTGTAGGAGGCCCCGATCTATAGTTCTACCAAGAGAGATTTCACCAATTCGTGCTAGTCCTTTGTGGATCTTGGAGTTAGGGTTCCTATGGTGGGATCTTGGAGGAAGTGCACCTATGGAGGCTAGCTTGGTGTTGTGCTAGCCCCATAGGTTGTTGGGAGCCTCCTAGTGTTGTGGAGCTCGCCCCAACCTTGTGAAGGAACCACCGCCTCGACCGGTGCCTTAGTGGAGAAGGGGAAGCCCCTTTGTGGAGCTCTCTCGAGGAAGAAGGTGAGGCCTTCCTTCGTGGTGTGGCCTCCTAGCCTCTTGTGTGAGGCTAGCACCTCCTCAACGCAGACGTACTCCCTTTTGTGGGAGGAACTGCGGGAAACAAACCTCACCTCGACTCCGCGTCATCCGGTTGTCCCGCTCCTTACTCTTACTATCATGCTTGGTTCCTTTACTTGTTGCACTTGCCTAGGATCATACTAGGAACATCTCCACCACTAAAGCTATCACCTTTACCTTCCGCGTCGCTAAAAATTGAAAACGACATAAAATTTGTGTAGCGTCCATTCACCCTCCCCCCCTCTTGTCTGCTAAGATCCATTCAGGCGTCATCATGCATAAACGAAGATCCAACATGCATTGCCTCCATGAAAGCCTCATCATCGACTCTACATTGCAATAAAATTTACGATTCTCCGGCTATGTATGCATCTAAACTAAAATTTAGATAAAAAGAAGTGTTCTTTACCTCTCCGGCACTTCCTCGAACACCATATGTGCTCCGGATGGGTCGGAGGACGGAGGCGGCGGCAGTAGATGGTTCATTGGTGGAGGCGGCGGCGGAGGCTGCGCGTGGCGGGTCGCGGCCACCTTCACTTTCTCCGGCGGCGGGTTACCAGCGCCCACGGCTGCGGACGGGCGTTTGGACGCCGGTACCTTCCTCCTCGGCGGTGCCCGCGCCTTGCCGGGGGCCTACGCGGTGGCCAGCTGCGCGACGGCGGCACTTGTGTACATCGTCGGGCGCGGCGAGACGAAGAGAGCTCGGGCCGCGGCGGTTGTGTTGCCGGCGTCGCGCCACCGCTAGGGTTTGGCGCATGGGGCAACGGAGGCGGAGGCAGGTGGAATGGAGTAGGGAGGGGTCGGTAGGGTGCCGTAGGGCGCGTCCATCGCCGGAATTGCGCCGGCGGCCGCGCGGAGGCGAGGATTGGGCGGTGGGGCGGCGAGGCACGGGGAGAAGTTTCAGCGCGGGGTTTCTTCGCGCGTGCGTCGAGCGATGACGCGCTGCAGCCGGAGCCCAAAGTTTAGCGCTTGGGATAGGGCAAACCGGCCCGCGCCCAAAAAAAATTGCAGCACCGCGGCGTATCCAGCGCCTGCTGGAGGGGCGATTTCACGCTCCGGCGCTACATATCGGCGGTTTATATAGCGCGTGACCTATATAGCACGCCGGTTGGAGATGCTCTAAGAGCCAATTAAGAGTAATAGTGTGCGACATCCTATTTTCTAAGCAGAGGGAGTATACATTTTTTATAACAATCAAGTATGAAATATTTGTACATAATTCTTGTGAACTATAAATTACGGATTAAGAATTCGAGATTTTTTTTTGTGTGAGTCAATTAACTATAGCGGGTTGCCTTGCAAATCCTCTTGGCAAGACGAATTGGATGGTTTGTGCGATCAGATGTGTTCGTAGAGCATCTTTTCTTGGACGATTGCTGGTAACCCAGAGCATGTAGTAATCCTGCTTGCTCGCAATCCTCTCCTTGGTGGCGTTGCTTTTGCGGTAACAACGTGGTGCCTAGCGTGAGATGAGGCGATAGAAAGCTGGGGCGATAACCCTCGTAGACGTTCCATTGTTGATCGTCTGGCCGTGCAAAAGGCATCACCGGCAATGGCAGCTGGATCTGTGGCTTTTTCCTCTTCCTTGTGATGTCGTACCTATAGAGATGATCACCAAACCTATAGCACAACATTCCGTTTTTGCTGTCGAGCCATGCACAATACGGCTTGTCCCCATCTTTGCCATCGTCGGCATTCAAGTAGAAGCTGTAGCGGCGTTCCCAGTCAGGCCTACACCACTTGTTGACGTGTGGTTTTCCCTGTAGCGACATCATGACCCAGAAATTGACCCGCCGCTGGCCGCTGATGCGTATAGCGAGGCATAGTTGCCCGCACAGGTTGAAGGCGTGCACCCTGGCTTTGTGAAAACACGTGGACTTCTCCGGGAGGTAGTACATTTCGTGCTCTTCGCTTGTCACGTCGATCACAAGCATCATAGTATCAGGCGCCCAGTAAATCCCCAGTTGTTTTACAACCACATACAACTTTCCGTCCATGAGCACTGGCGGCGGGTGGTGGAGGCTATATAATGCACGGAACAAGTATTGGTGCCGGCGCCACATGCCATCATCGGCGCCCAATGTGCACACATCCACGCAAGTTTCATGTGTATCTTCCAAACTTGTGTTTGTGAAGGAGAGGCTGAAAATCTTGTACTGACGCGTGGACGGGCTGAACCCTAGGGCGTACGTGCGTCCTTCGAGGTGGTCCATCAGTGGTGGCGCTGGGATCTTCAGCTTCTCGCCCGTGGCGGGATTACACACGTACACTGGCCAGTCAGGGACACTGGACGCGAGGAGAAGGAAGCCGTTGCATGCGTTGACGGGCCTATAGCCGCCGGGCATCTCGGTGAATCGGGACATGGGCTTCCCCGAGGTGACCGTGAGGACGGTCATCTTGAGGCCGACGCCGCGCCCACGGAACTCCTGCACGAGCAAGGTCTCCGCCTCGGCGGCGCTGGCATTGCTGTGGAGATTACGGAAGGAGGGGTCGTGGACGATTCCACGCCAGAGCTTGCAGACGCAGCTGCAGCGGAGGAGGTCCGTCGTCGGCAGCTTCAGCAGGATCTCTCGTGCGATATCCTCTCCCAAGGATGCCATCGTCAGGCGTGAACCTACAAAACCACTCACCGCGCTGGAGTGTAGATATAGCATCATGGCCCCGTTGGATCGGGTCCGAATTGATTTGTGATTCCGGAACTGAACCGGAATCTGAATTCAGTATTTTCGTTCACACCTTCCGGCGCTTCGCGCGCGGTAAGAATTCTGCAAGTGGCCCTGTTTAGAAACGATTTGATTCCAAATGTTTCGTAGCGCAGCCGCTCCCGTCCCACAGACGATAACCCCGCACGACTTTTATCATTTGGTAGCGACAAGTATACATGCGTGTTTTAGGAAAGGAAAGTAAAAAATCCCTAAATATGAAGCAATAATGTTCAAATGACAGTAAGAAAAACATTACATAACACTCGTTGTGGATTGGAACTGAAAATTCAATTAAACTTACATAATTGAATGTAATCAGTCTTTCTAGATTGGAACTAACACTTCAATTGCTGGTACATTTTCCTTGCTGGTACATAAATGACTGTATAGTCTTTCTACAGAGTGAGCAGCCAAAAAATATTGCCTGCTTTTCCCCAAAAAAAATGACTGTAATTAACAGCTAAGGGGTGAACTGCATGATGTCGTGCATACATGATCCTACAGCAATCTCCACATATTCTTATATTCCCACAATGCAGGAAAACAATACATAATTAAGCTGTAACAAATGTGTTAAGGTTCCTTTATACCATCACAACAACAGTCAATCTTCATGCTCGTCTTCGTCTTCAGAGTCTGCACGTAGAGCAGAGTGTCAAATAGCAAATTCAGAGATTTCTTTTATCCCCCCGTCAGCCATTGGATGATTGGAACAAGCAAGTAGTACAACTTTATCCCCAACATGGAAAAATGGAACTAAAATTAAGGCAAGCACCCTTCGATTTTTGAATGCTCATGTGTTCATGATTAATAGAGTGCATATGCCTACAAGGGACAGAGCTTACCAGATCGAACATCATCTCCAACATTTCTTGTCTTAATTTGTCTCACAAGCATCCGATATATTAGAACCCACCAATATATGTGAAGAACAAGTAGTGAAAACAAAAGGGAATTGAACACATAGTAATATATTTGTAATACAACGTAGGGAAAGTGTTTTAGGGTGAAACGCACACGTCCCTCATGGGGCTGGCGTTTATATTTATATTGATACATCAAGGGTTACAATAGGGATTTACAAAGAGTAGTTACAATACAACACGTATTCTATCAGCCTCCCTCAATCTCAACTATGGGAAACATGTGGAGATTGCGTTTGCACTCCTGAAACAAAGGAAGTGACAGTGGTTTTGTGAAAATATCTGCTACTTGATCCTTTGAAGATATAAACCGAACTTGCATCGTCTTCGAGCAACCCTTTCACGAACAAAGTGAAAATCAACTTCAATATGCTTTGTTCGTGCATGAAACACCGGATTGGAGGACAGATAAGTAGCACCGATGTTGTCACACCATAAAACAGGAGGAGAGTCCTGTCGAACACGAAGCTCTTTAAGCAAAGCTTCTACCCAAATCAACTCAGCGAGTAGCATTAGCCACAGCCTTATACTCGGACTACTGTGCTGGACCGAGACACGGTAGCTTGCTTGCGAGCACTCCATGCAACCAGATTGTTGCCAAAGAAGAGAGCATATCCCCCGTGGATCGCCGATCCCCAACATCACCTGCCCAATCAGCATCGAGAGAACACGAAGAGAAGCTGGACACGGATGGTCGAAGAAGCGAGACCATGATCAAGAGTGCCATTAATGTAGCGAAGAATCCTCTTGACTGCAGCCCAATGCTCTTCGTTGGCGAGTGCAGAAGCGGCAAACACGATTAATAGCAAACGAAAGATCAGGTCTCGTGAGAGTAAGATACTTGCAGACCTCCCACAATGCTTACGTAAGTAGTAGCATCCTCCTCACTCAAGAAAGAGCTATCAGCAGGAAAAAGTTTAGTAGTGGCGAGACATGGGTGTATCAGCGAGACTTGCACTTGAGTAACCCGGCACGTCGAAGAAGATCAAGCGCATACTTGCGGCTGTGTCAACGTGAGCCCACCGGCCTTGTGAGCAACCTCAATGCCAAGGAAATAGTGAAGAGCACCAAGATCCTTAACGGCAAATTCCTGACGAAGTCCGAGCAACTAAGCGATCAATAGCACTGTGAGGACGAACTCAGCACAATGATGTCATCGACATAAACCAAGAGATATATAGTCAAGGCAGGACGCTGAAGGACAAACAAAGAGGTGTCGAGCGAGTGGACTCAAGAAACCCATGTTGGCGCAAAGCTGAAGCCAAACGAGCATGCCAAGCACGAGGGGCCTGTTTGAGCCCATAGATCGCCTTGACCGAGACGACATAAGTGATGAGGACGGGCAGGATCTTCAAAACCAGGTGGTTGGCGCATAAAGACTTCCTCTTCAAGAACACCATGAAGAAATGCATTCTGAACATCGAGCTGCCGCAAGAACCAACCACGAGAAACTGCAAGTGAGAGGAGCAAACGAATGGTTGTAGGTTTCACAACCGGGCTGAAAGTATCTTCATAGTCCAGTCCATAGCGACTGTTTAAACCCTTTAGCAACCAGCCGAGCTTTATACCTCTCAATCGTACCATTAGCATGTCGCTTGACCTTGAACACCCACTTGGAATCAATGATATTAATACCGGAACGAGGAGGAGTGAGATACCGGGTACCATTACTTTGGAGAGCTGCAAATTCGGTCTCCATTGCTTCACGCCGGTGAGGAATCCCGAAGCTGCACGAAAATGACGCGGCTCGGCAGATGGATCAGCAGCAGCCTGAGCCATACACGCGGCCAACCAAGCAACAGTGCCATCGGTACGCTGTTTAGGTTGATGAATACCGCGTTGGCTGCGAGTAACAGGCCGCAAAGGATCATCAAGAGCATATAGGCCACCACGCCAGCGACCACTAAGGATGATGGCTCGGGTGAGAAGGTCCTTAACAAAAACACTGTTAGGATGAAACTCAACAAGAACATGATTATCATAAGCAAGTCTACGAATGGACGAGAAGATTTTTTGTAATGGCGGGAACATGAAGGACATTACGAAGACGAAGTGGTTTGGAGGAGGGAGTAGGAAGGAATGCTTGACCAACATGAAGTATACGCATACCATGCACGTCGGCCGTGTGAACATGCTCCTTGCCTTGATAGGCCTCCTTCATGTGCAGCTTCTCCAGTTGATTCGTCATATGATCCGTGGCACCGGTATCCATGTACCACGTAGGATCCGAATATGTGGGAGTGTGTCCTTGTGGTTCCATGGCCGGTCCGGAGACTTGATTAGCCATTGCCAGGTGACGGTCAAGGAAGCGACCATCGTTGTACATGCCCGGATAGGACTTCGAAAACGCTTGAAACAGCGAGCAGCAACGTGACCAGCGGTATCACATAGGCGGCACACGGTGGCAGCACCGGGACGAGAGCCACCAGGGCGACCATCAAAGCGGCCGTCCGCACGGCCACCGAGGTGCACCACCACCGGTAGTAGGAGCGAGACTTGGGCTGATGGCCGGAAGAAGGAGCTGGCGGTCCAGGGCGATAGTTTGATGCAGGCGCCCCGGAGGAGGGGCGATACGGCTTGCCGTTGAACTTGGCCGCATTGGCCGAGTGCGGCGACATGGCAGACGGGCGGCGATTATCAATGCGCTGCTCGGTCGAGAGAAGCCGGGAGTAGAGATCATGCGCCGGCATAGGTTCATCACGGTTGCGCACAGCCTCGACCACCGAATCATAGTCTTCATCCAGGCCATCTAGGACGAAGTTGGAGAATTCCTCAGGACGGAGAGGTTGACCAATGGAGGTGAGGGTGTCGGAGAGGGTCTTGATCTTGTTGTAGTAGACCGCAATCGAGGTGTCAAGCTTTTCCATCTTGGCAAGTTGAGCTCGGATCTGCGAGGAGCGAGCCGAGGTTTGCGCAGCAAAGGTGCGCTCGATGATGGTCCAGGCTTCAGCAGAAGTGGTGGCGAACATGATCATGGCGCCCACCGCAGGAGTCGACGTCGAGAGGAGTGCCGACAGGATAGCCTGGTCCTGTTGAACCCACGCCGCAAACAAAGGGTTGGGCGAGGTCTCAGTAGCGCCGTCCTTGGTGGAGGAGACGGTCGAAGCAGGGCACGGAAAAGTGCCTTCAACGTAGCCATGGAGGAGATTACTCCGAAGCTGCGTGTAGACCTGAGCACGCCAGAGAAGATGAGTCTCGGCGGCCAGCTTGATGGTGATCTGGTTCCCAAAGTGAATCGGGCCGGATGAGGACGATCCGACGGAGACATTCAACGCCGGCGCCGGTGGAAGAAGACAAGCGAGGTCTTTGGCCGAAGGGGAAGTGAGGGAAGGCGAGGAACCAGACGTAGCCGAGGAGGCGAACGACATGGCGGCGGCGGCAGCGGAAAGCAAAACCCTAGATCGATTTTCGCTCTGATACCATGTAATACAACGTAGGGAAAGTGTTTTAGGGTGAAACGCACACGTCCCTCATGGGGCTGGCGTTTATATTTATATTGATACATCAAGGGTTACAATAGGGATTTACAAAGAGTAGTTACAATACAACACGTATTCTATCAATATTGGCCCGTCAAAATTGTGCTTCTTCTTATCCAGAGTCAACAGAACTTCATAGCTGAAACAAATTTATCTTAGTAAGGTCATGTAACTTCAGATAAAAAAAAGTAAAGCATGCCAACACCTCAGTCAGCTTGCCCCGATTGTAAAATATCAACTTTATCTATTAATTTATCAGAATTCAACATAGATGGGACTAATTTAGTAGATTCACTGTGCTATAATAAGTAAGGCGTTAGACATGAATGGTATGATTAGCATGAAAACAAGTATGAAAACAAAATTCCAAATTACAATAGCACACAAACTATGTCAAATGTTTTAGATTGTGATGCCGTGACCCAGATAAGTAAAGTTTTTTCGAGGTATAATATCTTCAGATGAACTTACTTGCAGAGTTCACAACAACCTTTTGGTGTAAGCCAAATATGTTTGCTTCACAAAAAATTGGCAAGGATCTGAGAGATTTAATAAGTCGGAGAAAAAAATTTACCTTGTACTTCTGAGAATCCAGAACGGAAAATATGTGAGGCGGAGAAGAACCCATGAAACAACAAAAAGAAGAAATGCAACATTTGCAAGCCAATCACAATTGCTATACTTGGACATCTTCCCAATTTCTAAAAACACATCGCTTGCATCATGAATTGCCAGTACAATTGCACCGACTCTAGCAAACCTGTTTAATTGATAAACAAGTTAGAAACTGAACGGAGTGAGCAGAAAAAACTAAGAAGATAGTGGTGATAAATTTGAAGTTCATGAAACAACGGCGCTTACAGAAAACATACCTGAATACATAGGATAAAATTATCAGCACAACAGTTGCGACATGATGCGACATTGAGACACCAAAATCTGCACGCCTTGTTTCCCAGAACATAAGTGCGAATATTGAATATGTGTAGAATCCAGCAGCATACATATAGACAGCCTTAAGTTTCAATCTGTGGATGATATGAGCACATTCACTAATTAGATTTGGATCAGCATGAGAACTGTCAGTAATTTGTGCAAGTAGAGCGAAAAGATCCAGATTACTTTGTCTTTTGATCCGGCCAAACCTGTTCGCCAGGTCCCACCCAAAAATACTTGGTGTTTGTGAACCAAGGCTCATTATACGTGACCAACAAAGACAAAACCTCTCCAGATAGGAAATAAATGCACTTCCAAGCCGATTCCTTGAATTTCCGTATCCTCTTTTTCGTTTGCTCTGCTTTATGATCAGGCTTCTCATGTGCATTCCCAAACATAAGTTTCCTGGCAACTCTCTGGAACGAGTATATAAGAAAAGGAATAAAACAGCAAGTGCATTGTCAGTGGATTCTTTTTATTGGTTAAAACTTAAAATAAATGTTGAACAACCTGTCTATGCAGACATGTATGAAAAGCATCCTTATCGAAAAAATGTATGAAAAGCATAATAAGTAACTGCTTAAAATTTCTGAGTAATGAAGAGACCTGAACAGGCAAATAAGTGTCTCAAGTTTCAATATACGTCAAAAGTGGTAACCTGAGAGCACAGATGCCGAACTCAACTATCCCAAAAGATTCTACATGATCATGCATTTATGTCCACAATAGATTTTGCTCGTGCTTGTGAACGGACCACTTCAATACTTTGAGTGGCCACTCTGGAGAAGATTACTCTTCCGCACATGGCAGTTGGTAGTACACACAAGAGGGCTCCAGGACAACAGATTTATGATTAAGACTTTTGCAGAGAATTGAAGACTCGAGGAAAACAAGACCTTCCCCCCACAGTCATTCCAGGGAACAGCTAAAGCGAAGGCCAGGTTAACCCAACAAGCAAATGATTGGGTCGCCTACAAAATACTAATGCCTTTTTCAGGTTATCGGATTAGTTGGATTGTGACGCAAATCGAGCTGGGGCAGACCGGCAAGCATGTGAGCTTCTGAAGCTCAGTGCTTCCCCTCTGGCCAAGAAAGCCATGAACGAACCTTTCGATTGAACAACGCAGGCCTGGGTCAGGGCGTGACGCACCTCGAAGACGAAGCGATCGAGGAGGAAGCGGGCGGTCGGGAAGAAGAGGGCGAAGAGGGGGAGCGCGAGGAAGTCATCGTACGCCGGGTAGGCCTCGCGCTCCCAGTCCACCGCCGCCACGAGGCGCTCCACCGCCGCCGCGAGCCACGCCATCGTCGTGCCCAACTCCGGTCGCCGGACAGAGGAGAATCCGGTCAAGCTAACGCCGCCGATGGGACTGGACTCCTCCCGTCGCACTCAACAACTCGGTGGCTCTGGACTTGGGAGTTTGGACTGCTCCCGCGACCCGGCTCGCGCGGTCTCGGGGTTGGTCGCAAACTTGGAAGAAACTTTTCTCAGAGGTGGCGTTTTGGCTCATAGGAGCAAATACTCCTATTATACAAAACTAGCAAGGTGGCCCTCGCATTTTATCTTCAGCATATTGAACATGTCTATGAAATTAATTTATGGTTCCAGAGATATTAGAAGTATGGAACTATAAATTACATTGTTTTATGACCACACGGGGACGACAAAAAAGGTGAGTTAGTGTTTTAGTAAATCATGAAAAATTGTTAGAGCAAATTTAAGTTGTTGAATTGTATTTAATGCATGATTTACTAAAACGCTAACTCGCCATTTTTCTTCTTTCATAGGTAGTGCTATTCCTTTTTTTTATTTTATTTCCTTCCTATTGTCCCTGCCTCATCATACAGGGCATCGACGGTCTTAATTACATGTATTTATTTTATCACGTTAGATGACTATATCGACTCACACTAGTCATAATTTTGAAAATGCTAATTAGTCACAAATTCACTACATATCCTCACACAATTAATATCTACTATTTTTACGGCACGTGAAATTCTCCCCAACCTGTCGTCACCACTCCTCGGTAGCATCATTCAGTATATATGCCACTCGATAGGACTATTGGAATATTTTTACATGACTTATGTCCTATGCTCCAGGACAGGCTCGGCTAACTGTCTTTATATCCAATCCAATGAGAATCGTGTAAACCAAAAACTAAGGGAGACCAAATATTTATTGATACCTTCTTGATCTAAACTATATTAAACGGGCGGGCTTGTGCTCGGTTCGATTTTTTTCACCGGACTTGGCCGGCTAATTATCTCCATAAGTCCGGTTAATTATCTGATAGTCGTGTAGACCAAAAACTACAGGAGTTGTACGTATCTTCTTCTGTTTTGCGAAAAATCGGCCATCTCTCATACAACGCTAGGGGCCTCACACTTGCTGTTGTGTTGCTCGTCTCATGGATAACACCGACAAAGTGGTGGGGCCACCTAATCGACATTGCATCATCGTGAGGCTTCCTTTGAATGAACGAATGGACGTAGTCAACCATTTGGTAGCCTAGCTCTACGCTAGGCACGGAGACGTCGAAGGGAAAACGGGAACGGAACGGCAGTTTCGGGAGAGTAGCGACTAACTCGCACCTGAAATTGCTAGGACCTAGTTTTCTGACGAAAAATTGAGAAAACTTTACATCTTAAATATTGGAACGAAGGGAGTATTAAATAAAATAATTAATATCCAACAAATACAATTTTATTCTTTTAGAAATTTTTTACGTCTTAAATATTGGAACGAAGAGAGTACTAAATAAAATAATTTATATCCAACATATACAATTTTCTTTGTTTTTATTGAACAGTAGAGATATACGTCTTGTAAAGCTCATAATTTTTTTTCAAGACTCCTTCGTTTTCACGTCTTACATGGCATGTGATTGCTCTTCCTTTTTTGATACATATATGCTTCTTATTTAACGTGTCAAATATTTACATGGCACGTGATTCCTCTTCCCTTTTCTGATACGGATGCTTCTTATTTAACGTGTTAAATATGGTTACACGGTTACGTACGTAACTATTAGTCTCTCATTAAATCATATCCGTCAATTATAGATCTAACAGGTAACATAATTTTGATGATGTGGATTAACGTGGTGTCTCTATTTTAGACCTCTGTATTATGCTTTTAGTATATAATAGATAATTAAAAAACAATTTTAAAAATGTTAAAAAATTCTGACATAAATTTTTTGTTGTACATCGTGACATTCTATGTTAGTGCACAAGTTTTCATGGAGAAACAACATTTTATGTGGCGTGTACAAAAAAGACAAAAAAATGTCCTGTACGTAGTCGTGTCATAGCATCAAAATTTGTCTTTTTTACTGGAGCCACAATTTTTTATAGTTTTTTTTGAAAACTTGTGTACGAACATATGTGTAGACTAGCAAAGGTGCCCGTGCGTTGCACCGGGAGAAATATATTCGAACGCTCTAGGAAGCTCTAACATAGCATGGTCGGTGAAAATATGTCTTGTTATTTTTCCACTTGTATAGTTGTCTAAATAAATTCTACTATTAGGTTTGCATTAATATGGTGGACTCTCTAAATGTCCCTCTCTACAGGTATTTTTATTTAATAACTAAAGCTACATCAAATTGTATAGAAATTCTCATTAGCATAAGCCATATATTTTCATTACCATAACTTTGGGTAACCCATGTGTTAATGCAATCTTAGGCTAGAGATAATCACAACAACATTATCCGACAAGTCGGATCAAACCATCGCAGCTTTATTGTCGTGCTTCCATCTGGCCACCCACGTCTCCCTCCGAATCAACATTTGCTCTGATCCGCAGGTCCCCAAAAACCCTGGCTCACGGTGTGTCATGATGCGTTTGCATCGAAGGACGATGCTGAGACGATTCGCCACCGGGAGGGAGGGTTTGGGTTTATGCGTCAATTCTTTGACGTAATTGGAGCCGACGTCATGCCAAAATTGTGTCGCGGGTTGCCGGAGGGTCTTTGTAAGGCCAAAGTGCCAAACCTTGATAAGCCGAGGTGAGTCGACAATCGCTGTGCCAAGATGGATCGTTGGTCGTCGCTGCCGCCATCGCAAAGATCCAGGTTGTGGCGTTCTGGTTGTTGCCTCTATCCCTGCCGATCCCGAGAGGTTTGGGCGCGCGGGGCTGGGGACTGGGGTGCATCACACATTCTGCTGATCCCGGGAGGGCACCATCGCATCCTCGATTGAGGAGAAGGGGCCGGCCTACTCCACCTCCTCTGCGGTGCCTCCTCAACAGCAGCCACCGTTCTTCCTCCAGGACCAAGAATCCAAGACACAGCAATACAGAAACAGAAGTCAGCAATTATATGAAGACACAATAAATAGAAAATATCAATTTATACCAGGCAATATCTAGAACAGTGTAGGTTAAAGCTGATGGTTAATGGTGCACTTCTCTCCACAGATTGCAATTGTCCCATAAAAGATTTTTCTTGTCCTCTCACAGTAGCGCCGCACATGAACTGCTCCCTCTCCCATTTGCTCAAGCTGCTACGTTCAGTTCAGCAATCAAACCACACACGTGCTATCTATTTTGTCAACAAACACACATTAAAATCGTGGATTTGTATTCAAGCAGAATCCGAAAACTTTCGAGCGGCCATATGGCAGTCACCACAAGTCGAGAAAACCCACGAATCAAATCAAGAAGCAGGTAGCTCCAGACAACAAGAAAAAAGAACTGAAAAATAGGGGATTATCTGTACCTGGGAACGATGAAGACATTGATAGGAACCCAAATTAAATCCAACCAGTCCGTGGTTAGGATGGGAGGCTGGGGCAAAGGAGGTCCGCGAGCATAAGATTAGCGGCAAAGAATAACTTCTGGCGGCGACCATCGGCAGCTACATGAATTGGGGATACAAAAAATCGAGGACTGAATGGGGATCGAATTGGTAGAGGTGAGCGAGCAAGCGGACAAATCCATCGACCTCCACCAGAGCCCTCAGTGGGCTCGCTCCAGGCGGCCTCTTCGTCGGCATGCAAACTGCTCGAGTGCTAGCGTTCGCCCAAGGATGACGCCACGCGGCGCGATGGTGACGATCTGGTGCGGGCGGCGGACGGAGCGCGCGGTGCGGTACGCGATCTGGGGCAGGCGTGGATGGGCGGAAGCGGTGGGGTGAGGTTGTGCGGGCTTTGGCAGGGCGAAGCGCTGGTGGGCAGCGGGCGGCGTTGGTGGTGTGCGTGCGGGGGTGGGTGGACCAGGCGGCGGCGGGGCGCGGAGGCGGTGGCCGGGGCGGCAGAGCAGTTATCTGGAAAAAACTACAGCAACAGGGTCAAAAAAAATAAACTACACGAAACGGTACGCTGGCACTGTGGTGTATTATGCGATTTGGTGGGAGGGCAAAATGGTCCAAAAAAAAGCGTTGACGAAACTTTTTGGCAGAAACCTTAGATCATACGGACCAAACCACGGAAACGCTTCTCCCTTTATTATTAGGTATAGATGTACATGAAAAAATTTAGTTTAGAATTTTTTGACACTTCGAAATGTTGATTCACACAATGGGAGCAAATGCTCCTATGAGCCAAAGTGAATATCCCCTTTTCTCACCACTACTTTATCGATTTCACTTTTTTGATTGTACTCGCATTTACTTGCACACAGGAAGTACGGTACGGCCTCGAAATGCCAAAATGTCTTGGGAGTTGTAGCCTAGTGGCCGACATGCGTAAGTTTTTATTTAATTAAAAAAATAGGCCACTTTATTCAATCACCGTGATACTCCGTATTTTTATTTTCGAAATAGAGAGTAGTCTAGCCTCTACATCAATAGATTCACACCATCATTTTATTTATTTATTACGTTCAAGAATTAGATAAGGTTAAAACATGTATCAACCAAAGAAAGATAAGAATCATCACAAAGCTATCCATTCTCAATTCTACTATATCGTCGTCCAATAGTCTGGAAAAATAAATCTTGTGTAACCGTTAGTAGACGGTTGCATCGAGTAATTATATGCTCCCGCTATCTTGCGGAGTAGGAAAGCCCATAATTAAATCCAGTGTAAACTTCAACAAATAACCTGCAAAAAATTATACCCTTTTGCTTGTTAAAGATGAAACTATTTCGGCAAGTTCAAATAGACCAACGTAAAGCTGAAATGCAAATACGTAAACTAGCTTTATCATTTGTATGCACTCCATTTAACTAACTACCAAACATATCAGTAATATTAGAAGGTGGAGAAATGTTATATGTGAAATACACCATACGCCAAACATTTCTTTTTTTGCAAAAGGACATGCAAGAAATATATGCTCAACGGTCTCATTTGAATAAAAAAACAACACCTTCACATCCATTCTAATTTCTCTTTGCCAAGTTATCTTTAATTAACAACACTTTGTCACTTAGAAACCACATAATTTTTTTGTTCCTTAGGAGTTTTTTCAACTTCAATAGATACTTACGGAGAAACCTTGTATGACCATTCATTAAGTTCAGAGAACGTATCTAGTGATACCACACCTTATTTGATACCATGATACCACTTTTTAAAATTTAAATTTTAAATGTAAAAAAATCAAAATCAAAATTTTAGGTGTTCACAAGATATGTGTCTGTGTGCCGACCCGGACGAATGGAACCTGGGTGCGCGCGCATCCATTTACGAAAAGTTTAAAAAAATACTATTTAAAAATTTCAAAAAAATGTGAAGTAAAATTTTGCATGTACATATTATGTTGATACTTACTCGTGTGAGTTTTCACGAAAAAATACCATTATGTGTGGCCTGCATAAAAATGACAAAATGTCCGAATGAGAATAGTGAACATGAATTTGTACTATTCACAGGAATATGAATTTGCATTTTGTAATTTTTTCGTAGGTCACACACAATGGTATTTTTCCTTGAAAACACACACGAGTAAGTATTAATATATACATGCAGAAATTTACTTCGCATTTTTTGAAACTTTTAAATAGCATTTTTTTTTGAGTTTTTTGTAAATGGGTGCGCGCGCACCCAGGTTCCATTCACCATTTCCGGTCTGTGTGCCCTCTAACTTTCATAACCTTTTCAAAATACCTTAAGAGAAACAAAAATAAGAAATCAAGCATGAATAGTGTCACATAAAGACAAAATACAAAATGCTACTATTCCATAGCATTTGTCTTTTTTGTTTCTCTTGGTATATTTTAAATTTGGCTGTGAAAAATCTAGAGAATATAAACACGCATCTTGTCAATAGCCACAAATTTGTTTCGAATTTTTTTGACACTTGCAATTCTAATTTTGTGAAGTGGTATGCAGAGGGGTTTGAGCTAGAATACTCGCCACCAAAGCATGCTTATATTGAACGATGTTATATAAAGACGGATATTGTTGCGCAAGAGGTAAATCTCCCAACCATACATCCTCCCAAAAACGCAATGTTGAACCATTTCCAACTTTGAAGAAACCTCTACTAAAAAAATCAGACATGACCCTCATAAGACCCTTCCAATAAAGGATAATTGGTCGGTTTTACTTCTACTTGATCCGAAGTTTTGTTCTTTAAGTATTTATTATGAAGCAACGGTTGCCACATGTCATCTTCCATAAGATGTTTCAACAACCATTTGCTAAGCAAACATCTATTTTTTAATCAAGAACTTCTACAACCCTCCTAATCTTTTGGTGGACATATAATGTTCCATTTTGTTAAGCTATACCTTTTCTTATCATCATCCGATTGTCAACAAAATCTAGACCAATAAAATCAAGTTATTTTCTAACCTCTTTAGAGATTTCAAGAAGGAGAGCATGAACATCAGTGAACTTGTTAATACTAAAGTAATAAGAATGAGGCGGTCTCCATAAGTGAGTAGTTTGCTTCGCCAACATCCTAGCTTAGAAAAAATGACTCTCCACCGGATTTCATTCCAGACTTACGGAGGATTCTATGATGAATCGGTATTCCTAGATACCTAAAAGGTAAAGCCCCGGACTCACATCCAAAATTTTGCGTTTATATATTGATGCTCCATATCCTTCGCTTTACCAAAGCAAAATATCTTGCTCTTATGGAAATTTATTTTAATCCACACAGTTGCTCAAAAACGCAAAGGATGAGATTCATATTGACAACCTTTTCAACGTCATGTTGCATAAACAAATTTTTGTCATCTACGTATTGAAGGATGGACACTCCACCCTCAACCAGATGAGGAATAAGGCCTGCAGCGTATCCCTCCCCTTTAGCCCGAGAGATAGGAACATCCAACATATATCAACTACAATGCTAAAAAGGATTGGAGACAAAGGATCAACTTGTCTCAGTCCTTTTCATGTTTGGAAATTATGTCCAACGTCATCATTCAATCTTATTCCAACACTACCTCCTTGCAAAATGTTCAATCCACTCACACCATTTAGGATCAAACCCTTTCATCCTCAACACTTGTTGTAGAAAAGGATAGTTTACCTTATCATAGGCCTTTTCAAAATCAATTTTAAAAAGTACCCCATTCATTTTTTTTCGTATGGAGCTCATGAACAGTTTCATGGAGCACGACAACACATTCTACAATGTTTCTACCTGGCATGAAAGCACGTTCGGAAGGTCTAACCACCTTATGGGCCAAATCAGAAATGTGATTTGTGGCCACCTTGGTAAAAAAATTGAAACTCACATTGAGCAAAAAAATTCATCTATATTGTTGGATTTGCACCGCATTCCTTTTTTTGGAAGAAGAGTAATAACCCCAAATTTTATTTTAAATTATGGGAGTTCTCCATTTTGGATCTAACTAAAGAAAGCAATCAAGTCATTTGTAATTACATTCCAAAATCTCTTATAAAACTCAGCAAGAGGAAAACCATCAGGTCCAGGAGTTTTATTCCATCTGAGAAATAGCCTCATGCACTTCTTCCTCGGTGAGTTTTATTCCTGTCTGGTAGAAATCAGGGGCCACGCTTCGGAATTTTCAAGAAAAACACAATGAGCTAAAGTGGGACACCAGGAGGTCAATGGGATGGAAACTAGAGTTGGTGGCGCGCCCACCCCCTTAGGTCGCGCCACCTATGCTCGTTTCCCCCTTGACCATTCGATGCGCCTCAATATTTCGTGAACCGGACAATCTTGACCTAAAAACCCTATATATACGACCCCCAGGGTTACGCAGAGGCTATGGCGACAGAGATCAAAAACACATAAAACAGAGAGTCGGCAGGCCGCCGCCGGCGGAGATCGGAGGGGGGAAATGCTGCCGGAATCGCCTCCGGTGGACCCACCTCCTCCGGTGTGGTCATCTTCATCAACATCATCATCTACATCACCATCTACAGCAACTCTCCATCACTCCACTGTAATATATTGGCAAACCTGATGTATGATGCAATATATTGTTTTCCCATGATCTATTGTATCTCTATGTTGATGTTTGAGTAGTGACTTGTTCTTGGCAATTGTGAGATAGTTTGTGTTGGTTGCATACAACTATATGTTATCTTCTATGATGATCTTGTTGTACTAACATATGAATGCACACATATGTTGGGGAATCCATGAGGTTGTCACCGTTGCATGATGATAGGAGGAGGGACAACTGGAGCTTGACGAAAACCATGTCCCAATTCTTAGATTCATGTTGTATTAATTCATGGTTACTCAACGTGGGATATAACTATGGGGACCTTTAAACATACAATGGTGGTTGGATTTTATGTCTTAATAATTCCCTTGTTTGTTCTTAATTGGCATTGAGATCAATCACTAGGGGTGTATTTGCTCATATCTATGGCTGCACCTATTCATGGCTCCTCATTAGAAGAAACAATAAAAAATACTATCTTTGCGCTTCACTAATTATGACAACCACACAAATGAAGTAGCAATTTGCCAGAACATTTATTTCCTTGAGGTACTCCACTTTACTTCACTCCACTTCATATCACTTTAATTTTTGCATTAGTTTTACTTCTTGCATTTTAATTTCAGCACATATAGGTTTTAGTAGAAACCTCTTCACACACACGAACACACTATAGATCCTAGCTTTGCATAGAATGCCATATACGTGGGTTATTGGGCTTTAGAGAATAGATAGTTACCTTCTGTTACTCGTGGGTTCGACAATCAAATACTTATAGAATTGTACTACGGTGCCCCCCCCACTTGGGGGTTATCAACAAGGTGGCCGCCTTCGAGCACGAACACGACGTGGCCAAGCAGGTGCTGATGGAGGTGGCAGAGGTGGCGCCGCAGGAGGCTCAGCAGGCTCTGGCGGAGGCTAGCGGTGACCAAGGAGGCTACCGCGGCCATGCGTGGCGTACAACACGAAGGGGCATGGCGCTCTTGGAGACGGTGGCGCACGACGCTGCCACCATCGTCATGCAAGAGCCTCGCCGCACCGTCGCGGCACGCAGAGAGGCGGCGGCGATTGACGTAGCGGCCAATGGGGCACGCATGGAGGTGGCAGCGCGCGACAAGGCCTACCACGTCGCCGACGATGCATAGGAGGAGGGCCACGTGGCGGAGGCGACGGTCTTAGATATGGCTTGGGGCCTCCTGAGCAAGGAGGAGGATCCCTGGTAGGTGCAGAGGACGCACCGCAGGTCCACCCGCAAGAGACCTCGACCGTCAGATGCGCGACACGACGATGTTCGCGGCGGGAGCGGCGGAGGAAGAGAGCAGGAAACACTGGGTGGCCGAGCTCAACGCCACCTTGGTCCGCTGTGAGGACGAATGCCGTCGGGCTGTCGAGCGCGGAACCAACTGATACGTCTCAAACGTATCTATAATTTCTTATGTTCCATGCTACTTTTATGATGATACTCACATGTTTTATACACACTTTACATCATTTATATGCATTTTCCGGCACTAACCTATTGACAAGATGCCGAAGAGCCGATTGTCTGTTTTCCGCTGTTTTTGGTTTCAGAAATCCTACAAAGGAAATATTCTCGGAATTGGACGAAATCAACGCCCAGGGTCTTATTTTTCCACGGAGCTTCCAGAAGACCGAAGGGGATACGAAGTGGGGCCACGAGGGCCCGTAACCATAGGGCGGCGCGGTCTGCATGGGGCCCGCGCCGGCCTATGGTGTGGGGCCCCTGCGCCGCCTCCAACCCTGCCCTTCCGCCTACTTATAGCCTTCGTCGCGAAAACCCCTGTACCGAGAGCCACGATACGGAAAACCTTCCAGAGACGCCGCCGCCGCCAATCCCATCTCGGGGGATTCGGGAGATCGCCTCCTCGCACCCTACCGGAGGGGGAATCATCTCCCGGAGGACTCTTCATCACCATGATCGCCTCCGGATTGATGTGTGAGTAGTTCACCCTTGGACTATGGGTCCATAGCAGTAGCTAGATGGTTGTCTTCTTCTCATTGTGTTATCATGTTAGATCTTGTGAGCTGCCTATCATGATCAAGATCATCTATTTGTAATGCTACATGTTGTGTTTGTTGGGATCCGATGAATATGGAATACTATGTCAAGTTGATTATCAATCTATCATATATGTGTTGTTTATGTTCTTGCATGCTCTCCGTTGCTAGTAGAGGCTCTGGCCAAGTTGATACTTGTAACTCCAAGAGGGAGTATTTATGCTCGATAGTGGGTTCATGCCTCCATTGAATCTGAGACAGTGACGGAAAGTTCTAAGGTTGTGGATGTGTTGTTGCCACTAGGGATAAAACATCAATGCTTTGTCTAAGGATATTTGTGTTGATTACATTATGATGGCGTGTATTTCACACGTTCGTTGGGCAACCCCAAGAGGAAGGTATGATGAGCACAGCAGCAAGTTTTCCCTCAGAAAGAAACCAAGGTTTATCGAACCAGGAGGAGCCAAGAAGCACGATTGTAACACCCCAA
>NC_061509.1:192940165-192974885 GCF_022539505.1 Lolium rigidum
TGTGAGTTTTGCTGTACCGTTCATCCTTGTGTTTGTTTCAAATAACCTTGCTAGCCTAAACCTTGTATCGAGAGGGAATACTTCTCATGCATCCAAAATATTTGAGCCAACCACTATGCCATTTGTGTCCACCATACCTACCTACTACATGGTATTTATCCGCCATTCCAAAGTAAATTGCTTGAGTGCTACCTTTAAAATTCCATCATTCACCTTTGCAATATATAGCTCATGGGACAAATAGCCTTAAATACTATTGTGGTATTGAATATGTACTTATGCACTTTATCTCTTATTAAGTTGCTTGTTGTGCGATAACCATGCTTCAGGGACGCCATCAACTATTCTTTGTTGAATATCATGTGAGTTGCTATGCATGTCCGTCTTGTCTGAAGTAGAGAGATCTACCACCTTTATGGTTGGAGCATGCATATTGTTAGAGAAGAACTTTGGGCCGCTAACTAAAGCCATGATTCATGGTGGAAGCTTCAGATTTGGACATATATCCTCAATCTCATATGAGAATAATAATTGTTGCCACATGCTTATGCATTAAAGAGGAGTCCATTATCTGTTGTCCATGTTGTCCCGGTATGGATGTCTAAGTTGAGAATAATCAAAAGCGAGAAATCCAAAATGCGAGCTTTCTCCTTAGACCTTTGTACATGCGGCATGGAGGTACCCCATTGTGACACTTGGTTAAAACATGTGCATTGCAAAGATCCGGTAGTCCAAGTTAATTAGGACAAGGTGCGGGCACTATTAGTGTACTATGCATGAGGCTTGCAACTTGTAAGATATAATGTACATAACTCATATGCTTTATTACTACCGTTGACAAAATTGTTTCATGTTTTCAAAATAAAAGCTCTAGCACAAATATAGCAATCGATGCTTTCCTCTTTGAAGGACCATTCTTTTACTTTTATGTTGAGTCAGTTCACCTATCTCTCTCCACCTCAAGAAGCAAACACTTGTGTGAACTGTGCATTGATTCCTACATACTTGCATATTGTACTTGTTATATTACTCTATGTTGACAATTATCCATGAGATATACATGTTACAAGTTGAAAGCAACCGCTGAAACTTAATCTTCCTTTGTGTTGCTTCAATACCTTTACTTTGATTTATTGCTTTATGAGTTAACTCTTATGCAAGACTTATTAATACTTGTCTTGAAGTACTATTCATGAAAAGTCTTTGCTTTATGATTCACTTGTTTACTCATGACATTACCATTGTTTTGATCGCTGCATTCACTACATATGTTTACAAATAGTATGATCAAGGTTATGATGGCATATCACTTAGAAATTATCTTTGTTATCGTTTTACCTGCTCGGGACGAGCAGAACTAAGCTTAGGGATGCTTGATACGTCTCAGACGTATCGATAATTTCTTATGTTCCATGCCATATTATTGATGATACCTACATGTTTTATGCACACTTTATGTCATATTCGTGCATTTTCCGGAACTAACCTATTAACAAGATGCCGAAGTGCCGGTTCTCGTTTTCTACGTTTTTGGTTTCGAAATCCTAGTAACGAAATATTCTCGGAATCGGACGAAATCAAGACCCAGAGTTCCTATTTTCACCGGAAGCATCCAGAACACCGGGAAGGACCGGAGGGGGCACTGGGCCCCCAGACCATAGGCCGGCGCGGCCCAGGCCCTGGCCGCGCCGCCATATGGTGTGGCCACCCCTTCGACCCTCCTGCGCCGCCTCTTCGCCTATATAAAGACTCCGTCGCGAAAACCCTGAGACGAAGAACCACGATACGGAAAACCTTCCAGAGCCGCCGCCATCGCGAAGCCAAGATCTGGGGGACAGGAGTCTGCTTCCGGCACCCTGCCGGAGCGGGAAGTGCCCCGGAAGGCTTCTCCATCGACACCGCTGCCATCTCCACCGCCATCTTCATCACCGCTCGTTGCTCCCATGAGGAGGGAGTAGTTCTCCATCGAGGCTCGGGGCTGTACCGGTAGCTATGTGGTTCATCTCTCTCCTATGTGCTTCAATACAATAATCTCATGAGCTG
The DNA here is from genome assembly GCF_022539505.1 of Lolium rigidum. Classification (NCBI taxonomy): domain Eukaryota; kingdom Viridiplantae; phylum Streptophyta; class Magnoliopsida; order Poales; family Poaceae; genus Lolium; species Lolium rigidum. The sequence continues at coordinate 192,942,209 of NC_061509.1, forward strand.
CCTTACATGATTGAGATTCATATGATGATGCTTGTAATCTAGATGTCACTATGCTAGTCAAGAGAGTTTTACTTATGTGATCTCCGGAGACTCCTTGTCCCACGTGTGTAAAGGTGACGAGTGTGTGCATCGTGTGGGTCTCTTAGGCTATATTTCACGGAATACTTACTCAACTGTTATGAATGGCGTAGTGAAGTGCTTATTTATATCTCTTTATGATTGCAATGTGTTTTGTATCACAATTTATCTATGTGCTACTCTAGTGATGTGTTATTAAAGTAGTTTTATTCCTCCCTGCACGGTGTAATGGTGACGAGTGTGTGCATCCGTGTTAGTACTTGGCGTATGCTATGATCATGATCTCTTGTAGATTGTGAAGTTAACTATTGCTATGATAGTATTGATATGATCTATTCCTCCTACGTGGCGTGAAGGTGACGAGTGTGCATGCTATGTTAGTACTTGGTTTAGTCGTGTTGATCTTTCTTGCACTCTAAGGTTATTTAAATATGAACATTGAATTGTGGAGCTTGTTAACTCCGGCATTGAGGGTTCGTGTAATCCTACGCAATGTGTTCATCATCCAACAAGAGTGTAGAGTATGAATTTATCTATTCTGTTATGTGATCAAAGTTGAGAGTGTCCACTAGTGAAAGTCTAATCCCTAGGCCTTGTTCCTAAATATCGCTATCGCTGCTTGTTTCTTGTTTTACTTGCGTTACTACTGCTGCGTTACTACTCGCTTGTTTACTCGTCACAGGCAAAGCACTTTTCTGGTGCCGTTGCTACTACTTATTCATACCACTCGTATTTCACTATCTCTTCGCCGAACTAGTGCACCTATTAGGTGTGTTGGGGACACAAGAGACTTCTTGCTTTGTGGTTGCGAGGGTTGCATGAGAGGGATATCTTTGACCTCTTCCTCCCTGAGATCGATAAACCTTGGGTAATCCACTTAAGGGAAACTTGCTGCTGTTCTACAAACCTCTGCTCTTGGAGGCCCAACACTGTCTACAAGAATAGAAGCTCCCGTAGACATCAAGCATCATGAGCAAACTCAACAATATAACTATCAAATGAAACATTCTTATCATGAGTCTCATGCATAAAATTATTACTACTCCCGACATAAGCATAATCAGTTTTATTAGTTGTAGTGGGAGCAAATTCAACAAAGTAACTATCATTATTATTCTCATCAAGTGTAGGAGGCATATTGTAATCATAATTAAATTTATCCTCCATAGTAGGCGGCACCAAAAGACTACTATCATTATAATCATCATATATGGGAGGCATATCATAATCAACATAAACTTTCTCCTCAATACCCGGAGGGCTAAAGAGATAATTTTCATCAAAACCGACCTCCCCAAGCTTAGAATTTTCCATAGCATTAGCAACAATAGTGTTCAAAGCATTCATATTAATAACATTCCCATTAGCATGCATATAAAGTTCCATGGGTTTTTTAATTCTCTCTTCAAACACATCATGTCCTAATTCAAGATAAAGTTCATAAAGATCTCTCATATTTTTGTTGTTTTCCATTATGCCTAACTAGTGTAAAACAAGAAACAAAAAGATGCAATTGCAGGATCTAAAGGAAATAGCTTCGAGCACACACACAACGGCAACAGAAAAGTACTTAGTTACCTGGGACCGTGCCTTTTACCTTTCCTCCCCGACAACGGCGCCAGAAAAGTGCTTGATGTCTACGGGTGCTTCTATTCTTGTAGACAGTGTTGTGCCTCCAAGAGCAGAGGTTTGTAGAACAGCAGCAAGTTTCCCTTAAGTGGATCACCCAAGGTTTATCGAACTCAGGGAGGAAGAGGTCAAAGATATCCCTCTCAAGCAACCCTGCAATCACGATACAAGAAGTCTCTTGTGTCCCCAACACACCTAATACACTTGTCAGATGTATAGGTGCACTAGTTCGGCGAAGAGATAGCGAAATACAAGTAGTATGAATGTATATGAGTGGTAATAGCAATCTGAATAAAATATGGCAGCGAGTAAACATGCAACAGAACAGTAAATAAACGGAGTTTCGATGTTTGGAAACAAGGCCTAGGGATCATACTTTCACTAGTGGCACTCTCAACATTGATCACATAAATAAATAAGTTCTCTTCCTTTGTGCTACATATACTCTTGTTTGATAATGAACACCATTCGTTGTGTAGGGCTACAAGAGCACCTCAATGCCGGAGTTAACAAGCTCCACAACATTCGACATTCATATTTAAGTAACCTTTAGAGCATAATAGATCTTTGCAATTTAAACCGAGTACTAACATAGCATGCACTACTCGTCACCATCACACTACGAAGGGGGAATAAATCACATCAATACTATCATAGTAATAATTAACTCCATAACCTACAAGAGATTATGATCATAACCTACGCCAAGTACTACACGATGCACACACTGTCACCATTACACCGTGGAGGAGGAATAGAGTACTTTAATAACATCACTAGAGTAACACAAAGATGAATAGTGATACAAAACTCATATGAATCTCAATCATGTAAGGCAGCTCATGAGATCATTGTATTGAAGTACATAGGAGAGAGATTAACCACATAGCTACCGGTACAGCCCTTAGCCTCGATGGAGAACTAGTCCCTCCTCATGGGAGACAGCAGCGTTGATGAAGATGGCGGTGGTGTCGATGGAGAGGCCTTCCGGGGGCACTTCCCCGTCCCGGCGGCGTGCCGGAAACGGAGACTCCTGTCCCCCGGATCTTGGCTTCGCGATGGCGGCGGCTCTGGAAGGTTTCTCGTACCGTGGCTTTTTCGTATCGAGGTTTTAGGTCAGGGACCTTTAAATAGGCGAAGAGGCGGAGTCGGAGGGCTGACGGGGCGATGACACAACAGGGGGCGCGGCCCAGGCCCTGGCCGCACCAGCCTATCATCTGGGGCCCACAGGGCCCTCCTCTGGCGGCTCTCGGGTGTTCTGGAAGCTTCGTGTGATTCTAAGATGCTGGGCGTTGATTTCGTCCGATTCCGAGAATATTTCCTTACTAGGATTTCTGAAACCAAAAACAGCAGAAATGACAAACTGGCTCTTCGGCATCTCGTCAATAGGTTAGTTCCGGAAAACGCATAAATATGACATATAATGTGTATAAAACATGTGAGTATCATCATAAAAGTAGCATGGAACATAAGAAATTATAGATACGTTTGAGACGTATCAAGGGCCTTGCATGGTATTCTTCCTCTCAAAAGTATCTTAGCCAACAGACATATTGGTTCTAGTGGAGAATGCCCCATATGCCGGACAGGACCAGAAGATGTACTACACCTTTTATTTAAGTGTAACGCTGCTAAGGAAATCTAGCAAAGCTTGGGTCTGGCCGAGATTATTGAGGATGCTACATCAATTGATAGATCAAGTTCTGCAGTTCTTGAATATCTGATCAAAGCTAATGATAACAATCTTCCAGGGTTGTCTATGGTCAATCGGAAGGAGACGATCATGGTGGCGGCTTGGTACCTCTGGTGGATCCGAAGGAGGCGTACTCATAACGAAAATGTGCTGCCGACTTATAAGTGCAAACTCTCGATCCTCTCCATAACAGCTCATGCAGGCTCTCGGGCGAGCGGATTCCAGGATAGTAATGCCATATGGACCAGGCCTGAAGCGCGAGTTTTGAAACTTAATGTCGATACTGCTTATCATTTAGATGAGGGAGCGGGAGCAATTGGGGCAGTGATCCGAGACTACGAAGGGCGGTTTGTGGCGGCAAAGTCAATCCTATTATTGCATGTGGCGTCGGCAACAATGGCGGAGGCGACTGCCATGAGAGAAGGCTTATTGCTTGCAGAATCATTAGGCTGTAATCGTCTTATAGCTGAATCGGATTCCCTGGAAACAATAGAAGCTTGCTCTGGTGGACAACGTTGGTGGAATGAATGCTCGGCTATTTTCGCGACTGCGTTGACAAAGTGGCATCTATTGGTAATGTGGAGTTTAAGTTCTGCCCTCTAGAAGCAAATCAAGTTGCACATGAACTAGCTAGGCATAGTTTTATTAGTAAAACATCTTGTACTTGGGACGATGATCCCCCTAGCTTTTGACGCAAATCAAGGTTGTTAAACGATGTAACCAAAATGTAACCAGAGGGCAGCAAGTTTTTGATGCACTCTTTTCCTTACCAGGGTATCTGAGGAGACTGGAAGATTTTAAATGAGGCGGCTTGCTTGCTTAATATATATATCGTTTACTTCAAAAAAAAAAAATCCACTCGACAGCTTGTACAGGTGATTAGTGCGCATGAACTGACCCTTATGTCTCTTTTGTGCTGTACCTTCACTTAAAAAAGAGAAAAATACTTCAATGCTCGTTCTTATTACGAACCGCGCACAAGGCTAATCATGAAGCTAACACCTCGATTGTGATCTTTTGCATCCTCAAGCTTGCTCCGAAGCGGCACGCTAAGTTGGCCTGGCTAGTGCTGACACTGGGTGTGGAATCAGTGTGCGGCGGCAGCAGTTGTAAGATGAGAAATCGTCTTCATACTTAGCGTCATTGGATTATGATTGATAAATGGCTCACAGTCGCTTTCAGAAGTAGGAGACCGAGAGAGAGAGTCGATCGTACTATGCTTGGATCAACACTAAGGGTGTGTTTGGTAGGTCGGTCCTACTCAGATTGTCTTTCCCCACCGAGACTTTCTCACCCTATACAAGCTGAAGTCAGATTTTACCGTGCGTTTGGTGGGTCGGGTGTGTTCACCCATGCTGAGGCAAGAAGTTGTTTGGCGGTTGTATGAGCTGAGATCGTGTTGAGCCAATAAATTTTACACAAAAGTCCCTGAACAGAAAATTAAAAAGCAATCAGGTCCTTTGTTCAACCAAGCACCCCACCGTGCAAGCTCCGGCGTGGCAGCTGCCGTCGGGGCGCGAGGAAGAGGGGCCTGGAGCCGGCGTGGCAGCGCGAGGAGAAGGGGCTTGGAGCCGTCTTGGCGGCACGAGGCGGCGGCGCTTGGTGCTGGCCTGGCGGCGCGAGGAGCCGGCCTGGTGGCGCGAGGAGGAGGAGGGCCGTGGGGCGCCGACGCGGGACCTGCTGAGGCGCGGGAGGAGGAAGGGCCGACGCGCGATCTGCTAGGCGCGTCTGGCCGCCGGTGGTCCGGCGGCGGCGGGGGGCGTCCAGGGGTGGGCGGCATCCAGGGTTGGGCGGCGGTTGGCGACGCACGGGAAGAGAGAGGAGGCGTGGGGGGGGGGGGGGAAATGACGCTGCGGGGGGGGGGGGGGGGGGGGGGGCGGGCCAGTGCTACAGTGTTTTGCGGGATCACCTCATCCCGGATGACCAGCGAAGCTCGATTTGGGCTTCGCTCTTCAACCCGGCTCTGAGCCCTTTTTCGTATCCCCTCAGCAGTGTGGAGGTGGCCCGAGCCGGGCTAACAAACACAGGATCGCCTCCAATTCTCGGTTGGGAGGAGAATTTCTGAGTAGCCCCGGGCTACCAAACACACCCTAAGGGCGCGTTTGGTTGACTGAGCCGAAAACCTGCATACCTGCGCCAGCGAGATAGGGTGTATTGTGCGTTGCAAACGGGCCATGAGTCACTTTTGGCCGGTCGTTTGGTAGCCTGTGAGCCCTTTTGCGCGCCGGAGAAGGAACCCAGGCCCCATCGTTTGGTTGCCCGTTTCCAGCCCATTCTTTCCAGGTCGTGCAGCCCACAGCCTGTTTGGTTGCAGATAGCTCAGTGATGTGATAACCTCTTCACTTTGAGTGGTGAGGTTACTCAGTACTGAATAACAACACACGTGAGATTCAGTTCATCGGTAATACACAACAACTATTACTTAGTGGGCGATGCATCACGAACGAAGCAACTACTTCGTGATGCATCAGAGGTTCGTCACGAGGGGTTAGTATATACCACCTCAAACAAGTTCATCATTACAAACCGGGGATCAGGTTGTAGCAAGTCCTAGCTTATGGAGGGACACAAACCTCCCAAAATCAGCGGATCATGAGAAGGAAGCAGAAGCACTAAGCAGGAACTGGTTGCGGAGCCAGTCCTAAGCAAGCTCCTCCTCTCCGGTGGCTGCAGCTTACGGTAGGCGGCATACTCGGCTTCATTGTCTGCAATGAAGTCGATAGCCCTAACCAGCAAGTTAGGCTGGAAGAGCTGCGCCTTGCAGACGAACCGGGGAGTGAAGATCGTCTTTATCTGAGCGTAGTTGGTGATCGGGGTGCCGACGTACTGACGGTGCTTCGGGTACCGCTGCAATCGAGAAGGAACACATGTTAGTGCGGACGACATTGACATGTATATACTTTTAGATCTATGCAGAAGCTCAATGAGGCTTCGTACCTGGATGTACTCGTCCGCCGCCCCTTCATCACCGCCGTAGAAGCAGCAACCAACTTTGCTCCAGCCCAGAATGCGATCGAATTTCATCTTCGTGATGACGCTCCACTTTGTCCTCCAGTTTCTGATGTGGTTGTACAACTGAAGAGTGGTGACATGTACGCCGGCGAATGCAAGAACATCCGCGGCTACCTTCTTCATCTGCTCCTCCTTGAATCTCATGTTGAAGTAGACGTCGCTACGGACGAGCTAAACCAACCAGGTTTCCAAACCATGGCTAGTTTGTTTGCTATCAGAGATGGCTGAGCATTCACACTTACCGCAGACAGATCAGGGGAGCCCAAAGGTATGATCGCCTACATGACAAACACTACCAGATTAATGAACTACAAAATGGAAATCCTTAAGCACTAGCAGATCTATGAACTACCAGTACCACATAAAAAAAAACAGCGAGGTAGGTAAGATCGGCCTTACAGTCAAATGAGCCACACGCAACACCGAGGTAGGGGAAGCGGGGACCCTGGCGGAGATGCAGCCAGCACCACCATCCCAGTGAAAGATGCAGGCAGCACCACCGTCCCCGTCGTAGTCAGATGGAACCTGGAAAACCTCCACAACCTCCACCGGTGATGAAGGAATGTCCTACAATGGATTCGTTCAGACCCCGGTTGTGTACCCATAAGATCTAGATCTAAGGCTAGGGTTTGCAAAAACTTACCACAACCGAAGTCATCGACGCACACGAAGAAGACGGCCATCTTCCGCGGCCACTAGCCGCCGCCACAGCCGCCGTCGCCGCCGCAAGCCTCGTCGACCGTGCGGGTGAGGTAGAGCCGGCCATGTCGCTAGATCGGGATGCTGGATGAGCTCGAAATGGGGGGAAATGGGGGATTTGGATTTGCCGGTGAGAGAGCGGCCCCTATATACGGTGGCGAAAATTCAAGCGCGGTGACCGAATTCATGGCGCCGAGATTTTGCCATCCCGCGCGAGCTCCCGCTATCTCCCGCGATGGTTTTGCGAGGACGCCGCTTTCTCCACTTCTGCGAAAACGGGAGTGGCTCGCTAGAAACGGCTGAACCGGGCGTTCCTCCATGACCTGACCCGAGGGTGTTTTGAGAACCGGTTCCTGCAACAACGTGGCGTCGACCAGGAAACCAACCGGAGCGAAAAAAGCTGGGCGGATGCGAGGTAAGGGACATGTAGCCTACCAACCGCGCCCTAAAAATTAGCCAACATACAGAGCCCACAGGCCATGGAGCTTGTGGCTGCCAAGCAATCGCGCGGTGCCAAACTTGTGCGGACGTAAACACACACGCTTCCCCGATATATACAGGACCGACAGCGAACCACGGAAGGCTGGCAGGGAAAAAGGGAATTCGATCGATCATGTGGCTGCCACACAAAATCGGCCCGGCCGTGTCACGCGTCTCGATCCGCGTCTCGATCCGTGTCTGGACGATCTATAGTGTCAGTTTGAACGTTGGAGACTTCTCAATCGAAATTAAACATGATGGGTAATAAAGCTTTTCCTCTTTTTAGGTGTAATGAAAGGCTTCATTGTGATAGTGCCAAGATATGTTCTTGCGGATAATCTTGTGGGTAGAGCAGCATTTTGAGTCATGCTACACATGTGCGGTGAACAATGGACAGACGCTAGATCATATTCTCGATCCATACAGCTATCGGCTTTTGGCTACTGAAAGGAGCTCCACCGTATGCTTATCTTCCTCATATTTCTACTGACTGCATCTGGGCTTCCACCAAATTCACGCGCAACTATAGTGATTGATACTCTCACCTCTCTCGAAAGCTCTCGTCGCTGGCTGTGTTTGTTTGAGCTTCCACTTCTGCTTTTGAAACTTTTAGGGTTCAAAATCTGCAGCTGAGAAAAAAAACGGGTACCTCAATACAGCATTGCGGAAAAATGACCGTTGGAGAGAGCTCCTGCGACGGAAAGGGCGACGAGGCGGGCGATTCTGCGGCCTGCCCCCTCGCCGAGCGACGGCGAGCTCCCTCCGGCCGTTCCCCGTCGGTGGCAGCGGCGCACCGGGGTGGGTCGCGGTTACGGGCTCGGCGGGGGAGAGTTCAGACGATGAGGAGGACGTCCAGGCGCAGCTGGAGGTGCCGGAGTCGCCCGTGCCCTCCAGATCTGGTCCCTCTCCGGCGTGCTTTGGGGACTATCTCGACTCCGCGTGGACCAGGGTGGGTAACGCGAAGCTACGAGGAGGACGTCGCAGAGCTTGGGCGCCGGGTGGGCGAGGCTCGCGGTCTCGGGCGGTGGCCGGATCTACGGCGGCTCGACCGCTTGGGCACCATGGAGGCAGGGAGGTGACCAGGGAATCCCAGATCCGGTCGCGCTCCGGGGAGTTCTCCGGCGTGGCTCCAGGGGCGGCTGCTCGTCCGCCGGCGTTCAACGGCAAGGAGAGGGCGGCGCCACCTGAGCCGTCCGTTGACATTGGGGGAGAGACAGGGCCGGTGGCCGCCAGCGTGGTGGGTCCGAGACCGGTGGACCCCAGTGTCCCCACTCCCACTGTCTCTGGCCTTGGGCCCGTGCGGGGGCCCGTGGGTGCTGCTTCCCTGGCAGTGGGCCGTGGACAGGCCGTGCCTTTGGCCTTTCAAAGGCCCAACCCAGCTCCCCAGCCCAGCCCAGGTGGGGACGTCGGATCCGCGCCACTACTTAAGTGGCGTTGGATCCCCGTGGGAACCCTAGATCTCACACTCAGTCACGCCGCCACTCTCTCAGACGTGCGCGCACGGCTCGAGATCCACTAGATCCACCGGCCAAATCCCTCGCCGCCTCTCCTCCGCCTCGGCCGTCGGGTCGCCGCCGGTGAGTATGGAGCGTGGGCGTGGTGATTCGAGGGTGGGGAGCAACAAGAGAAGCTTCGACGAGTTCAATTCCGAGGAGGGCCGTGGCTACGAGCGGGAGGTGCGCGAACGGAGAAGCTTTGCGGAAGAGAGCCGCCGCCGTGACCGCGACCGCGACTGGGCCCGTGACCGTGCCCGCGAGCCAGAGTGGCGGCGGGACGGTGGCCGATGGCGGGAGGAAGAGGAGCGTCCTGCAGCGGGGTCGTCAGGTGCTCGAGACCAACACAAGAAGAAGTGGGGAATCAACAGACAAGGGGCCCATCCGCCCAAGGCCAAATCGGTGTCGCACTCGACGCCCCAGGCCCCTCCGGCTCCGACCCCGCCGCCGGTAGCCTCTTCTGACGCGGCGGAGGTGGTGCCGGCCACCAAGAAGGCGAACATCAAGTGCTACAACTGCAGCAGAGACGGACACTACCAGTCGGGCTGCCACTTTTTTTTCCCGGCGCACTGCGGCGTCTGTGATCTGGATGGGCACACCACGGGTATGTGTCCCAAGAACTCCAAGAAGGCCTCCTTGCAGTGGTACGGTTATGCGGTCGATGGCGTTGGATTCCACTTGCACGGAGGTGGAGGAGGAGGCGGCTGCCGGCGGGACCGGGCGAGGGCTCGCCCACACGGCCCTGGTCATTCGTTGTGGAGAACACCATGACCTGTGATCTCCTAACCCAAGACCTAAAGGCTCCGGTGGAAGACAAGCTGGGACCCGGAGGGTCGGACGCATCGGTGATACCGACTTTGCGGTGGTGTTCCCAACCAAGGCGAGCCTCAATCTTTGCAAGAACCTCTCGCAAGAACGGCCGGGGGCATCGCCCTCCCGGTCGGCAAGATCTCGGTGCTGTTTGCCGACGCCATCTGCGACTCCTCAAGCCTCCCTGGCCCTCACCAAGATCTGGGTCCACCTCTCCGGAGTCCCTGAGGTGCTACGTTCCGTGGACCTTCTGCTGGAGGGCACCAAGATGCTGGGTCGCCCGCGCGTGGTGGATGAAGACTCTCTGGCGGCCCTGGATGGTCCGGTGAGGATGCTGTTCCACTGTCATGCCCCGGACAAGATCCCTTCTTCGATCCTGTCGTTCGTCAATATGCAAGGGTTCCGCTCGGGCGTGTACGTGGAGTATGCCAAGGCCGGCGCGGTGATCCCAAACCTCCGCCACCGAGGCCCGAGCAACGGAGAGGATGATGAAGATGAAGAGGAGGCCGAGGATCAGAGCCGCTCTGCGCCCCACTGGAAGAGGAGCAACATGAAGAGCAAGGACAAGGGGCCAATGTGTGATGTTACAAGCACAAAGGCGGGCGAAGCTGAGGCAGGCAAAGACGGGTCCGCGGACAAGAGCCCCCTCCCGAAAGAACAGATACAGAAGCCCCTCCCTTTTCAGTCTTCGGTGGGTAGCAGCAGTGTCCCTCTCCCCTCGCTCAAGGATTACTCTGCCACGAAACCTGCATCTGCCCCACCAAAGTCCAACCTGAAGCCGATCCCGTTCAACCGAGTATGGCTCTAACTTCGGCCGAATCGGAGTCTGTTCCCTCCCGCAAAATCGTGCTCGTCCCCGGTCCCTCGGGCATCGGAGAAGGCGCGGACCTCCGAGTGAATCCAAGTCAGAGGAACCCATCTCTCCTGACATCCTTAAGCGCCAGGGGATGTCGGCGGAGGACAAGCTGGAGGTGGGGTGGAAGAGCCCTGAGGACTGGGAGAACGACCAGGAGACGCTCGCGGAGAAGATTGCCAAGCTCAAGCGCAAACAGGATGGTGAGGTGGACAACCCGCCGTCACGCATCAAGAAGAAGCCGGGCGTCAAGCCCTTGCGTGCCGTGGTGACTTCCTCGCCAGTCACTGCGACACGCCGCAGTTCCAGGGGCAAGGGCGCGAACCCAGAGCATGTGCTGCTTTCGGCTTCCAAGCGTGCAGCTCAGAAAGACCAAGGTACGCCTTCCGCCACAGCGCCTACCGACCCTTTCTTGGTTCTCCCCTCGGTTTCAGATTCACATCTTTGGGGGGTTGCGCGGGATGCGGGTCTAGGGTTGGATGTTTCTGGTAGTTCGCCTTCCTCTCTTTTATCCTTGATCCGTGCCAAGGATCTTGCCCAGGCCCGGCTCTCTGAAGCTGCTTTGAAAGCCAAATCGAAAGAGGAAGAAACACAGAAACTGAAGCAAAACCTAGCGGAAAGCGTGGCCAATCCAGCAAGTGTTGCTCAGGATTTGCCTACAGAGGACCCACCTAACACGGCAGGGACTGACTCGGAGCGGATCACCCTCTAGATATGGCCAAAGTCGCAAGATCCACGAGGAGGAAGGAAAGGGAGCACTTCACGGGCCCTCGGCCCAATTTGAGGGACACACCAGCTCGCCAAGCACGGGCTTCTGCCGGGGTGTCCAAATGAAAGCTCTAGGTTGGAATTTTCGGGGTTTTGGCCGGAGTGGTCGAAAAACCCAACTTAAGGAGTACATTAAGAAAGAAAGGATCGACATCATCTTCTTACAGGAAACTATGAGACAGGACTTCACTGATCAGGAATTGAGGAATCTGGTCGAAGGGGAACAGTTTGTCTGGCATTGGACTCCGGCTTCAGGTCGTTCTGGAGGCATGCTGATGGGGATCAGAGACAGCCTGTTTGAGGTGGGTGCGCTGACTCAGGGTGAGTTCTTCCTCAGCGCCAAGTTATACCACAGACCAACTAAGTTCAAGTGTGAATTTATTGGGGTCTACGGGCCAGCGGACCACGCGCGCTCTCCCTCTTTCCTCCAAGAGTTGGAAGGAAGGGTGGATAACAGTGAGTTCCCAATCATGTTGATGGGCGACTTCAACCTGATTCGCGGAGCTCAGGATAAGAACAACAACAATATCAACTGGACGTTGGTGAATCTTTTCAATGATGCTATTGCCAGGTGGGCTTTGTTGGAAGTTGTTAGAACTGGCGCAGCATATACTTGGACCAACAAACAATCAAACCCGGTCAGGAGCGTCCTTGATCGTGCTTTTGTCTCCCCTGAGTGGGAATTGCGCTTCCCTTTGGCGCGTTTGACTGCGGAAACACGTATTGGCTCGGATCATACGCCACTGATTCTCGACTAAGGGGAGAACGCACCTCGCAGGATTGCCAGGTTCACCTTTGAGAACAGTTGGCTTGCAGTCCCTGGGTTTGCGGAATAGTTGAAGTCGTGGTGGGGAGAATTACTCGCCACCAGGGTGAACCCCAGGGATCCGATCGACGTCTGGCATGGGCAAGCCAGTGGCCTAAGACAATGCTTGAAGGGCTGGAGCGCAAATCTGGGAAAGGAACGCAGGGTTATCAAGGCGGATATTTTAGCTCAGATTCAGAACCTGGACAGGATCGCTGATGAACAGGGCTTGGATGCAGAGGGCTGGGGCTTGAGATACCACTCGGAGGACCAGCTGATTCAGATTTTCGGTGATGAGGAGGAGTACTCGGAGACAAAGGGGAGACCGAGATGGACTCTTCAAGGGGACGCAAACACGAAGTACTTTCATGCAGTGGCAAATGGCAGAAGGCGCCGTTGTCATATCTCGAACTTGAAGACTGAAGAAGGGGTTATCTCTGATCAACAGATGATCACGCAACATGTGTATGATTTTTATCGAGCTTTGATGGGTACAGAGGAACCAAAGCTGCTCTGTTTGCGGCATGATTTCTGGGCTGCAGGGGGAAGGGTTACGGACCAGGAGAACGAGGAGCTGTTGCGTACCTTTACTATGGAGGAACTGGAGGAGGTGCTCAAGGACACCAAAACAGATACAGCTCCAGGCCCGGATGGCTTCTCGGTGAGCTTCTTCAAGCACTTCTGGCCAGGACTCAGAGGGTTGGTCCTACAGATTGTGAACGGTTTTGCCCTGGGAACGGTAGATGTTGCCAGGCTAAACTACGGAGTTTTGTCACTCATACCCAAGGTTGTGGGAGCAGATTCTATTAAGCAGTACCGCCCAATCGCGCTGATCAATGTGATCTTTAAATTTGTGGCTAAGGCGTATGCCACCAGACTATCTCCTGTGGCGCACAGGATCGTTGCCCACACCCAGACGGCCTTCATCAAGGGCAGATACATTCATGATGGAGCACTTGCTCTGCATGAGATATCCAGTAAGAATCTGCAGGCAATTGTGCTTAAGCTCGACTTTGAGAAGGCGTATGATAGGGTGAATTGGGATTTCCTGAAGGAAGTGCTTCTCAGGAAAGGCTTTAGTGGAGCGTATATGCACAGAATTCTGCAGCTGGTGAGCGGTGGCCAGACTGCCATTTCGATTAATGGGGAGATTGGCCCTTTTTTTCGAAATAAACGCGGAGTCAGACAAGGGGACCCGATCTCCCCACTGCTTTTTGACCTGGTTGCGGATGCATTAGATGAGATGTTGTCGAGGGCGAGTGACACAGGTCATATTCAAGGGGTGGTTCCTCATCTGATTGAGGGGGGAGTGTCCCACCTCCAGTATGCGGATGATACCGTTATCCTCATTCAAAACACACAGCTAGGCATCACAAACTTGAAATTCTTTCTTATCTGCTTCGAGCTGCTTTCTGGCATGAAGATTAACTTCCACAAGAGCGAAGTCTTGGTGCTGGGGGCATCGGGTACTGAACAGGCTAGAGTGGCCAATCTTCTGAACTGTAGGCAGGGTACCCTACCCTTCAATTACCTAGGTTTTCCGATGTGTGGTCGTAGAATCACCATGGCTGAGATGGAGCCATTGGTAAACGCTGTTGCCCTCAAGATGGAGCCTTGGCGAGGCGAGATTCATGTCGTCTGCTGCCCGCTTAACGTTGATCAATGCTTGCTCGTCAAACCTTCCGATTTACTCAATGGGCCTATTCCTCCTCTCGGATGGCACACACGAAGGTTCCGACGGCACACGGATGCGGATTCTTCGGGAGGGACAAGGGAATAAGAGAAAATACCATATGGTGGCCTGGGAGGACATTTGTAAACCCAAGGCCCAGGGCGGGCTTGGTGTTATGAACACAAAGCTCATGAACCTCGCCCTTATGACAAAGTGGATTTGGAGATTGTTTACTGAAGATGACAGCAAACTTCTTTGGCTTCAGCTGCTCAAGGCAAAATACCCCGTGGACCAATTCTTTTCTTCCTCCCCGGTGGGAGGATCGCCTTTTTGGCACAGCCTACACAAACTTAAGGATATCTTTAAACAGGGGGCGAGATTCTCCCCTGGCAGCAACTCAGATGTCCGGTTCTGGACAGATCACTGGACAGGTGACGCGGCCCTCAGCGTGAGGTACGCGAGATTATTTCGAATCTGTGCTGACCCGGAGATCACAATTGTGCGTGCCTACGAGGGTGATGGGTGGCGCATCTTCTTTAGGCGCTCCTTTGGGGAAGACGAAGTCGCTCTTTGGGTCCAACTGGTGCAGGAATTGGAGGAGGTGGTTCCGGCGGAAGGGAGAGACAAAGTTTCTTGGAATTTGGAAGTTTCAGGTCGTTTCTCAGTCAAATCCCTGTACAACATGCTGTCACAAGGCCCTGCCTCTCCTTTCAGTAATGCGATTTGGAAGAACAGGTACCCCACGAAAATCAAAATCTTCATGTGGCAAATGTCTAGAGGCCGCCTGCCCTCGAACGACCAAATTCTCAAGCGCAGGGGTCCATCAGATGGGCTGTGTGCCCTATGTGAACTCCCGGAAAATGTTGACCATATCTTTTTCCGCTGTGTTCTCGCGAAATTCGTCTGGGCAGGGGTTAGGGACATGCTCGGAGTGTCATGGGACCCCTCCTCTTTCAATGCCTGGGAGGGCTGCATTCATAATCTGAATTTCAAGTCCCAACGAACTTTACGTGTGCTCTTTGCGGCCATTTGCTGGGCGCTTTGGAAAACGAGAAATAAATTTACCATCGAAGCAAAGTTCCCTAGTCAACCTGCACACTGTTTTTTCCTGATCAGACTTAACTTGCAGCTGTAGCGCCCCCTTCAAAGGAGCAAGGACGAACCGATGATGGTCCAGCTGGAGGCGATGCTTAAGGATATCTTCGACCGACATGCACTCCACCCCAGCCTCGTCGTTCATCCTCTTAATCTTTAGCATCATCCTTGTTCGTTCCTTGAGTTGTAATTTGGCTCTGCCCTGGCCAGTGTGGCCTGAAACTGTCGCTTTGTGTTTGTGGGGTGTGTTCTAAACTCTTGTACCCGTATTCGCCTCAGGGCTTTATTAATTTAAAGTCGGGCACTGCGTGCCTTCGGTCTAAAAAAAATCTGCAGCTGAAACAAACGGCAAGAATTTGAAAAGCGATTGTTGGAAGCGCCGGGAAGAAATGAACGTGAATCGCGAAAGCAGGGCCAGAGCTGCTTCCCGAGCTTTTCCCTGATTCCCGAGCGGCAATAGACCAAAATACCCATAACTCTTCATGGTAACTACCAAAAAAATGCCCTCGCATATAAGCTAGCCCGCCCCTTGCAACTGCCCCCAGCCCGACAGCCTCCCTCCTCATTCCTTCTCCCTGTCCCGATCGATTGAAGGCTAGGGTTAGGGTTTCCCCGCCCCGCCCGCCGCCACCGTTCCCAGCCAGCGCCGTCACTAGCATCCGCCGCTGCCGTCCCTGTTCTCCTCCCCCGCTCTATTCCCGTCCTCTTCAAGGTCGCGGCCATCCCCGCCCTACCGCCGCCTCGCCGTTGGACGCGCCGCCGCCGTTCTCCGTCGCAGCTCCTCTGCGTTCTCGGTCTCCTCAAGGAGGAGCTCGCCCCCGTCAAGCTCGTCCTCCTGACCGCTACGGCCGCCGCCGGCGACTGGAGGTCTTCGAGGCGCCGCCATCCCCTGTGAGATTCCCCGGCGCCTGCTGCAACACCCTCTTCCAGCGCCGCCGTCCCCTCTGAGCTTCCCCGGCGACTTGTTTCTTATATGTGCATCCTTGTGGTGTTAATGTATGGACAGATCTGTGTATTGAAGTTTGTTTGTGCAAGTTTTATGCCTGTTTGTGATGTATATTCTAGAACGAGTTCATACACTGCACAACAAACATGCCTATCGCTGCAAGAAGAGGTGCCTTGTATTCTTTTGGGTTTAATGGAGATTTCTTGTAATACGTTTGGGTTCAATGGAGAATTCGTCTACTAATATTGTTTACACATTTTCTGATACACTCCAAGATTATTCCGATACAATGCGCTAGCCGAGCTACTCCTCACGTATTATCTTTGAATATATATAATTTTTTATATTTAATATGAATATTTTAAAATTAAAATTGAGGTAATTAACCCTTAAGCATGACAATTATGTTAAAAACTGTCAGAATTAGCTAATTCTTACCAAATTAGTATTTATACAACTTCTCCAGTGATTAGGGTCATTTCAGACATTTCATCGTCCATATCAGCAACAACAGCCTTAAAAAGCTCTACTACCAAACATCAAATCTCTGCTTACAACAGCTGCTTCTCACAGCTGCTTTTTCACAGCTGAACAGTTACAGCTGCTTCTCAAAAGCTGCAGCCCAAACAAACAGACCCTCTACCCCCTTGAGAGTCGCCACTCCGCCCCGGGCCAAACCGAAGCCCTCGCCGGCGGCGATGCCGTCCGGAGATGGTGGAGGAGAGGCGCTGACTGTAGTCTAGGTAGTAGTTGTAGATCTTGCCGGCTTCTTGCCGTGCCGTGGCGTGATGCCAGGAGATGGGATCCAGATCCTGAGGGCCGGATCTGGATGTTCCTGATTCTCTTCTTCACCGACGTTCGTCTCCAGTGACAGGAGGTGTGGCGGAGGTGGGGATGGGCACCAGGCGTCTTCAACAATAAGGTCCCTCTTTTCTCCTCGTTCAGGCTCTGCAACTTGATGCTCGTCCGCGGCGCCAGGTGGCGACTGCCATGGCGCTCCTCCTCGCCACCGTGGTGGTGGTTGGCAGGACTTCGCCCTGATGGTCAAGCCTCTCCCAATAAGCGGTGTCTTCTTCAGTCTGGTGGTAATCTGCTGTTGCTGCTTCTCCCTTTGTCTTTCCTTGGTGGTGAAGATGGGTGTTGGAATCGGCCGGTGGATTACTGCAGGAATGGAGGAGTTCGGGGAAATCTTCTCAATCATGTGATCATCCAAGCTCGAGGCAGATGTGCCTCGACTATCATCTTTGCTTCTCTTAGGAGGTTCTTCACGGCGCCGAGCTCGTCGCCGTTCTCCATGGTCGAAGGGCGACCCCTCCAGCCTCGTACATCGGTGAAGGTTTCTTCTTCCGGCCGATGTGTGCAGGTCTTCAACAACCTCCAGGCTGCTATGCCAAATCGGAGGCCCTCTGGTGTTGATGCAGCGTGCTCCCGCCTCCTTGTCCCAAGTGGTTCCGTCCCCGGCGACTTTGAGGTCGGCTCCATCGAGCCTTGCCGCGGTGGAGTAGGAGCAGGACCAGATTGCTTTTTCTTCTTCATGTTTGAGGTCCCTTGTGCAATTTGTAAGGGTCTTTGTGTAATTCTGAGTTTTCTTAGAGCCCTTCATGTAAAATGTACTGCCACCGCTGAAACTTAATGAAGCTCCAGGTCCTTTCGGACCATTCCCCTGTTCAAAACAAATAAATACTGACTGCATCTAAGGATCATGCGACGGTAGACTAAGAGAGAGAAAACCACGCAATTTTTTTTCTTTCCTTGCAGTTTATTAGGGTATAACACATTTTGAGAAAAACTTTAACTCTTAAATTTATCAATAAAATATAAGATACATACCATAAAATTTATGTGAAACTTCTTTTGAATATGAGTCTACTAGTTCTATATTGGATTAAAAGAACAAACAAATTTCATTGATATCACATTTTTTTCAATATGTGAATAGAAACAAAAACAAAATTATACAACTGTAGCAAAGCTTATGGTGAACAACATATCATGTAGGCGAGCAACAACTTTGGCAGTCTGAAATTTGTGACCAAATGATTATTTTGCCATATGTCCAAACATCCATTTAAGTAATATTAGATATGTAAACATGACTATAGTTTTTACATAATGTTATAGCAGTAGGCGAGGTCAGTTAACTTTGATATAAAAAATGGTCTATTTTAGAATAAAATTATATATCCCCTTAATAGATATTAAATATTGAGAAATTTTTTTCTGATGTTTCTTCCATCTCATTTGCTCACTCCATGTCAAAATGTGAAATATTTTAGAAACGTTATTAATTAGTGTCTCCACAGTGAAACTTTGGCCAATATTTTGTGCACGGGTATACTGTTAAAAGTAAGTTAAAAAATTATCTTGGCCGTATTTGGTAACATGCTCATGAGGTGGTAGTAGAAGTCATTGAAGTGTGACTCTATAAGTTTTCCAGGATTCCATATATTTTTATATGAATTTTTAAAAGTTTCCCTAAATTATTACAGTCTTTATTCTATGGCGTTGCTGCCAAGAGATGGTGGCGGGGAGGTGGGTAGTGTAGATATTAGGTTAGAGTTTGGTCTCGTAGTGGCGTTTGGGAGTAGGTTGTCGGATCCCTCAGATCAGATCTGGGACATCCCAGTTCTTGTGTTCTTTGTTGCTTGCTCCAGTGGCAGGAGCTATGGCAGGCGGGAAGATGAAGCTGGGCATCTCCGCAAATAAGGCCTTGTCAAACTTCTCCGATCTGGCGTTTGGGCGCGGCACCAGACGGTGGTTGTTGGCCTTCTCCGATGTGCTTTCGAGGAGGAAGAAGGAGGAGAAGGGATCCGACGCGGGCTCCTTCAATAAGCGCTTCCATCTTCAAGTTAGCTTCCAATCTGTTATCCTTGCTCTCTTGGCCGGCCATGGCGGTGAGGGGGAGGGAGAGGAGAGCGATGTGCAAGCTGCCGACGGATGGTGCTGGGGAGATCGTGACATCGTTTCTACGTCAGCTGCGGCGATTCCCAAGCGCAGCATCGTATGGCCGCTGCTATCTTCGGCCAAAAGGTTGGCCTCGCCGCGCTCGTGCGTGTGTGTGCGAGTTCTTGCTTCCTCCATCGGCTTCTTCAGCCTCACTACGGCATCTTCCGCTCCTGCTGCCCCAAGTGGTATGAATCGGCGGTTTTTCTCAAGGACTTGATCGTGTTTCTTTGTTTGGGTGCTCTCTATAAAAGTTAAGGACTTGTTTGTTATTTCTCTTTTCTTTGTGGTCATTCATGTAAACTTGTACTTACCGCCTGATTAATGCATCAATGTGGGTCCTTCCGGACTCTTCCCCGTTTAAAAAAAAATGTGTGACTTCATTTAGGTTAAAATTATAGAGTCCGAGCTTTCGCACAGATTTCGTGAATATCTTAGTCTGATGCCAGTCAAATAAATGTGTCATTTGTACTCAACTATAGAAAACAACCTGTTTGCACCTTATAACTTTTTTTTCTGAACCGTACGTACTGAAGCAGCATTTGCCACCACGTTTCAGAACAGCTGTCACATTCCAGCAAGGGTAGTAGTCTGCTACGTACACCGTTGTCATTTTTGGGTGTAAAGTTGTCAAGAAAAAGTCACAACTACCAACTCCAAGCTAGGGCAGCTAGCTTACACGTTTTTTCTACGGGAGCCTTAAACAATTGTTATTTTGACGGACGCCGTCAAAACAAACTGCATCGATGGAGTCCCTATGCACCGGCGTAATCCATGTCTACGTGAGAAATCGTATAACAATTATGAACTCTACTATGTCCTATCCCTCAAAAAAAAGGAACTCTATGTCCTATAGCAACATAAATCGTGTCAAACAAGTTACGTGACTAATAATATTTTATTAAATCTGCTAAATTATAGACACATATTTTAGATCTAACTCTGAAAAAATATTTTTTTTGAATGGGCGTAAAAGTTTTGCTTCAACCAATTGATTAAGAAGGAGTTTTACATGAAAGTACATGTGATAGAGCAAAAAATAAGGGACTACTCTCTCGGCATGATACCGCCAATCTTTTGGCATTCAGGATGACCCAAAAACGCATCTATCTCTTTATCCTATCTAGCATTACATGCAATGGGACACTCTTATTGTGGAAAACCCTATCATTACGCCCATATCGACACTTCCCAAGAGACAAGGAGAGTGATGGAGGCCATGGCCTTGCGATTTTGTGCTTGATCTCCCGCCATGAATTCCCACCACTCGGAGATGGTGACATTTGGCCAATCTTGTTGGCTGCCCTCGACAATTGCCAACCATTGCTTGACGGAGCTCCATAAACGGGTTGTGTAACGATAATGGACGAAGAGGTGATCAACAACCTTCTAGCATTGCTTGAAGAGTGGGCATACGCCACAATTTGAACACCCACGCTTCACCAAACGGTCAGCCGTCCAAACCCTATTTTAGTTCCCAAGTCATGCAAAGAAAATTTAACCTTAGCCATCTGAAAATAATTTAGATGATATAGATTAACATGGTGTCTCTGTTTATGATCTCCGTATTGTGCTTTATAGTATATAATTAGAGATAGAATTAGTGATATTAATTGAATGTCTTACTAGAATATTGTTTTAGTAAGGTTGATCAAACATAAAACCAACTTAGTAAAATAAAGCTAAAAGTACACTTATCAGTGAACAAACAGGTCCATGTGTTAAAGATCACGAGAACCACCTCATGCTGGGTAACGGAGTATTATGATGCAGGACTTCACTCATCACGATACAAGTCCTGATAAATCGAGACTAACAAACTTATTGTGTCACTATCAGTCAGTCAATTGTAACGTGCGATTAGGAGATTGGCCGTACAGCTTACTGGAAAATGGCATCCAAGTATCCAACGCATGAGACTGAAAAGAACGCTCCGCCACAGAAAAACACCGGGGCGCGGGTTAACTTTGTCTTGAGCTAGCTGCTAGTATTCCACGTCAGCGTGCAGATTACATGGACTACATACCATGCACATGCTCACCCGGCCGGTACGACTCAAACTCCATCAGCGAGCGTGTGGAGCTCGACGGTTTGCATATTTACAGCCATGCAGGAAGGGAGGAAGGAGCCGAACGTCCACGTCGAACCGCGCCGGCCAGCAAGACCTTGACACGTCGGCGTTGACAGCAGCCGTCGTCTCGAGCCACCTGTGGCTGGCGGCAGTGCCGTGGCCGAGTTTTACACGTGTGGGCCGGCGGCGCTGTGCGTCCACGCGGTACAGGGGACACGTCGACGACGAGCTTCCCGCGGTGGCCGCGCCGTGTGCTGGTTAGGAGCCGATACTGTCCCATCTTCTCAGCCCACATCACGTGCTGAGACACCCCGCCATGTTGTCCCACAAATCCATCGGATCTACGGGCGGGGCCATGCTGTATGTCTGCGCTTTGGAAGAACTGTCCACGATTCAGTAGTCTACCAAGTGAGAGATCGGGGGTTTGCACAAAAATAACCCAAAAGTGAAAGAAAAGCACAAACTGATCCTCCGGCGAAACTATTTCATCCATCTAACCCTTTTGTGTGGTGTTCCTCCCATCGGCGCCACACATGCAAGTGTGGCGTCCCTCCTGCCGGCGCCACTCTCCCAGCCGACGTGGCGCCCTCGACGCTGAGCTGGTACGCCGATCCGACGTGGCAGCATGTGTGGCGCCCCTCCCATCGGCGTCACACATGCACTTATAATTGCCCAAAACATACTGTGAGACAAATCGTCTGGGACTTAGCCGTTTTGGCGAGGCTGTTTATGTGGCGCCGATGGCACGGGCGCCACACCTCACAGTGTGGCGCCGGTGACGCGGGCGCCACACAAAGAGGCTCGCCAAAACGGCTAAGGACTTATCGTCCGGAGCCCCTGGATGTTTTCGACCCAAAAGTTGATATAAGTTGGCATGTGGCGCCGATGCCACGGGCGCCACACAGTGCAGTGTGGCGCCAGTGTGAAGGGCGCCAGACATTGACTTGTGTTAAAACCATGAAAAATCCTAACATACTCCAACAGTTTTGAATACAACATTGGACACAACAAGTAGCAATTTCAGAAC
Source organism: Lolium rigidum (assembly GCF_022539505.1). Taxonomy (NCBI): domain Eukaryota; kingdom Viridiplantae; phylum Streptophyta; class Magnoliopsida; order Poales; family Poaceae; genus Lolium; species Lolium rigidum. The sequence goes on from NC_061509.1 coordinate 192,964,283, forward strand.
ATACACATATAACACTTCATAGCTCACATCGTAGCACGTAGATTCAAACAACAAGTAGCATTACAGATATGGTTCGAAATGACATAGGGTTCACAACTCGATACTTATGAAGATAGAGTTCACAACAACACGTAGCACATCCTAGTATCGTCCTCGACGTGTCGTCCTCACGGGTTGCTTCCGGACGGCCATCCTTTTCGTCCGCTGCCGTGGCTCTTGTTGCTGCTGCTCCTCCTGCTCCTCCTGCTCCTCCTGCTCCTCCTCCTCTGAAGATAATGGCTCGTCGTTCCTCATCCTCGACAAAGATGTCTCCGCGGCGGCCCCTCATCCTCCTCAATGACAACCTTCTTTCCTCGGTTGACATAATCTTCCAGAGTGTACCGGTTTGGAGCCTTGCCCCTTGGCTTCAACTGGTAAGCTGACCGTGGGGCTTGCTTCTTGCCGCGACTAATGCTTTGACTCAAAATTTCGCCGTCGTCGTGAATCTTCACAAACATGAACACATGAGATTACAAAAGTTGAAATTAGTAAGAACATGTTTGACAAGCAACAAAATAGTCCATACCTCCGGCTCTTCGAAGAGGAGGATGTAGGAATTTCGCCTTCGCGGCAACCTAGCAAGTTGGCTAACCGCCGCATCTTTCGTGCGGTGTTCTCGCGTCATGGAACTCATGGTTACAAAGCCACCAGAACATAATAGCCTACATTCAAAGTTGGTGATCATACCTTAATGAAATGCCGCAACGGTCCGACAGGCTTTTCATCTCTCCCGCTCTGGTCCCACATAATCTCGCACTCGTCAGCAGTTTTTTGGATCTCCGACCGCTGTGACAAACATAGCATACACAATTTAAGCGAGCACATGGCAATCTAGATGATGTACTAGTTAGTGAGAGAATCCATTACCACGAAGTTCAGCTCGGAAGCAATAGAAGTCGATCTCCCTCTGCGAGCAAAGGTGTCGTGCTGGCTTTGCGCAACCTCATCGAACTCGATGGGGTCGTCCAAGATGTCATCAGCATACGCGTGCTTCACTAACTCGATACGAGTGTTTTCATGGAACCACTGGAGGTAGTTGTTGAAAGCGGCCAAGTCGTGAGGCACAATCTCCACAGGGCCAGCAGTCCGTGTCGCTTCCAAACAGTGTTGGAACGCTGCAACGTGGCCGCTATGATGGACTGGCTAATTTGTGATCTTGCTCTGCTGCTTCCTATCAAGCCTGCAAGAATCAAGAAGTTAGATTGTACCTCTTCTATCAAAAATCTTCCATCGCATGATTTCAGAAGTTTACCTATGAAGCGCCTTGTCCGTGTCTTGCCACTGAGGTGGGCACTCCTGATACCGTAGTAGGTACCATATGGCTCCCAATCCACCTGCATCATACACATATTTCAGAATTTAGAACATGCCAACATAATTTATGAAAACTAGGATTGCAAAGTCGTGATCGGTTACCTGCTCAGCGGTAAGAGTGTCCAACTCCTCAGTGTAGTGCATGTACATGATCTTTGGATCGCTCGTCATCTCCGAGACATTGTCCCAAAGATATGCCCAAGTCGGCTCCCGATCAAGGTTCTCATGGTGATGAGGCCATGGCCTCTCTGTGAGTACCCTAGGCCGCCCAACTGATGGGCGGTCCCAGCTCCATACGGAAAGTAGGAGCAAGCTTCCACCAATACCGCCGCTCCCAGTCCTGCGACAAGCTTCGTCCAACTGCGTACATAAGACATTTGGTTAGTACTTTGTCTAGCACACTACTATAACATACAACAAATCATCACCTGCCGATAGAGGTAGGCAAGTGCAGCTGTTCCCCAACTCCACCGGTGCTCCAACACCGTAAGCGCCTTCGGCCAACACCAATGGGCCAGCTTGCCACCACTGTCAGCAAAGACAGTCCTCGAAATCATGTACCATAAGTACACGCGGGTGTACGTCCTGATAGTGTCCTCGTTGGGCCCGTCCGGGCATTGTCGAAAGTTAGTCCTGATCCAAGAGAAAGACGCGCCGGCGGGAGCTCTCTCCTTTGGATTTGCTGGCACCGGAGGAGCCCTGCCAATAAGCGCCTCCATCTGCTGGCGCCACCCATCAGAAGTTGTGTTCATACACAGTGGCTCGCCCTGAATAGGAAGTCCAAGGATCATGGAAACATCCTGGAGAGTAGGGGCCATCTCGCCGGCTCTCAAGTGGAAGGTGTGCGTCTTCGGCCTCCACCGGTCGACAAGGGCGGTGAGTGCCGCGGCGTTCATGTTCGGCCCCCCACGGCTTACAAGAGATATGAACGGGAGAAGACCGGTAGGCTCGATGAACTCCGTGTACCTCTCGTCATACGGTATATCCATCGTGCCATGGTAACGAATCTTCAAAGGGTGAAGATCCGTTGTCCTCTCCGTCATATGAAAAGCCCGGTGATCCTCGTCATACTCTTGATCTAGGAGCCACACCATCCTACATGTTTACACAAATACACCATATTATGAGCCATTTCTAACAAATATGAGCACCACATACATGAGAACATATCCAAATAAGCCATCACACATACATCATATACATACATATACATTCATATCTACGGATAGAACACCATGTTATGAGCCATTCCTAACAAATATGAGCACCACATACATGAGAACACCAACATAAATTTCCATATCAATGGTTCATATCCAAATACACCAACATAAATTTCCATATCAATGGTTCATAAAAAATTTCCATATAAAACACCATATTATGAGCCATTCCTAACAAATATGAGTTATTCAATCACAAATATGAGTTATTCCATCACAAATAATGGTCATATGTAACACAAATATGGATACATACATATCTATGTTTCCTACACATACACATTCATGAAATTTGATGTCTAGGGTTCCTCCACAAATCTAGGATACATACATATCTAGTGTTCCTACACATACACATTCAACACATACATAGCCATTTCAACACATACATAGCAATTTCGAATCTAGTTTCCATGTCTAGGGTTCATGTACAAATCTACCAAGATCTATGAATTAGTGGATGAATGTGAAGGATTCGAAGGGGATTACCTTGAGGAATGGATGGGGAAGAGATTGGCCGATCAGATCTGATGAATTCGTGGCCGATTTGGTGGGGGGGGGGGGAGAGGGGGGAGGAGGAGGAAACCGCCGGCCGCCTGTCTTGAAGAAATAGAGAAGAGAGAAGAGAGAAGAAGAAGAGGGTCGGGCTGGGGGCGGCTCGGGCGCCACACTTTGGGATGGGCCGTGTGCATCGGCGCCACACTTACAAGGCGGCCCGTGGCGCCACACAAACAGCTCTCGCCAAAACGGCTAGTCCCGCACGATTTGTCCACGATGTTTTGGGCAACAGGGCATGTGTGGCGCCGATGGGAGCGGCGCCACACATCCTGCCACGTCGGATCGGCGCACCAGCTCAGCGTCGAGGGCGCCACGTCGGCTGGGAGAGTGGCGCCGCCGGCACGGGCGCCACACTGACACATGTGACGCCCATGAGAGGGGCGCCACATAAAAGGGTTAGATGGGTGAAATAGTTTGCCCGGAGGGTCAGTCTGCGCTATAGTTGCAATAAAGGGTTATTTTTGTGTAAATCGCCCAAAAACAATCAGGGAGTACACTCAATTTTTTTTTTGCTGGTAGCTTTTCATTGCCCTTTATTACTGAATAACCAACCAGAGGTACAATGTCATTATCAGACGGTTCAAGCAGCCACAAGCGCGGCTCCATAGTTTAAAGAGCTACGAGCTAGATCATGGGCATGCCCATTTAAAATTCTATTTTCGAGGAATAAGACTATATTTCTAGACTGAGTTGAACACTACGACTTATTCACCGGTGGAAAAACAAGCTCTCGGAAGCCCCATAAGTCGCGAAGGTAAAGGAACCGCGACTAATGGGGTCTTTAGTCGCGGTTCGTGTGGCGAACCGCGACCAAAGGCCCGGGCCCGTGGCGCACGGTGGCCAGCCGGGTGCACGTGGCTTTAGTCGCGGCTGGCCAGCCCAACCGCGACTAAAGAGCTCCGAAGGCTCTTTAGTCGCGGTTGGCCAGGCCAACCGGGACTAAAGCCCCTCCCCTATATATACCCATCCAGCAGCCAACACTTAGCCATTTGGAGCCATTCTCTTCACAAGTGAGTGTTAGGTTTGCTTTTGGTTCCTCTTATGCACATAAGGTGTTTGATGAAATGCCCCAAGAGCATGAAACAAACATGATATGAAGTGTTGGAGTCACACTTGAGCTTTCTCATTTAATTTTTCCTCCTCGATCGCGGTTAGCAACTTGAACCTTTGATATGTGTCATTGATAAAATATGCATGTGTGTGTAGTTCATTAATTGTTTAATTTATATTGTTTGTAGCTAGTTAGTTTAACAAATGCATGATGGTTAATTATATATTTTATATTATAATAATGCGTATGAATCGGCAATGGATGTACGGTAACCGACTCTCCGGCGAGTTCAAGCACGGTTTGAAAGATTTCCTCGTAGTGGCTAATGCGAACAAGCGTGGGGGTTTTGTTATCTCGTCCATGTGTTAAGTGTAAGAATCGAAGGGTTACTCTTCCTCAAGAGATGTTCACATGCACCCGCTTCGGCACGGTTTCATGCCAAGCTATAATTGTTGGACCAAGCATGGAGAAAGAGGGGTTATAATGGAAGAAGATGAAGAAGGGGATGATTTCAATGATGAAAGCTATCTTTCTCATTTCGGTGATACTTTCATGGAGGATGCTGAAGGTGAAGGGGAAGGTGAAGAAGAGGCACGTGATGATCCCGTTGATGATCTTGGTCGGACCATTGCCGATGCACGGAGACGCCGCGAAACCGAAAAAGAGAGGGAGAATTTGGATCGCATGTTAGAGGATCACAGGAAGGCGCCGTACCTCGGATGCGACGATGGTCCGAAAAAGCTGGGCTGCACACCGGATTTGCTGAGATGGAAGGCACAGCAGGTGTAGCTGACTCCGCATTTGAAAACTTGCTGAAAATGTTGAAGAATATGTTTCCAAAGAATAACGAGCTGCCCGCCACTACGTACGAAGCAAAGAAGGTTGTCTCGCCCTCTAGGTTTAGAGGTTCTCAAGATACATGCATGCATCAACGACCGCATCCTCTACCGCGGTGAATACGAGAATTTGAATGAATGCCCGGTATGCACCGCATTGCGTTATAAGATCGAGGCGATGACCCCGGTGACGATGTTGAGGGCCGTAAACCCAGGAAGAGGGTTCCCGCCAAGGTGATGTGGTATGCTCCTATAATACCACGGTTGAAACGTCTCGTTCAGGAACAAAGAGCATGCCAAGTTGTTGCGATGGCACAAAGAGGACCGTAAGTCGGACGGGGAGTTGAGACACCCCGCGATGGAACGCAATGGAGAAAGATCGACAGAGAGTTCAAAGATTTTGCAGCTGACGCAAGGAACATAAGATTTGGTCTAAGTACGGATGGCATGAATCCTTTTGGCGAGCAGTAGCTCCAACCATAGCACTCGGCCCGTGACTCTATGCATCTACAACCTTCCTCCTTGGTTGTGCATGAAGCGGAAGTTCATTATGATGCCGTGCTCATCCAAGGTCCGAAGCAACCCGGCAACGACATCGATGTGTACCTAAGGCCATTAGTTGATGAGCTTTTACAGCTGTGGGGCAGACTCGGTGTCCGTGTGTGGGATGAGCACAAAGAAGAGGAATTTGACCTACGAGCGTTGCTTTTCGTAACCATCAACGATTGGCCCGCTCTTAGTAACCTTTCGGGACTCGTCAAATAAGGGATACAATGCATGCACGCACCGCTTACATGAGACTCGAAAGTGTACATTTGCCAAATTGTAAGAAGAACGTGTACCTTGGGCATCGTCGATTTCTTCCGAAAGGTCATCCAAGAAGAAAGAAAGGCAAGCATTACAACGGCAAGGCAGATCACCGGCCGAAGCCTGCGGAACACACTCGGTGCCGAGGTATTTGATATGGTCAAGGGTTTGAAAGTCATCTTTGGAAAGGGTCCTCGGCGGACAATCAGCTCCGAAGGGAGCCGACGGGCACGTAGCCATGTGGAAGAAGAAATCTATATTCTCGGGAGCTAGAATATTGGAAAGTCCTAGAAGTCCGCTCCGCAATCGACGTGATGCACGTTACGAAGAATATTTGCGTGAACATCCTAAGCTTCTTGGGCGTGTATGGGAAGTCAAATGATACAAAGGAAGCACGGCAGGACCAAAGAAAGTTTGAAAGACCCCGATGACAAGCATCCGGAACGGTTTCAAGGTCGTGCCAGCCTACGCTCCGACCAAAGAAGAGAAGGTCATCTTTTTTGAATGCCCGAGCAAGATGAAGGTCCCGTCAGATTCTCGTCCAATATAAAGGGAATAATAAACATGGCGGAGAAAAAGTTCCAAAACCCGAAGTCTCACGACCGCCACGTGATTATGACGCAATTGCTTCCGATTGCTTTGAGGGGCTCCTCGCCGAAAATGTTCGAGTAGCCATTGTGAAGCTATGTGCATTCCTCAATGCAATCTCTCGAAGGTAATCAATCCGAAGTTCTACCACGGTTACGTAACGATGTGATCCAATGTCTTGTCGCTTCGAGTTGGTGTTCCCGCCATCCTTCTTCAATATTATGACGCACCTCCCGGTTCACCTAGTCGATGAGATTTCCATTCTCGGTCCCGTATTTCTACACAATATGTTCCCCTTCGAGAGGTTCATGGGAGTATTAAAGAAATATGTTCGTAACCGTGCTAGGCCGGAAGGAAGCATCGCCAAGGGCTATGGAAATGAGGAGGTAATTGAGTTTTGTGTTGACTTTGTTCCCGACCTTAAGCCGATTGGTCTTCCTCAATCGCGGCACGAGGGGAGACTAAGTGGAAAAGGCACGATCGGAAGGAAATCAATGATATGTATGGACGGCCATTCTCCGACCGAAGCACACCACACAGCTTCCGACCAATTCCAGCTTTGGTGGCTCCGTACTTTGAGAAACACAAGAATATTTTACGCTCGGACAACCCCGGGAAGCCCGAATCCCGGATTAGGAAGGCCCACATGGAGACTTTCGGCAGTTGGTTGAGAAAACATTTAATGAGTGACAATAAGGTTGTAGATCAGCCTGTACATGTTGGCCAAGACACCATCTTCGACTATAACGACTTTCCAAGGGTACGAGATAAATGGGAATACATTTTACACGATCGCCCAAGATAAAAAGAGCACCAACCAAAACAAGTGGTGTCCGCTTTGATGCAAAGCAACCGAGAATGGGCAAAAGGTCACATATTATGGTTACATAGAGGAGATATGGGAACTTGACTATGGACCCTCCTTTAGGGTCCCTTTGTTCCGTGCAAATGGTTCAAGCTAACAGAGGTGGGGTAAAGGTGGACCAAGCAATACGGAATGACAATGGTGGATTTCAACAATCTTGGTTACCTTGACGAACCATTCGTCCTAGCGAAAGATGTCGCTCAGGTTTTCTATGTGAAGGACATGAGTAGCAAACCGAGGAAACTAAAGATAAGAAAACGATCAAGACATCATGCGATGATCCAAAGCGCCACATTGTTCTTTCGTGGAAAAGAAACATCGTGGGAGTGGAGGACAAGACAGACATGTCGAAGATTATAATATGTTTGCTGAAATTCCGCCCTTCAAAGTGAACACCGACCCAAGCATTAAGTTAAATGATGAGGATGCTCCATGGATACGGCACAATCGTAAGCAAGCAGGGACACAAGGGAAGAAATGATGTGTAATAATTTATTATTGTACCAAACTTTGTTGAATGAATCATGTGAATTATATTACCCGTGATGTGTTTAATTGGTGTCCATTTTCGAATGATTCAATTGACTCGAGATAGCACCGATGATACATGAAATTTGGAGTGACTAAGTCATACTCCCGCATACATGAAATTTGGAGTGACTAAGTCATACTCCCGCATACATGAAATTTGGAGTGACTAAGTCATACTCCCGCATATAGGAAATTTGGAGTGACTAAGTCATACTCCCGCATACATGAAATTTGGAGTGATTTAGTCATACTCCCGCCTAGGCGTATAATATGCATACTCGTAGTCTTCATAGCCGCCGCCGTTGTACCGGTAGTCGTCGCCTTCTAAGTTGCCGGCGCCGTCGCCGCCGCCGTCGCCGCCGTCGGCCGGCGGCGCTCGTGGCTCGAACCGAGGGTAGCGCAGCGGGGGATATCGCCGGCCGTGATGTAGTCCATGACGCTCGCAGTCCGGCCGTACCACCATAGCCGACGGCCGGCCTCGTGGAAGTTTCCAGGAGGCAGTACCGTCCTCCTCATACTCCGGCGAGCGCCCTCTCACGCCGATTGATGAAGAAGGCGTCCCAAGTATGTCGAGTTATCGGGATGCCGCCGGGGATTCATCCGCCGCTCCGGCGTGAGGTCGAGGTAGTAGTGATTCGTGATGGCCGCCCGGCGCGCAGCACTCGAGGGACGGGAGGGACCGGCACGCCGCCGGCGCTAGGCTCCACCGGCAGGGACGCGGTAGCCCGAGGGCAAGGGTAGTTCGAGGCGCAAAGCTCCTCCACCTCGCCGGTAGGTTAGAGTGGGTGCGGTGGAAGCCATGAGAGAGTGATGAGAGATTGTAGAGATGTGATGCTGGCTAAGCCGGGCTACCTATATGTAGTGACAAATGGCGGGAAAAATGGGAGCGGGAAGACAGGAGGCGGGAAGACAGAGGCGGGGAGAAAGTGGCGGGAAGAAATTGGCGGGAAAAAATTTGGCGGGAAGAAAGAGGCCGGAAGAAATTGGCGGGAAACAATTGGCGGGAAGAAAGAGGCGGGAAGACAGGGAAGAAATGGCGGGAAGACGAGGAGGGAAGAGGGGTCGGCGGAAAGAGGCGGGAAGAGGGGGCCAACGAACTTTTGAATTGAATTAGTTTTATTTTTATGAATTTTTGATAATTTGTAATTTTAAATTTTTGAATTGAATTAGTTTTATTTTTATGAATTTTTTGATATATTATTTGTAGTTTTAAGATTTTGAATTGAATTAGTTTTATTTTTATGAATTTTTTGATATATTATTTGTATTTTTAAGATTTTGAATTGAATTAGTTTTATTTTTATGAATTTTTGATATATTATATGTATTTTTAACATTTTGAATTGAATTAGTTTTATTTTTATGAATTTTTTGATATATAATTTGTATTTTTAACATATTGAAATGAATTAGTTTTATTTTTCTGATTTTTTTGATATATTATTTGTATTTTTAAGAATTTGAATTGAATTAGTTTTATTTTTCTGATTTTTTGATATATAATTTGTATTTTTAAAATTTTGAATTGAATTAGTTTTATTTTTCTGATTTTTTTGATATATTATTTGTATTTTTAAGAATTTGAATTGAATTAGTTTTATTTTTCTGATTTTTTTGATATATAATTTGTATTTTTAAAATTTTGAATTGAATTAGTTTTATTTTTCCGATTTTTTTGATATATTATTTGTATTTTTAAGAATTTGAATTGAATTAGTTTTATTTTTCTGAGTTTTTCTCGTATTTTTAACATTTTGAAAAACAAAAAGTAATTTAAAAATGTCTTTAGTCGCGGTTGGCCTCCCCAACCGCGACTAAAGCTCGTGCGCGCGGGAACGAAAAACCCGGCGAAAGCTGTAGTCGCGGTTGGTCCGGCCAACCGCGACTAAAGGGTGCCCTTAGTCGCGGGTCGCCTCCCCAACCGCGACTAAAGGGGGGGCTATAAATACCTCGCGCGAACCGTCGCCTCCGCCATCGTCTTCTCCGCATCTTCTCCGCCATCGCCGACGCCGCCGAACGCCGACGCCGCCGCAGCACGCCGGACGCCGCCCGCCGACGTCGCCGCCGCACTCGCCGCCGCCGCAGCACGCCGCCGCCGCCTCTCGTCGCGCCATCGATCCAGTATGTCGCCGCGCGCCCGCGCGCCCCTACGTACCGTACTATCGCCGCCCGCCAGATGACGCGCCGCCGCCCGCACGCGCGCGCCGCCGCCGCCCGCACGCGCCGAGACGCCGCCGCCGCCGCCCGCCAGCACGCGCCGCCGCCGCCCGCACGCACGCGCCGACGCCGCCCGCGCGCGGACGCCACCCGGCCGCGCGCCGAGAAGAGAGAGAGAGAGAGGGCCGGGCCGGATTTTTCCCTTTTTTGTGTTTTTTTTCTTTTTAATTTTAACTAGTTAATTAGTTTAACAAAAACGGTAAATTAACAAAAAAAAAGTAAAACTTGATAATTTGTAACTAAAATTTTGTATACTTAACAAAAATTTGTAACTAAAATTTTGTATACTTAACAAAAATTTAACTAAAATTTTGTATACTAACAAAATTTTGTATACTTAACAAAATCTTGACTTAACAAAAATTTTACTTAACAAAAATTTTACTTATCAAAATTTTGACTTAAGAAAATTTTTACTTAGCGCCGTCGCCACCGCCCTCTCGCTCACCGCCACCGCCCTCTCGGTCACCGCTACCGGTCTCTCGGTCACGCGCGCGGTCACTGCGTCCCCCCTTTCGCCACCGCCACCGGCCTTCGGTCACGCGGTCACCGCGTCCCTCTCGCCACCGCCACC
>NC_061509.1:192974985-193000548 GCF_022539505.1 Lolium rigidum
CGCTGTCTTTGTTACTCTGCTGCTGTTATTTCACTACTGCTACAGCTATAAAACTGTTACTACTGATAAACTCTTGCGAGCAAGTCTATTTCCATGTGCAGCTGAATTGACAACTCCGCTGTTAAGGCTTTCAAGTGTTCTTTGTCTCCCCTTGTGTCGAATCAATAAATTGGGTAATACTTCCCTCGAAGACTGTTGCGATCCCCTATACTTGTGGGTCATCATTTTGCAACTTAATACTGGAAGGGGTTCGGATGATAACCTGAAGGTGGACTTTTTAGGCATAGATGCATGCTGGATAGCGGTCTATGTACTTTGTCGTAATGCCCAGTTAAATCTCACAATATTCATCATGTCATGTATGTGCATTGTTATGCCCTCTCTATTTGTCAATTGCCCGACCGTAATTTGTTCACCCAACATGCTATTCATCTTATGGGAGAGACACCTCTAGTGAACTGTGGACCCCGGTCCATTCTTTACATCTGAAATACAATCTACTGCAATACTTGTTCTTTACTGTTCTTTGCAAACAATCATCATCCACACTATACATCTAATCCTTTGTAACAGCAAGCCGGTGAGATTGGGGCAAAGTACTTTGGTTGTGTTGTGCAGGTTCCACGTTGGCGCCGGAATCTCTGGTGTTGCGCCGCACTACATCCCGCCGTCATCAACCTTCAACGTGCTTCTTGACTCCTCCTGGTTCGATAAACCTTGGTTTTTTTCTGAGGGAAAACTTGCTGCTGTGCGCATCATACCTTCCTCTTGGGGTTCCCAACGAACGTGTGAGTTACACGCCATCAAGCTCTTTTTCTGGCGCCGTTGCCGGGGAACTGAAGAAAAGCTACACCACAAAGATTTCTGACTCCCATGTCAACTACACGCCAGCATTGCGCCGCACTACACTCCGTCACCAACAACCTTCACGTGGCCCTTGACTCCTACTGGTTCGATAACCTTGGTTTCATACTGAGGGAAAACTTGTTGCTGTACGCATCACACCTTCCTCTTGGGGTTCCCAACGGACGTGTGCTTCACGCGTTATCACACAGCACCGCAGCATACGCGCATCCATGGCAAGCACAACAGCAATAGCGCAGCAGCATGCCAAGCCCTAGCACGGCACAGCAGCAGCATCATGGCATGGCCAACATCTCCACGGGGGGAAGCAAGACCAGTAGCCAGAGCTAGACAAAGAGGAGAAGGAGAGAAGGAAGAAGACGGAGGCGAACATACCTGGAGCAGAGCACCACGGCGTCACCGTGGCGGCACGGCGGCACAGCCTGGCCACGGCAGCGCCAAGCCATGGCCAAGCCAGGCGTTCGCCGAGCGCAGCGGCTCCAGCGCAACCACGGCGAGGCACACGGCCACGCCACGGCGCCAGGTTCGTCGGCGGGCGACGAATCGCCGCGAATCACCACGGCCGTGTCGCAGAGGCGTTGGGGGCGAGCGGTGGCGGCGAAGAAACACAGATCGGCGCGGACCGATCGGTGCGCCGTCGTGCGGCCGTTCGATTGCGACCGATCTCGCCGGCGGGGATGGCCGGAGGCGGCCGGAATAAAGCGGCGACGGCGCAGGCGACCACGGCGTCGCGGGAGAGGAGAGAGCTAGGGTTTCGCGAGAGGGGAGAGGAAGAGAGCGACTGAGTCCGACCGAGCCAGTTGGAGCGGCTCGGGTTAGACTCAACCCGCTGGGTCACCCTGACAAGTGGGCCCAGGGGCATTTTAGACTTTTCACAATTCCAATTAAAACATAAACTTTGAAAATGCATAGAAAATGATAAATAGCTCTAAAAAATAAATAAAAATATGAAAACTACTCAATATAAAATTCACTATCATAATAAAATATGAAAAGGAATTTTTGGAGACAAACAAGATTAAGTCCAAATTTGATGATTAAAATAATCATTTAAATCACACCTTATATTTTCAATAATGAAAATAAGCCCATAAATGCTTTGGGACTTTAAAAACACCTTGACAACATTTCAAGGTAGTATTTTACCCTAAACAAAGTATCCCTAAATCATTCTTAGTATTTACCTCTCACATGCAATGATAAAAAACCGGAAGGGGGGAAAACAACCCTAAAAGCTGAATCATGCATAATTGCTTCTTTAACCATTGCCCTTATCGGACAATGATGCTATTTTTCAGCAACAGAGGACAAGGGTCAGTCCACACCATCCAGCTGCAACACTTTGCGGTGTTCGAGCAAGTTCATCACTTGCTCATATCATTTGAGTATTTTTACCAAATTACTTGCAAAGTACTATGTTTATCACTATTGCATAAAAAGCAAAACCAATATTTTCATAACTATGAATATGACTAAGTGGTGGGCAATGGAACCATGGTATGTGTTGATATGGTGGAGGTTCCATTGCAAGGGTTTATATCCATCTAGGATTAAACAACAAATGTCGTCCAGTGATTCTTGTGCCGTAATACCCGTGTTAACCATAAGAGCTGGAGTGGGACGGAATAGTCAATCGTATTTCCACCTCTTGTACATCAACGGACGCGCTCTACCGTAGACACTTGTAATACAAGGGGGCAAGCGGTAGGCTGGGGAAGCCAAATAGGTACCAAATCATTAGAGAGCTGACATGTGGCATTTTAAATTTTGCGCAATCATCTTGACACTGACAGGTAGGACCTATTTGCTCCCCTCATACAAGTTGTGGTACCACAGATTAACGTTTTACAAGATGTGGTACTAAAATGCACGCCTAATATCAGTTGTGGTACCAAATATGTTTATAACTCCAAGTGGAGCATAGTGTCAGCATTCTTTCAGTTGTTTAATGGAAAGGCTATAAATCATCGGTATTAAGTAGGTGTATATGTAAGGAGAATCCTCTGTATTTTTCAAGGAGTGACATTGTAGGGATTCGTAGCATAGAAAATAAAAAATTCCTATCGCAAGAACGGATAACAAGCCAAGATCTAATATAGTAGATAGTAGCAACAAGGTGAAGATCAACATACCCTCGAAGATCGCTAAGCGTTAACGAGATAAATCTCGTGGTGGATGTAGGCGATCACTTGCCGCTTTCAAAAGCGCGTAAAAAATCTTGATGGTGCCACAATCGGGCATCACCTCCGCACTCGGTCACACTTACGGTGTTGATGACGATGTCCTTCTCCCCGTTCTAGCGGGCAGCAGATGTAGTAGATCCTCCTCGGAATCCCGCCAGCACGATGATGTGGTGACGGTGGTGGTGGAGATCTTCGGCATGGCTTCGCCATAAGAAGTGCCGGAGAGAGAGAGAAGGACCTATAGCTCCATAATAGCCCCCACATCTTCAACGATGACTTCGTGATCGAAAGAACCATTTACATACGATACCGATTCCCTTTGTCTCGCGATATTTTACTTATTCGAAGTTTGATCGTCGGTATCTCTATACCTAGTTCAACCTCGTTACTGATATGTACTCTTTACTCGTACCGTGATATGACATCCCTTGTGAGCCAGTCACATGCTTGCAAGCTAGTTGTATGACATTCCACCGAGAGGGCCCAGAGTATATCTATCCGTCATTTGGATGGACAAATCCCACTATTGATCCACATGCTTCAACCTATACTTTCCGAACACTTAATGCCACATTTATAACTACCCATTTATGAAGTAGTGTTTGATGTCATCAAAGCATCCATCCGGTGTAGGTAATTAACATGATCTCATGATTGAAGGATTAGGTTACTATGTATCTTAAAGCTTGAAGCACAACGAACTTAATGACTTGATCATATGCTACACTTACTATGGGTGCATGTCCATCACATCATTCACCTAATGATATGATCTTGTTATTAATAACATCCAATGTTCATGATCAGGAAAGCATGATCATCTATTAATGAACAAGATAGTTTAATAAGAGGTTTACTAGAGACTCTTTTATGTTTACAAAACACACAAGTATTAATGTTTCCGGTTAATACAATTATAGCATGGGATGTAAACATTTATCATTAACACTAAGATATAACAAGAAACCACTTTTATTATTGCCTCTTCGGTATATCTCCAACAGTCTCCCACTTGCACTAAGTCAATAATCTAGTTTACATTTGTAAAGATCTAACACCTTGGCCTTCTGGTGCTTATGGGAGAGGTTTCAGTCAACGAATCTGACATGCTCAGAAACGTACGTATTATACAACTCATTTGCGTCTCCACGCATCACTCAGTTTTTCAAATGATTCGGAATTAATCGTATATGTTTGGTCTTCTGGTCGAACCTTAATTCCGTGGTCTGAAATATGTTACCAATATTATCACATACAATATAGCTTCATAGTTCTGACACTACCGGAACTACACCAAGTTCTCAAATAACTCCTCGACTCAAACACCCTCGGTCGTTGTCAAAATAATGATGTACTATGCCTTCATTTGTAGAATCCTTCACAATATTTAGAACTCATCTAAATCTAACATAGACTCCGTCCAGCCCATTGTGCTACCTTTTAATGAACACTTAGCCTAATTGAGATTGAAATTCATTTTTATATGTGACCAAACTAATATCGATGCAACACCTTACAGCGATTTGTTTGTCATTACCCATATAAAACTATATATTTATATCATTGGCTCCGACAAAGCACTTAGGGATATTCTTACTATTGCCCAATGATCATCATACAAATCATTCTGATATATGCTCGTAACACGTTAGAGCATAGGATATCTGATTGTGTACATATTATTTGTGATCTAAAACCACTCATGTGCTTTTACTCATTGAGTGTCAAATACACTCAAGTCTTGTTAACCTCCACACGAAAAGAACACCTTCTTGGCGTTTCCATATTGAACTACTTCAGTATTCATTCTATGTACTTTGACTTAAACTTAATATGCGCTTCAATCTATCTTCATAGATCTTTGATGCTAAATATGTTTTGGTTCCATATCCTTCATTGAAGTTAATTTCTGAAACCTTTTAATCACACCAAGTTCATAATTACATCATTTCTAATCAACGATATGTTATCCACATAAAGTATTATAAATATGTCTTAGTGCTCCCACTTAGTTTCTTGCAAATGCAAGCATCTTCATCGTTTCTGATGAAATCAAAACTCTTTGATTATTTCATCCGATGAAGATTTCAACTCCGTGATACTCACTTCATCCAGTAAAGTTTGCATATTTTTTTGGCATTCTACAGACTAGCAAAACTCTCAGTTGTATCTTGTATACACCTTTAATACACACTTCTGTTAAGGAATATATTTCTGCCATCCTACTAACATATCTCATAAAAGAAATATGTAGCGATTATTAGAACAATCCGTATAGACTATCAACATCGTTGTGAAAGATCTAATCTTATAGCAGTCAACTCTTTAAACTTTGTCGTAAACAAACTTTCGACAAGTCGAGCTTGTTCAAGGATATTTCATCCATGTCCATTAATTTTATGGATCCACTTACTTTCAAAAAGTATTTATTCTTTCAGAAGGTTTACCAAGTTCCAAGCTTGATTACATATACTATCTTGGATTTTATGGCTCTTAACCATTTTAACGGAGTCAGGGCCCATCATAATTTCTTTGTATGTAGTTGGTTTATCATTGTTCAAAATCAATCCTTTATCCACAAATTATTTATTTGATCATAAAGTAAACCATACTTACAAGGTTCAATATGTACTTCGATCTCCATGGAAATAACACTTTGTAGACATCGGAGCTATGAGCATCGTGGCTGCTTCCGGAACCATTTTCGACGCTGCGCTACTCTGCTCATTATGCTCAAGTTCATCAACCTTATCAAGTTCCATTGTCCTCCCACTTAAATATCGCTAGAAATAATTTCTTGGAAATAAGCAAGAAACATCGACAAACACTTTTGACTTTAACTTCATAGTGAAAAGAATTCCCAATTTGTTCAGTGGGATAACCAACAAAGACATTCATCCGGTTTTGGTTGTAAACTCATTTACTTATGCTACGCATACAAAATTTAAGAAATGACTGTTAGGGTTTATACCCATGTCATAACTCGTATGGTGTCATTTCAACGGACTATGATGACCCTCTATTTAGTATAAAAGTGGTAGTCTCTAAAGCATAATCCACAAAATATAATGGCATCATTTTATTTTATCTCATCATTAATCCAACAAGGTTTGGATACGTCTCTCCAATATTTCATCATAACTATGGTGTTCCGAGAAACGTGAGTTGTGGAACAATTTCGTAACTCTCTCAGATGTTAGCTAAAACTCGTAATTCAAATATTTCCACCATGATTCAATCATAGATATTTGACTTTTCTATTACGATGATTTCTACTTCATGCTGAAATTTATTTGAATCTATTCAAAAGTTTCACACTTCTTCCTTATTGAATAAATATATCCATATATACACACAATTCATTGTTGGAAGTTTTCATGAAGTAGAAGAATCTTTCGCACAGAACTATGCCCAATGAACCATATACATCGTCATGTATGTTTCCACTAAGCTATTTGCCCGTTCAACTCATGGCATATGAACGATGTTTCGGTCATTCTCTTTTAGAAAAGATTCGCAAGTGCCAAACGATTCATAAATCGAATGACTCCAGAAATCCATTTGCACGGAGTTTCTTCATGCATTCATTTCTAACATGACCTAAATGGCGGTTTCACAAATAAGTAGAATTCAAATCATTTGCCTTATGGCATTTTAGCGTCAGTGTTATGCATGTGTGTTTCACCATTAAGTTTTATAATAACTTATCCATCGTACATGGAGTACGGTCATAATTTGAACAACTCATTGTTTTCATTTGACCATAGCAAAATAAAAGTTATTAAGTTTTTTATAATAAATCTGAAAAGCTAGGTAGAATGCTAATGACGAACATAATAACACTTTATTTTGTCCCAGACTTGCATTATTACCACATGAAGAAAGTCCAATTATCATCCTTGAACTCTTGGGAAAGTTCACTTTCAGTCCCAAAATTTATTTTTAGTCTAGAATGAACCTTAAACTCTCATAATAGTTCATTTTTCATCCCTTTGTAGTTGAGTTGAGCAAATTACTGGCGTGGAAATAAAAAATAGGAAACTAACCAAATTGGTTTAGAACCAGACCAAGCCCAAACTAGCTGAGATGTTAAACAAACATCACAATGCAAAAAATAACGAAACCCTTGGGTCCCATAACCAGTCTCTCGCTTGATTTCTCTTCCTTCTAATTCACGTGAAGCATTGTGCCACAAAGGTCTTCTTGTTTGCTTATCAACATCGTCCCGTCTCTCTACCCTTGCACCGTTACCTTGAGTTTTTGGGCACCTATGGCAGATATTTGCCTAGCTCAATCGGGATAAGGACTAAAAGTGAATGATTCTGAGAGTTCAAGGTTCATTTTGAACCAGACAGAAGTTCTAGGACCAAAAGTGAACTTTCACTAGAATTCAAGGACCAAAAGTGGACTTTCTTCTTACCACATTCCTTGTCAGTCACTTAGGCCATTGTATTCTTGTATTGTGTTGTGTTGTATGACACCTCATACCAACCAATATGGTACAAATACCCAAGAATTCCATTGTGTGACCAATCAAAGAATACATTCATAACATGTATATCATCTATATACACCTGAGCTAGACTTTCTAGTATTTTCTTTCTTTTTGCCAAAATCTTTTTGTAGTTTCTCTTTCGACTTTCCTCGTATTTCAGAAAACATTTCAACATCAATAATTTCTAGGCTTGTTGGTCAAATACCAATAACCTTGAGGTTCATACTTTGAAGTTGATCATCACATGACAATTGTTTCGGATTTCACTATTAGTAACTTTTAATGTGATGAACAATTTCACTCATAATTTTATCCATCAAATCATGACAACTTCATGATGAAGCTACAATGGCTCATATGGATATGTGAATAACGTTAGTGCCCACTAGTTGGTGGTTCGGGACGCCTAGCGTCTTCAACCTTCGTACATTCCCATAAAACTTATGAGTTTATGTAGTCTCACTAAAGTATATTCTATTATCTCGTAATAAGGTCTTAGATATCACATATATCTAACACATTGCTTATTTCTGAAAGTAACCTTTTCAGCTCCTTACTTTTCAAACGGATTTGAACATCAAGTTTCATGGAGACAAGATAAGTTTAGATACTAATTGAAACCATTGATCTTTGAATCAGAAATTTGAGGATTACCAAAAGTTTGCAATAGGACTTAATAATTTCTTGATTCTTTAACGATACGGTATCAGTTCGTAAAGTTACTTGTCAGATTTAACAGTGTTTCTATCTCAATTACAAGCCTAGCGCAAAGTAGAAAACGGATGCCAATTCTACAAAATTTAATTCAAATACAATGTAGACTATGTTCAGGATAAATTGAGTTTACTATTAATTCTTAAATTAATTAGGTGAACTCCCACTCAAAACAACATCCCTCATGTTGCTTTAGTGATTACACGGACCAAATCCACTACACCAAGTCCGATCACCATGAGAGATGATGTAGCTTCAATGGCGAACATCGACATGTTCATCATATCATCTATATGATTCATGCTTAACCTTTTGGTTTGCCGTGTTATGAGGCCATGTCTGTACATGCTAGGCTCGTCAAGTTAAACCTTAGTTTTCGCATGTGCAAATCTGGCTTGTACCTGTTGTATGCACCCGTTGAGTCTATCACACCCGATCATCACGTGATGCTTCGAAACAACGAGTCTTAGCAACGGTGCTAACTAAGGATGGTCACTTTATTATCTTCGAAACATAAAAAGGATTAACATCACATGCAATTCATAATGTGATATGATATGGCACTTTTATCTCGCGCCTTTGATCTTCACCTCCAAAGCACGTGCATGATATCCATCATCAAACAGGCATGATCTCCATCATCATCGGCGGGGCGTCAAGGTCCATGGCGCCGTCTTCATGGTTGTCCACCACGTGTACCAACTATTACAACTATTTTGAAATAAAACTACTACATGATGAATCAAAACGAAATTAAAGACAACCATAAGGCTCCTGCCGGTTGCCACAATACAATAAGGATCATCTCATACATCAAATATATTCATAATCACATCATGGCCATATCACATCACCATACCCTGCAAAAACAAGCTAAATGCCTCTAATTTTTTTTGCATATTTTACGTGGTTTAGGGTTTTCGAGTAAGATTCGATCTACCTACGAACATGAACCACAATACTGATACAAGTGTTGTTAAGTGCAGATTGTAAATTGAATCTTAATTATGGTGAGAGAAACTGACACCCGCAAAGCCACTTATGCAATACAAGTTGCATGTCAAGCGTGGAGCAAGTATCATGTACGCAGTCATGTAAGGTTAGCCCGGATCGCTTCATCCCACCATGCCGCAAGATGCAAAATACACGATAAGCAAACGACGACAAAAGCATCAACGCCCATAAAACCATTGTGTTCTACTCGTGCAACCAATCTATGCATAGACACGGCTCTGATACCACTGTAGGTATTCGTAGCATAGAAAACAAAAAAATTCCTACCGCAAGAACGAATAACAAGCCAAGATCTAATCTAGTAGATGGTAGCAACGAGGTGAAGATCAACATACCCTCGAAGATCGCTAAGTGTTAACGAGATAAATCTCGTGCTGGATGTAGTCGATCACGTGCCGCTTTCAAAAGCGCGTAGAAGATCTTGATGGTGCCACAATCGGGCAGCACCTCCGCACTCGGTCACACGTACGGTGTCGATGACGATGTTCTTGTCCCTATTCCAGTGGGCAGCGGATGTAGTAGATCCTCCTCGGAATCCCGCCAACATGATGGCGTGGTGATGGTGGTGGTGGAGATCTCCGGCAGGGCTTCACCGTAAGCAGTGCGGGAGAGAGAGAGAGAGAGCGAAGGGAGTAGCTAGGTTTTAGGAGAGGGGGCACTTGGGGCGCCGTCCTGGGAGCCCCTTGGTGGTGCGACTGGATTGGTGTGTTCAGCCCCCTCCCTCTCCTCCTCTATATATAGGTGGAAAACCTAGGGTTCCCCCAAAAACCACTTTGAAGTCCAACTCCTAAACTTACCAAAACTAGAAACCTAGAGGGAAAGGGATTTCTCCCTTTCCTTCTAGTTTGGCCGGCCAACTGGGTGGAGTCCACCATGGACTCCACCTTCCCACTTGGTGGGTTGGCTAGGGTTGGTGGAGTCCCTCCGGGACTCTACCTGCCATAGTGATTTATTCCGGATGATTCTAGAATCTTCTACAACATTCCATAAATGCACCGGACCATTCCCAAACTTGGAATGTGACTTCCTATATATGAATCTTATTCTCCAGACCATTCAGGGACTCCTCGTGATGTCCTGGATCCTATCCGAGACTCCGGACAATATTCTAACTTCATTCCATATTCCATATCTACTTAAAACGACATTGAACCTTAAGAGTGTCACCATACGGTTCGTGAACTATGCAGACATGATCGAGACTCTTCTTCGATCAATAACTAATAGCGGGACCTGGAGATCCATAATAGCTCCCACATATTCAACGATGACTCGTGATCGAAAGAACCATTTACATACGATAGCGAATCCTTTTGTCTCGCGATATTTTACTTATTCGAAGTTTGATCGTCGGTATCTCTATACCTAGTTCAACCTCGTTATCGATAAGTACTCTTTACTCGTACCGTGATATGACATCCCTTGTGAGCCAGTCACATGCTTGCAAGCTAGTTGTATGACATTTCACCGAGAGGGCCCAGAGTATATCTATCCGTCATTTGGATGAGCAAATCCCACTATTGATTCACGTGCTTCAACCTATATTTTCCGAACACTTAATGTCACCTTTATAACTACCCATTTACGAAGTAGTGTTTGATGTCATCAAAGCATCCATCCGGTGTAGGTGATTAACATGATCTCATGGTCGAAGGATTAAGTTACTATGTATCTTAAAACTTGAAGCACAACGAACTTAATGACTTGATCATATGCTACGCTTACTATGAGCGCATGTCCATCACATCTTTCACCTAGTGATATGATCTTGTTATTAATAACATCCAATATTCATGATCAGGAAACAATGATCATGTATTAATCAACAAGCTAATTTAACAAGAGGCTTACTAGAAACTTTTTTATGTTTACAAAACACACAAGTATTAATATTTCCGTTAATACAATTATAGCATGGGATGTAAACATTTATCATGAATACTAAGATATAAGAATAAACACTTTTATTATTCCCTCTTGGGTATATCTTCAACAAACATTAATATGCATTCATTCCTAATTTTTGTTAATAAATCTTTAACACATTAAACGAGGAAAAAATGTCTAGCAGAGTCCTTATTTGTTCCAACTGAGTTTCACAGGTTGACATCACCAAAATGGTGTTATTGGTAATATGGGCATGATTTTACTATCGAGGGGTTCTTTGATCAGCTGATTTAACCTGGCTTATTTTGTTTATTTGACAACTGACTACATCTTCTTTATCAAGACTCATTATTGAGAAACTTGGACACGGTCTCAAAGTCAAAATAGGATAAGCGGGCCATTTGAGATTTCCAAAGATGTATGTACTGACACCGTTTATAATTATTTCAGGTTCTAGGATTGGTAAGGTCAAGGTCAAACTTTGTATTTTTTGACTAATATTTATGAAACGTTATTAATATATACAATATTAAATCTATTATATTAAAATCGTTTTAAAACATGTTTTATATTATATGTATTTGTATTATGCACATTGATATTTTCTTACGGTATCTTTTTGTTAAACTTTGCATTTTTTTACTAACAAACCTAAAACACGAAAAAGTAAAACTAGAGGGAGTAATTTACTCAAACCATATTTGTTTTTGCTTGTACTCAGTGTTCTCCTCGGCACCTACAGTCGGGAGCATACAGATCGACATCCAAACTTGAGGAAAATGTCGTGCATACACTAGTACAGTACAAACAACCGGAGCTATACAAGATACGTATATACAAACGCTCGCAGGTGCATAATCCTCCTACAGCTCTCACTCCCTACACATCCATCCCTTCAACGTTCTCCTTGACCACCAGGACGTCGTCCATCTCCTTGCCCATGCTACCATCCTCCTCCCCAGCGGGCGCCACCACCGCCGACGTGCTGGGCTTGTACTCGTGCCTCCTCGCGATCAGCACGAACGCCGCGAAGTTGACCACCCCAAGCACGGCCAGCATCCAGTAGAACAGGTCCAGCCTCCCCGTGTCGAGGTTGTTCTTTATCCAGGTGCCCCTCGTCACGGCGTCCGCGAGGAAGACGAGGAAGCTGCTCAGGAAGAACCCCATGGACAGCGTCACCAGGAAGAGCCCCGTGCTCATGGACTTCATCCGCTCCGGCGCCTCGCGGATGAAGAACTCCAGCTGCCCCACGTACGCGAACGCCTCGCCGGCGCCCACCAGGAAGAACTGCGGCACCAGCCAGAACGCGCTGATGGCGACCCCGTTCAAGGAGGCGTCGCGCCGCATCTTCTCGACCAGCGCGGAGACGGCCATGGCGACGATCGCGAAGACGAGGCCCGTGCCGACGCGCTGGAGCGAGGTGAGCCCCTGCGGGCGCCGGGTAAGACGGCTGGCGAGCGGCACCAAGAGGCGCTCGTTGAGGGAGGTGAACAGGAGGATGGAGAGGAAGAGGAAGACGGAGAGGGAGCCGGCCGGGACGACGAAGCCGGCGCTTAGGCGACGGCCCATGCGGGTCGCCTGCTCCACAGAGAACGTGGTCATCTGGGAGTATACTGTCCAGAACAGGATGCAGGTGGACCAGATGGGCAGCAGATTCAACACCATCTTAACCTCCTCTACCTCCGTTACTGTTGAGGCCATTGATGCCTGCACTTTCGTTTTCGTCGGAGATGCTGCCAGGTCGACTTGATCCACGACTGCGGCTTTGTCCAGGCACCTGCATTCGCATCATACAAGTTAATCACTCACGTTCACTGATGCGCAACAAAACATGATACTACATGCATGACTCGTCAAAAAACAAGAGAACATGGATAAATTGCGGGTAAAGTTTATATATCGGAGCCGTGGCGCTAAATGGTAATTTGTGTTATCGCAAACTAAATATCAATCGGCTTAGGAGTTCGCTCTGACTATATAGTTTATGTTCATGCATTTGTAATCCCAAATTATATGGAGCGAATCGTTAGAAATTTATTGAGTCTAGTAGAGTGAATGCAATTTTTTCTTTTACCACGTGGCAAAGTTGTGAAGTCCCACACAAAAAGTTGGTTGGCAACTTCCAAATCATTATAATTCGTAGTGACCAACTGTTTGAGGTACGAATGCTCTGAACTTTGCGGGGTGACACAAGTCACGTATGCATTGTGGCATCACCTTATGCCATTTCTAATGTGTGCGCGTGACTCGCCAATGGGTGTTATTGCTCACTTGTAGTTACTCCTACTATCTCCGTTAGGGATTATTATACCTCTCGAAATTTGAGCCCAACTTTAACTATAAATTTAACATAGTATTATATATAAATTATATGCTACATGAATTATTATTAGATTCATATATTTAAAATAAGTTACAACAGTATAATTTTAATACTAAAAAATATATTATGTATTATAAATTAATTTTATGGTTAAAGTTGGGTTAGATAGCGACCACTAATCCTGAACGTGAGAACAGTTCATTCTGCAGCCAGGTCCCTATCTGTTTATATAACGTTAGTATTCAGCAACTTCTTAAGATCACTTGGAGATTTGGCAGCTCGGGAGTCTGATCACCTCACGCTTTATTTCCTTCTCTGGCATGATTAGCTTTTGCGTATTGTGTCGCATGCTGACAGCAATGATAGGAACTGCGGAGTAGTGATGTGGGTTGTCGTTTTTGCTAGCTTCTCTTGCTCGTACGTCCATCTCAGAGTCGACATGACACACGAGGACAAGTGTCACGATGGTACTAGCACGCTAGAGACTAGTGAAAGGAGAAGTAAAGTCCTAGCTGTCCGGGACGAACTGTGCTGATCCATAGCCCATGCTAACCATGTAAATTTTATGTGGCCGAGACCCAAAACAAGATAGAGCAGAGGAATTAATATCCTACTACCATTTTCTTTACTTCGAACGAAATAATGCCCTATTTTCGAAAGAAAATGAAGACGGAAACAACGAACGCTCGAGCAGCCACATGCATATGATCCTACTCCTACAGTAGTACTGGTACTGTATAGTGCCACATGCTGGCAGCATCTTGCCACGGAAAATGCCCTGTCCACTTGTCCTTGTTTGCATCTATGAGATATTGTACTAGATATATTGTGAATTTGTGATGCATCGACCCAACCATGCATAAGTATGAAAAAAGATATTCTCTCCAAGGTGGATGCAAAGTTATGTTTTAAATAGCGTGCTATAGGTTATCTATAGCTTTTTGGAAGACATGCTACAGCTAGGCTATATATATGCTAAAAACCCCCAAATAGCCGGCTATAGCCATATTTAGACCATAATTTTGCTATTTTCTTTTCTGAATTTATATTATATTTTTATTTTTATTTTCTGTTTTTATTTAATCTGATTTTAAAAAAATTGCGAGTTGAATGAGTTGTAACTCGAATCCATGTTGAATCATAGCTTTCCTTTTTTGGGCGCAAAATATAACTAAAATTTCCTCTAATTTGTAAAAAAACGCTAAATAGATTAGCCAGCTATAGCTTCTCTAGTTGGTGAAAATATTGCGGGTAAATGCAATATCCGGTTATTTTAAACTATGGGTAGATGGCATTATTACCTGAGCCTGTCAGTGTAGGGCACCTTGGTGGCGTAGAACCCGTTGAGCTCACCGGCATCGGCTGGGTGCGGCAGCTTGCGCTTCTTCCAAGCCGTCCACAGCACCCTCCCGATCACCGTGAGCGGGCTCCCCTCGGGACGCCGGTACCGGTACTTGGACGTCCCGGCCACGAGCACGACGACGCCGAGGACCATGGAGGCGGCCGACACGCCGTAGCCCCAGCCGCGGCCGACGTTGTCCTGCATGTAGACCAGCACGGTGACGGCGAAGAGGGATCCCAGGCTGATGCAGAAGTAGAAGCGGTTGAAGAAGAAGACCATGGCCCGCTCTTCCTTCGGGTTCCGCCCGTCGAACTGGTCCGACCCGAACCCGGACACGTTGGCCTTGAGCCCGCCCGCACCCGCCGCGATGGTGTACAGCGCCGCGTACAGCAGCGCCAGCTGCCCGCCGCTCGCCGGCACGCACTCGTGCCCCTGCGCGCCCCGCGGGTCCCCGCACGGCGGCGGCCGCATGCTCGGCAGGAACGTGTCCACCGTCAGAAGGCTCACGCCCTGTTAATTTTTGAGGAATCAGTCAACTATTTGACGAGGCAATGCAGACGGTGCTAGTTGATTGTATACGCGCGTAGTTGGTAGCTTACTATGGCGGCGATGGTGGCGGAGATGGCGATGGTGAGGTAGCGGCCGAGCTTGGCGTCGGCGAGGAAGCCGCCGACGAGGGCGAGGAGGTTGAGGGTGCCCATGAAGTTGGTGACGACGTTGGCAGACTTGGCGTTGGAGAGGTGCAGGGAGCCGACGAGGTACGTCACCAGGTTCATGGAGATGCCCATCACGCACACGCGCTCCGCGAGCTCCGTCCCTAGGATGAGCCCGGCTCCGAGCCATCCCCCGGTCTTGGACTTGTCCACCGGGTTGCCGCGGAAGTCTACGGCGTCGTCGGCGTTGCTGTAGCCGCCATGGCCACCGGCAGAAACCTACATGTTTTGGTACACAGCAAGAGGAAGCATGAGCTAGCAGCCTGGCATCTCATCCCATCACCATGCAAATAATCATGCTTTTGCGAAACATGAGCATGTGCATGCATCAGAGCATGTGTCCATGCGGTTGTTTGGGCACCTACCATTGCTGGCGCTGGTGTAGGCTCTAGCGAGCTGATGCCTGCTGCTCGTGTAGACAATGACCCGATTAGCTACGGAGCGAGGTGGAGAGGAACGTTTGTCTTGTGAGTAGTCAGGCTCTGAGAGCTGAGAGAACGAGTGGAGGGATGCTTTATAGTAGTGCTCGATCGGGGGTCGAGATGTTGATCTTGAGTTTCGCTGGTTGCTTTTCTGGATTAACTCCCTTTTACTTCCGTTTCTGGCCGGGTATGCAGTCGTGGAATGAACAAGCGGCAGTGAGGCGGGCAGAGCTTGGAGAGTGTATGCCGGCCAAGCCTTTGGCCTAGCACGGAC
Source organism: Lolium rigidum (assembly GCF_022539505.1). Lineage (NCBI taxonomy): Eukaryota > Viridiplantae > Streptophyta > Magnoliopsida > Poales > Poaceae > Lolium > Lolium rigidum. Next base: position 192,991,217 of record NC_061509.1, read on the forward strand.
AAGTATACGATGACCTGGCAGATTTTGTGGTCTGTGGACTGTGGAGGATGGCTTGGCAAATCTTTGGGTGCAGCGGCGGAATGATTGGCCCAAGGATGCAACTAGGGATCCTCTATGCGAGCAGAAAGACAATTAGCCTGCAACTAGGGATCCTCTTAGAAAAAAAAAACCTAGAGGAAAATATGGCATAGCCTACCATGAGCGTGATTTTCTGTCCTTGTTCGACGACAAGATCTCTTTCCCCATGTTAGTGGCGATTTTAGTGGTGCTGTCGTTAGATTATGTTTCTCTATGTATGGTCCGTCACATTTTGTTTCGCCGTATCGATTTTAGACTTCTTCTCATGCCTACCGAAGGAGGATTATCCCCATAATATTTGTCCCGGTTGCTACGTCCTTAACTGTGATGATTTATTCTCTCGTATCTTCACTGGCGTTGATCAAACTGTTCGGTCCCTTGAATATTTGTGCTAGTACTCTTGTCGATGTTGGTTGATTACTTTATTGATCGTATTGTACGTGCATGTAGCATTGGCATTGCGGCTCAAAATTATGTGAGAGCCTTCATTGATATTTACAAGTGTGTGGTTTGACCTATATATCATTTTTCTAGGGCTGTCTTCAGAAAAATACAAGTATTAAAATAAAATAGAGTTTGGAGATCACGAAAATTTACTTGTTTCATTCAGACTTCATTTTATAATCGCTGGAGTTCATGTATCTCTACCACGTACTATTTTCTCTGCATCGATTGATGCATACAACATTTACTAATAAAATCCAACGAAGCCCGCCAAAAATAGCTATACAAAAAGTAAAAAAAAAAAAAAAAAAACAAGCCCGAGGCATCATGCCTCACGATAGGGCCTCCACCAAACTACCACCAACCATACAGTAAAAGGAAAAAACAAAAAGAATATACACACCTCCTAAGAAAAGCCTTAAAGAAGGAATTGTCATATATATACTTCTTATAAAACAAAACCCCACTAACTGCAATTAATATTAGTCTATCTCTACATGCAAGCCATCAACATCATCTATTCCATTAGCCAATCAAATATTCATGTCATCCCCATTAACATTTATTATTGATGTATCCTTCCATGCAAGCTATCTATGTCACCGTTTTTTGATTAAAATGTTCACATAGCTAATTTATAGCCATCAAATATAAAAAATGTGAATTAAATTTAGCATCTCAACTATTTTGGCCAATTGAATATTGCATACTTCTACAGACAATTCATATTACATATGTATTATACCATTTCATTTAGACAATATAATTTCTTAGAAGATTCCCGTTGCAACGCGCGGGGTATCCTTCTAGTATATGTGCATGGATGATGACGAATTCAACTATAGGTTGATCTCGGGATTTTTATCCCCAAAGCCGATTGTCGAGGCGCCGCCTTCAACAAGGGCACGATGCAGGCACACGTCGACATTGCCCGATTACTTGATTAGGAGTGTGTAATCCCGATGTTTTGCTTCTACTATCATCACTTGTCCGGCTAGCAGCGTCTCACTAACCAGATGCCACTGGAGGAGAACATGGAAGACTATTACGTCCCATGCCACCACACCTCCATCCACTGTCATGACTTGAGGTCGGTAGAAGATAGGTCATGCGTAGAACCTACCAAGATCATGCATGACTTGACACCTCCTCATGAGACGTCCTGCATAGCCACAGCCGGCCAGGCATGGCTTGACACCTCCACGGTGGATGTCGTGTGTAGCACCCGCTGAGTCGAATCAAACCCGATATCGAAGGGGAGGGGCCACCATCGGCCTTGAAACTCTGCGGTATCTGGAGAGGGGTCTACCACCATTGACCTCCACACATGAAGCCCTAGACCATCACCAAGACGAAGATCCGACCACCGCGTCATCCGCATGACCACAATGGTTGTCATCATCGAAGGACTAGGGTTGTTGCCCTTAGTTCCAATCTCCTACGCCACCATCGGTTGACGTCTTAGCGAGAGTGTCGCGCTCAGATCTCCGCTGCTAGACCGACTTCCAGCTACCGCGCAGCCATGCAGCACCAGCCGTAGTCATCCTCTTTTTCCCGCCGCAGACCGCTACAAGGTCCGCACCTTAGGCCATATAATCTCATGAAGCTGGTCGTAGATCTCTCAGCACCGCCGACAATAGCCCTCACAACAGAGTTCGCCTAGCCACCACCATTCCAGTGCCGTCAACTAGGAAATTAAATCCAACTTTGCCTCGCACATCTTCCGTCTAGGGTCGGCCACCGCACTCAATCCTGATGTCCCCTGCCATGAGAAGGGCAAGGAGATGAAGGCCCGCCGGCCACCACACGGGTCTTTGCCCGCCGCTTCCTCCAGTGGCAGGGGGTTGAGGAGGTGAGGGTGGAGCGGTGGGAGGGAGGGTTTCACCCGAGCCGCCTCTGGGAGCGACGCAGGTGTGGCCAGCAAAGAAGGTTGCATCCAGTCTCGTTGTCTATGCTTAGATGAGATTATGTGGAAGCACTAGGTGGCACGTTTATTACTGTCGTTCTTGTTGTTGTTGTTGTTGTTGTTGTTGTTGTTGTTGTTGTCGTCGTCGTCGTCGTTGTTGTTGTTGTTGTATATTCTTCTACAAATATACATATCTAGACACGTTTTAGTATATATATGCAAATCTAGCAAAATCTACGGCATTTAGTTGGGGACGAAGGTGTAGAATGATAGTGGGATATGCGAAATATGGCGAATATTGTATTGAGCCTCTCCGACAAGTATGTATTGTTGTGAAGTGTACAAGTAGATTGCCTAGCCCTTTCCATCAGTTCGGACTTTTGGTTCAAGTGGCTAGTGCATGAAGCTTAATATGGTATCAGAGCCCCAGGTCTCAAGTTCAAATCCTGGCTTTCACATGGTTTTCGCAATTAAGCCTAAAAATTGTTGTTGTCCCCCTCTTTAGCCATCGCTGATGCCCTGTTTCGGTGTGCTCTTCTTCTTTCACGTGTTGACTTTCTCTTCTCCCGTCACACGCGAGTAGGGGTGTTGTGAACTGTACAAGTAGATTGCCTAGCCCTTTCCATCAGTTCGGACTTTTGGTTCAAGTGGCTAGTGCATGAAGCTTACCATATATAAGGTACAAGTTTTGGAGATTAAAAAAGCTCTCCTAGAAATAAGATAGGTTCGATTACAATCCTAGGCTACTAAATATATCTCTAACGGAAAGGAGGGAGTAGTACATGATCTAACCACGATCTCTCAGCGATTTGCACAAAAATAACCCAAAAGTGAAAGAAAAGCACAGACTGACCCTCCGGCGAAACTATTTCACCCATCTAACCCTTTTGTGTGGCGCCCCTCCCATCGGCGCCACACATGCAAGTGTGGCGCCTCCTGCCGGCGCCACTCTCCCAGCCGACGTGGCGCCCTCGACGCCGAGCTGGTGCGCCGATCCGACGTGGCAGCATGTGTGGCGCCCCTCCCATCGGCGCCACACTGTGGAACCTGTGGCGCCGCTCGGAAGGGCGCCACACATCCACTTAAGTGTGGCGCCCGAGCCGCCCCAGCCCGACCCTCTTCTTCTTCTCTCTTCTCTGTTTCTTCAAGACTCCAAGGCGGCCGGTGACATAGGCATCCCTAATGGGCCTGCCGAAGATAGTACCCGGGGTTTATTGAAGGCCCACTACTCGAAGAATAAGAAGATTCGGGAGCCCAAGATATATTAAGGAAAGTTAGAGTTGTAATAGGAAGTGCTATTTGTAATCTGGCGGGATGAGTTAGAAACCGTTCCGGACTACGTAACTTGTACAAAACGAAACCCTCGGCTCCGCCTCCTATATAAAGGGGGAGTCGAGGGACGAAGAAATCATCGAATCATTGTTTACAAACCCTAGTTTTCATAATCGTCGAGTACTTTTCGGCTGAAACCTTCGAGATCTACTTGCCCTCTACTTCCAACTAAACCCTAGCCTACAATCCATAGGCATTGATAAGTTAATACCTTGTCAATTGGCGCCGACCGTGGGGATTAGAGGCGTAAGGATCTGATCTCGATGGCACGTTCAAGATCTTCGACATCGTCAACCGCAAGCAACGCAATGGATCGAGGTAAACAGATCGCTGCTGGTTCTGTCGATTTTGTTCCTCACCCACCCTCCCGTTTGGATGCATATGCGTATCTGGCGGAGCCCATGGAGATGACGTTCGGAAGGTTTCACTTTCGCGTCGAGAAGGAAGGATCGTATCGTGTCGAAATTCCGATTTCGTCGGGATCGTCGGCGGTCGATTCCGATTTTTCAAGCTATACATCGTCAACCGAGTCGGAGAAGAAGAAACTTCGGCAACACGTTACGTCAGCACCGAGCAAGAGAGAAACTCGCCAAGATCTTCGGCGACATGTCGTTTGAGTCATCTGCGGACTCATATATAAGCGATGGCTCAAGCGATGTCGACGATTACGACTTCATCGACAAATCTATCACGATGGGCAAGGTCTTCATCAATCTCAACGATGATGTCACCAAACCCAACATAGATCTGAGTACAAAATATCATCAGATTTATGCCATTGAGGATCAAGAGGAAACATCCGAGGCTTTCGATGATTTGGGCAATCCCTATGTCGATCCCTCAGATCTAAGGAGAGGTATGGGCACTAAATATGTCGGGCCCACACCACGCGTCAGAGTTCAACTTCCACAAACAGCCTGGGATAGAGTTGCAAAAGCTTTAGATGGTTCGGAGCCAATGACGACAACTGCTACAGTCCAAGAACTGCAAGCTTATCAATATAGACTCGCCAGAGCTGGAAGAGAACTGGAAAAACAGACGGAAGCTTTAAACAGAAGAAAGGAGGCAGCTTCCGCGTCAAGCGTGACGAAGGGCGAGCTAAGTCGACAATCCGGAACCTCGGGAGATAGCCATAGAGAAGCTCGGAACAGAGCAAGGTCCAGATTGCAAGACATACCGAAGGAGAAAGAGAGTACTTGGTTCAAAATCTCGACATGTCTTTTATGTCGATAGACACAAGAGGGAATATTATCCCCAAGACACCGGAAGCTGGGTATATGGCGACACAAGCCTTTATCCTTGCATCCGAGGCCACCTCCGGGAGATCCAAGGGAGGCTTTGTACAACGTGGCGATAGCGGGAGCTGAAGCCATGGGAACGGCGTTTGTATCAACACCGCCAGAAGGAGCTGCAAGGCAAAATAGTCCACGACCTACGGCAGCAGCAGCAGCAAATGTCGAAGGAACAAGTGGAGCAAGAGATACGGCAGCACAAGCAAGGGTAGACAGAGCACGGCAAGGCAGAAGGGAACATCGACAATCCCCAGAACTAAACGACGAGGATATGTGCGGTTTGCCGTGCTTCACAAGGAGAGTACGAAAAACTCGAGTCCCTTCGGGATTTAAGTTGCCTGATCACTTCAAAAAATTCGACGGCCTGCAAGATCCGGAGGATTGGCTAGTTGATTACCTCGAGACGGTGAAGTTAACTGGAGGGACTAGGGCAACAGCTATGCAAAGCATCCAGGTGCATTTGAGTGGAGCCGCACGATCTTGGATAAAGAAACTCACTCCAGGATCTATCGACAGCTGGGAAAGTTTCGAGGACGTATTCGTCAAGAACTTCAGATCCACGTGCAAAAAACCTGCGTCGTTAGAAGAGTTGAGAGCATGTCGACAAAAGCCAGATGAGCCAATGAGAAAGTACATCCAAAGGTGGAACATCATTAAAAACTCGGCGAGAAAATATATCCGACGAGAGAGCAATAGATGCGTTTGTCGCGAGGAATCGAGCGTGGAGATTTTGTCGAGGACTTGGGAAGGACCAATCCAAAGACGAGTATCCGCGTTAATGGAGATAGCAAACAGATGGGCAGATGGAGAAGATGCTGTCCACAACAAACGGCACAGGTCGCCAGAGGAGGACCGTGGTCGAAATTACCAACCGAGGCGACGATTTCCTCGGCAGTACCCGAACTATGACGCCCCAGGGAAAATTTCGGCAGGTTTTCGGGCAAACACAGGAGGAAACAATAGAGATGATTATCAGAGAAGCAGTGAGCAGCGAGGCGATAACAGGGACGACTCTCGCAACAGGAAAAATAGCGGGCCTAGGTTCCCAAGGCCTTTCGTGTCCCCGAAGAAATGATGAACGGACCGTGCCGGATGCATTTTTCCTCGACGAGCAACGGAAAAAGACAGTCGGGGCACCTACGGAAGAGCGTCGAAATTTTCGAGCAATGTTAAGGTATGCAGAGAACGCTCACGCTCGAGCAGCACAGAGAAATCCTCGGGAGCCCGGGAGCGAGATTCACCTGCCACCACCTCCCGCGATTACAGACGACAATCGGCATCAGCTCAGAATAGCGGCAGCACCTCCACCACCACCTCATGTCGATCCTAACTCAAACGGAGCGGTGTCGATGATTCGAAGGGAAGGCCGTCCAATAGAGCTCGGAAAGTAATCTCACGACGGTGTTTATGGCGGAGAAAATGCCTCCACCAACGAGTTGAGTATCTTAATTGGTCGGGACAAGACATTGGCTTCACCATAGCAGATCATCCGCAGCAAGTTTCTCGACCAGGGCGGTCGGCACTTATTCTGCCGGCGGTTATTGTGGGATTTGATGTTTCTCGAGTGTTCATAGATGGCGGCAGCAGCTTAAACCTTATGTATGCAGATACATTGAGGAAGATGAACATATCCTTAGCAAACTTGAAGCCAACAGACACAAGGTTCCACGGCATCACACCGGAGAAACCAAGTTATCCATTGGGAAAGATCAATCTCGACGTTCAGTTTGGAACCCGAGAAAATTATAGAATCGAGAAGCTGGAATTTGAAGTCGTGGATTTTCCATCACAGTACCACGCTTTGTTGGGACGACCAGCATATGCTAGATTTATGGCGGTATGATGGCGTGTATTTCACACGTTCGTTGGGCAACCCCAAGAGGAAGGTATGATGAGCACAGCAGCAAGTTTTCCCTCAGAAAGAAACCAAGGTTTATCGAACCAGGAGGAGCCAAGAAGCACGTTGAAGGTTGATGGCGGCGGGATGTAGTGCGGCGCAACACCAGAGATTCCGGCGCCAACGTGGAACCTGCACAACACAACCAAAGTACTTTGCCCCAACGAAACAATGAGGTTGTCAATCTCACTGGCTTGCTGTAACAAAGGATTAACCGTATTGTGTGGAAGATGATTGTTTGCGAGAGAAAACGGTAAAAACAAGTATTGCGATAGATTGTATTTCAGTATTAAAGAATGGACCGGGGTCCACGGTTCACTAGAGGTGTCTCTCCCATAAGACGAACGGCATGTTGGGTGAACAAATTACGGTTGGGCAATTGACAAATAAAGAGAGCATGACAATGCACATACATATCATGATGAGTATAGTGAGATTTAATTGGGCATTACGACAAAGTACATAGACCGCCATCCAACTGCATCTATGCCTAAAAAGTCCACCTTCGGGTTATCATCCGAACCCCCTCCGGTATTAAGTTGCTAAACAACGAGACAATTGCATTAAGTATGGTGCGTAATGTAATCAACAACTACATCCTTGGACATAGCATCAATGTTTTATCCCTAGTGGCAACGGCACAACACAACCTTAGAACTTTACGTCATCTGTCCCGGTGTCAATGCGAGGCATGAACCCACTATCGAGCATAAGTACTCCCTCTTGGAGTTAAAAGTAAAAACTTGGCCAGAGCATCTACTAGTAACGGAGAGCATGCAAGATCATAAACAACACATAAGCATAACTTTGATAATCAACATAACAAGTATTCTCTATTCATCGGATCCCAACAAACGCAACATATAGAATTACAGATAGATGATCTTGATCATGATAGGCAGCTCACAAGATCCGACAATGATAGCACAATGGGGAGAAGACAACCATCTAGCTACTGCTATGGACCCATAGTCCGGGGGTAGACTACTCACTCATCACTCCGGAGGCGACCATGGCGGTGTAGAGTCCTCCGGGAGATGATTCCCCTCTCCGGCGAGGGTGCCGGAGGCGATCTCCGAGGATCCCCGAGATGGGATCGGCGGCGACGGCGTCTCGGAAGGTTTTCCGTATCGTGGCTCTCGGTACTGGGGGTTTCGTCACGGAGGCTTTAAGTAGGCGGAAGGGCAAGTCGAGAGGCGGCACGGGGGCCCACACCATAGGCCGGCGCGGCCGGGGGTGGGGCCGCGCCGCCCTAGGGTTTGGCCACCCCGTGGCCCCTCTTCGTCTCATCTTCGGACTTACGGAAGCTTCGTGAGAAAATAGGCCTCCGGGCTTTTATTTCGTCCAATTCCGAGAATATTTCTTTACTAGGATTTCCGAAACCAAAAACAGCAGAAAACGACAGCGGCACTTCGGCATCTTGTTAATAGGTTAGTTCCGAGAAAATGCACGAATATGACATAAAGTGTGCATAAAACATGTAGATAACATCAATAATGTGGCATGGAACACAAGAAATTATCGATACGTTGGAGACGTATCAGCATCCCCAAGCTTAGTTACTGCTCGTCCCGAGCGAGGTAAAACGATAACAAAGATAATTTACGGAGTGACATGCCATCATAAACTTGATCATACTATTTGTAAAGCATATGTAGTGAATGCAGCGATCAAAACAATGTGTATGACATGAGTAAACAAGTGAATCATAAAGCAAAGACTTTTCATGAATAGCACTTCAAGACAAGCATCAATAAGTCTTGCATAAGAGTTAACTCATAAAGCAATAATTCAAAGTAAAGGTATTGAAGCAACACAAAAGAAGATTAAGTTTCAGCGGTTGCTTTCAACTTGTAACATGTATATCTCATGGATATTGTCAACATAGAGTAATATAATAAGTGCAATAAGCAAGTATGTAGGAATCAATGCACAGTTCACACAAGTGTTTGCTTCTTGAGGTGGAGAGAAATAGGTGAACTGACTCAACATTGAAAGTAAAAGAATGGTCCTCATAGAGGAAAAGCATCGATTGCTATATTTGTGCTAGAGCTTTGATTTTGAAAACATGAAACAATTTTGTCAACGGTAGTAATAAAGCATATGCATCATGTAAATTATATCTTATAAGTTGCAAGCCTCATGCATAGTGTACTAATAGTGCCCGCACCTTGTCCTAATTAGCTTGGACTACCCGGATTATCACCGCAATACATATGCTTTAACCAAGTTTCACAAAGGGGTACCTCTATGCCGCTCTGTACAAAGGTCTAAGGAGAAAGCTCGCATTTGGATTTCTCGCTTTTGATTATTCTCAACTTAGACATCCATACCGGGACAACATAGACAACGAGATAATGGACTCCTCTTTTAATGCTTTAAG
>NC_061509.1:193000648-193025941 GCF_022539505.1 Lolium rigidum
CTCTTGATAAACTCTTGCGAGCAAGTCTGTTTCCAGGTGCAGCTGAATTGACAACTCCGCTGTTAAGGCTTTCAAGTATTCTTTGTCTCCCCTTGTGTCGAATCAATAAATTGGGTAATACTTCCCTCGAAGACTGTTGCGATCCCCTATACTTGTGGGTCATCACTCGTGCAACCATCTATGCATAGACACGGCTCTGATACCACTGTAGGGATTCGTTGCATAGAAAACAAAAAAATTCCTACCGCGAACACGCAATCCAAGCCAAGATGCAATCTAGAAGACGGTAGCAACGAGGGGATTATCGAGTCTCACCCTTGAAGAGATTCCAAAGCCTACAAGATGAGGCTCTTGTTGCTGCGGTAGACGTTCACTTGCCGCTTGCAAAAGCGCGTAGAAGATCTTGATCACGGCGCCACGAACGGGCAGCACCTTGATACGTCCAAAACGTATCTACTTTTCCGAATACTTTTGCTATTGTTTTGCCCCTAATTTGTGTATTTTGGATGCAACTAACACGGACTAACGCTGTTTTCAGCGAAGCTGATTCAGTGTCTCGTTTTTGTGCAGAAATCCAACTTTCAGGGAAAAACCTCGGGATTTTGACGAAAGGGCCTATTTTCCCAGAATAATGACGGAGCCGAGAAGGGCAATTGAAGTGGAGGCCCGAGGGCCCCACACCACATGGCGGCGCGGCCCGGGGGGGCCGCGCGGCCATGTGGTGTGGCCCCTCGGTCGGCCTCCGACGCCCCCTTCGGACTACTTATTCGCCTCGACCTAAAAACGCACGGGAGAAGTCGAAGTCGCCGAAACCCTCCGGAACGCCGCCACATCGCGAAACTCCGTCGCGGGAGCCGAAGTCTCCGTTCGGCACTCCGCCGGGACGGGAATTAGAGGAGATCATCACCGCCATCACCGCCAACGCCTCTCCATCAACCAGCAATGTTTCCCCCATCCATGTGTGAGTAATTCCCCCGCTGTAGGCCGAAGGGGATGGTTGGGATTGGATGAGATTGGTCATGTAATAGCATAAGATTGTTAGGGCATAGTGCCTAGTGTTCGTAGATGGTACTTTTATGATATTTTTGCAACTTGTTATGCTTAATGCTTGTCACTAGGGCCCGAGTGCCATGATCTCAGATCTGAACATGTTATTGATTCATGAAGATATTCGTTGTTTATGATCTTACCTGCAAGTTGTATACACATGTCGCTGTCCGGAACCAATGGCCCCGAAGTGGCAGAAATCGGGACAACCGGAGGGGATGGTAGTGATGTGAGGATCACATGTGTTCACGGAGTGTTAATGCTTTGCTCCGGTACTCTATTAAAAGGAGTACCTTAATATCCGAGTAGTTTCCCTTGAGGCCCGGCTGCCACCGGTCTGGTAGGACAAAAGATGTTGTGCAAGTTTCTCATTGCGAGCACGTACGACTATAATTGGAACACATGCCTATTGATTGATTAGTACTTGGATACCGTTTTATTATTATCTGCAAATGCCCTGCTATGATTGTTACATGAGTTTCTCTCATCCATGCAACGCCCGTCATCCGTCCCCGTGCCTACGGTATTTTAATCCTGCTTGTTTACTATAATTACTACTTGTTGTCTTTGTTACTCTGCTCGTTGTTATTTCAATACCGCTACTACTATAAAACTGTTACTACTCGATAAACTCTTGCGAGCAAGTCTGTTTCCAGTGCAGCTGAATTGACAACTCCGCTGTTAAGGCTTTCAAGTATTCTTTGTCTCCCCTTGTGTCGAATCAATAAATTGGGTAATACTTCCCTCGAAGACTGTTGCGATCCCCTATACTTGTGGGTCATCAAGACTATTTTATGGCGCCGTTGCCGGGGAGCATAGCTTTATTTGGAAGTTCACTTGGATTAATATTGTTCGCTGCAAATTCTCCATCATGGGTAAACCTCGCGATACTAAGGTCGCCATATTACCATCCACTACAAGAAAAGGTACAACTCTGAGTACCTCTGTTGCTCTTGATTCACCATCTGTGATTGATAAACTTGTTTCACCGCCACATGCTTCAAATGCTGGTACTTCTGCTGAATCTGAAAACTCTCATAATATTGATAATATTTCTGCTGTGCTTGATGATAGTGGTTCATTGGGAACTTTTCTAGATGCTAAAATTGCTAGGTCTAGACAAATTGAAAATGCTGAAACTCCTGATGTTACTACACCTGTTAATTCACCCGAACTTGAATACTCTAGTGATGATCTTGATGAAGATTATGTGGAACTTGATGATGATTTTATTGAAAAATGCCATGCTACTACCGATGCAAGAAAAATTAAAAAGTTGCTTGCAGAACATACTCGTTAGATATAAAGCTGTCTCCTGATCCTAAATTTGCCACATCTCCTATAAACATTAGGGATAAAGATTATGATTTTTCTCTTGACCTATCTCATATAGCTATTGTTGAGAAAACACCATTTTGTGGTACTGAAAAAGAAAGTGCTTGTTGAACACATGACTGAGTTATCTACTTTGAGTAGCTTGTTTTCTCGATGATGTTAAGAAGCGTACTTACTTTGTTGCTAAAATCTTTCCATTCTCATTAAAGGATGACGCTAAAACTTGGTATAATAGTTTGCCACCTGGTTCTATTAAAAGTCCAAAAGAATTGCTTGCTTGTTTTCTTTCGGAAATACTTTCCTGCTAGTGCTCAACATGCTGCTTTGCGGAGAGTTTATAATTTTGATCAGGGAGATGAAGAGAAATTGCATGAGGCTTGGGCGAGATTTTGCTCTCTTATTAGAGCTTCGCTCGACCATGATTTAGAAAATCATGATTTACTTGATATATTTTATAGTGGACTAACCATTGAGTCTAGGGCATATCTGGATAGTTGTGCTGGTTGTGTTTTCGGAAAAGAACTCCGGACGACGCTGAAGAATTATTGGCTAAAATAGGCCGGAATTATGATGATTGGACTACGCCTGAACCAACTCTAACGCCAATAGTGAAGAAGAGGGTTTAATTAAATTGAATGATGAAGATATGAGGGAAGCCAAGAAGTCTCTCAAGGAGAAAGGTATTAAATCTGAAGATGTGAAGAATCTACCTCCTATAGAAGATATATGTGAGATAATTCCCCCTTCATCCATGATTGAGGTAAATTCCCTTCAACGCTTTACTAGGGAAGATATTCCAGTATTCAAAACCTCCTGCGTAATGCTTAGATGAGTTTGATAATTATATTGTTAAGCAAGAAAATTTTAATATGAGGGTAGAGAATCATCTAATGGAAAATTCTCAAGCTATTAGTCAATTGCATGATATTGTGGAGAGAACCTCCAATGATGTTAAGATGCTTGTTAAACATTTTCATATGATTCAAACTCAAATTGATCAACTCACTAAAGTGCAAAATGACTTACTAGGAAATAATTCTAAAGAAAAACATGCTTATGAAGTAACAACTAGAGGTGGTGTCTCTACCCAGGATCCTCTATATCCCGAAGGGCATCCCAAAAGAATTGAACAAGATTCTCAACGCATTGAACCTAGAGCTCATTCTAGGAAAAAGAAGAAGAAACATAAAAATGTTGTAGAATCCTCTCGAACTCGTTAATGATCCTAATAGTATTTCTATTTCCGATGCTGAAACCGAAAGTGGTAATGAACATGATAATAGTGAAGATAATGATAAGAATGATACTCCTGATAAAGAAGAGGTTGAAAAAGAAACTGAAAAGCATGCTAAAAATAAAAAGTATACTAAAGAAGATTTTATTACTGAGAAACATGGTAATGAAAGAGAACCTTGGGTGCAAAAGCCAATGCCTTTTCCTGCTAAGAAACTAAAATCAAAGGAAGAAGAACACTATAATAAATTTTGTGATTGGATGAAACCTTTATTCTTGCAAATCCCTTTGACTGATGCTATTAAATTGCCTCCTTATTCAAAGTATATGAAAGACATTCTTCCTATAAATGTTCAAAGAAGACCCGGCCAACCAAGGCACCTAAGAGGGGCAAATGCATCTAGACCGCTCGTTTCCACCGCAACAGTTAGCTTTTCACCCCCGCGTCAATGACAGCCGCTGGATTCGGTAATTTTTTGTTTACCCGCCGCAGCTTGTTCACAGTCTATGACGCGTGGGCCTGTTTTCTTGTGGGACCGGTGATCAGAGGCAGCAGCGAGGGCTCGTCTGCGTCCTTCGTTTCAGTTGTTGCTCTGTGGAAAGCGGTGAAAACCCTAGACCCGGATCGGTCTCTCCTCCCCCAATCCCCGGCTCTCTCTCTTCCACATCCTCTCTTCCTACGGGAGCCCCCGGAGGTGGCGGCGGCCAGAATGGAAGGGGCCGGACCTCACCGCTCCTCTTCCGTGCGCTGGAGAGAAGCACCGAGGGCGCCGCCGCCTCGTGCCTCGCATAAGGAGGCAGCGCGGACACGGCCGCCGCCGCTGGTAGAGCGCCATGGTCGCCGCCGGTCGTCGCCGTGCCAAGAGCATGAGAGCACACGGAGTCGGGCGGCGACGCAGAGAGCGGTGGCGACGCGCAGCTTTGAGAAGCTCAACCACAGCCGGCGGAGCTCGAGATCTCCGGTCAAGGCGCCTCCCCCGCCTCGTCATCCCCTGCCTCTGCAATCGACGAGGACGACCCGCGAAGAAGCAACGGGCGGCGCTCCTCCGCCTCCTCGAGCCCCGGAGTTGCGTGGTGAGGCTAGCCGCGCGAAGAAGCAGCGAGGAGGAGGGAGCCGGAGCTGCGCCCCCGCCCTCATATCCACCCTATGCCACAGCTCTCACGCCCCGTCGTCATCCATTGGGAAGCGGTGCAGGATTGGCTTCCCCAAGACGTTATTCAGGCTTGTGGTAGGGCTTGGTGGCCAAGCAAGGTGTGCAATCAACACCTCCCCTTCTCCTCTCTATTTCTTGATTTGTAGGATGCATTTCGATTTGAGATGGTCAAGATGTGATCCCTTCTTGCTATGATTAGGTGGCGTCACTGCCTGTAGGTCTCCAGCAGGGCATATGGCCATTGGGGAAGGTGTGGAGGACAGTGGGTTGCTTGTTGGAGAGGATCATTTCTGTTGGAGAGGATCGACGAGGAGATGCCGGGGAAGATTTGCTTCGTCTCCAGGTCAAGGGAGAGATGGAAGGCAACCATATCTAAATTTGTTGTGTTTTTCTGAATTTTCTTCGTGGGATTTCAGTTGCAGCGAGCAAGAAAAGGATCTCTGGTAAATCTCCTCTTCATTTTGTTTTTATTTCCAATATAATACTCGAGCTGGCGTTTCTAATCTTTTTGGTTGCTGTTGGCCGCAGCGAGGCGGATCATATTAAGTGTTGTAAGATCGAGACCATACTGATGAAATGGTGATTGTAGGAGAAATACTCGAATTGGCTCATGAAGGTATGATGCCTCGTTCTGATTTGTTTTTCTGAGAGTGAGACATGTGTTTGTGTGTGGTTCTTGTGTTCTTGCATGATTTGGATGTTCAGCGAGCGTGTGATGTGAACACTGGATCATGTTTAGTTTGATAATAATGGCATTTTGTTCCTGTCATGTTCATTGGTGAAGGGATAGGACTATACCAATGTAGATTGTTTATTACTTTGTTATTTTCTGCAACTGATGCACATGTTTACATGTTAGAACATGGATAGGCACTTCTGGATTGTGCCTAAAGTATTTAGTTTGAAGCATATGTTGCTTAGGATTTTTTTGGTAAAAGCTGAAACTATTTTTTTTCAAGTTGTGGGAGCTGATCATAACTTCACTTATGTTTGCGATGGTATGAGACAGGGAGCATGACCATTATTTCTTTGAATTGTGTAAATTTCTCTGCTCTTGATCATGTCATGACTCTTAGGCATCCTTTACTATCTCCCTTGTTTTAGCATTCAATTTGTAAACAGCTAGCTTAGAGGAACCGGCAGGCGGCACAAATATTTGAGTTACTATTTTCCCGGTTCTCTGTGTCTCTTCCTCGATCGATGTCTTCTCTCACTCTCATTCCTCTTGGCTGTAGAGAATGAAGGAGGAGGGGTGTGAGTGGTATACAGAAGAACTTTCGCTCCACTCCGGTCTGATCGTCTACGCCGGCCGGACGACGGCCAGGAGGTGCCCGCCTGCTTCCTAGAATTCGCGAGGAAGCTGGAGCTTCCGGTTCACTTTTGCTACAGACCTAGGTATGTGTTCCGTGTGGCTACAATTGAATTTTCGTGTATATAAAAACTTTTGCTCCATTTCTTAGTTGATTGAGGAATATTGGATGCATAACAACATTTATTCGTTTGTCTTAAATTGTTTAAATAGTTCGACTTCTACTCTGTTTTTTTTGGACTAGATCTCACTGTAATTAGTTCTGTTAATCCTACTATTTCTCTATGCTATTCGTTACAAACAGAGGACAATGAAATCAAATTTATATATTACGCTGTTTGCTACGCTAGGATGGAGATGAGGCTGACCTTCTCGGGAAGACTGGCGCTAACTAGAGCAACGTTGGCAAGGTGAACGAAAGCTGCTTGCCACTCTGCTCATTTTATAGCCTACCAGCTAGGACGGACTGACCCTTTTGGCATATCTCTACAACTTAGTCATGTGTGTACATAGCATAGTTAAACAGCTACACGGGTGGTGACTTGCTTTGTATTTTTTTGCATCTGGTCATGTTTACCTCAACTATATGGTTATAATTAGAAGACTACTACTCTTCTAGACGTACATATATTTTCTAATTCACTACACAATGTTATTTAATTTCTAGATTTGTTGCGCATTCAAGGATGTGAATCTCCAGCTATATCTTTGGATGTCGATTATGTATTAGGTATAGATGATTGGGGCACATGTACCAATGCAATTGGAATTTTTAATGATTTGTCTTACTGTCCAGATCAGATAAAAAAATGACGGAGACATTGTATATATCTTTACTTTTATCGACTGATTAGTGTAATTTATGCCTCCTTATTAAGCACTGCTGCAGGATGTTTCACAGTGTTACGAGATTAATAACAATTAACTTTTGCACTACTGCAGGATGCTCTTAAGCATGTATTCGTGAGTAGAGTGATGGATGTCAAGGACTTTCATGTATGGATTCGGCTTTCGTATGTCTGTGCTTCTAATGGTCTGGTACTCATGGACGAGTTGTTGCAACTCGTTACCTGCGGTTGAAATTGTTGATCTTAGTCGGAACCAGGTTTGCAAATGTGGATAATCTATGGAAATGTACAAAGATGCAAAATCTGGACCTTGGATTAATCATTTGCATTCCGTTTCATCCTCTGAGTGAGGTAAACTTCCTGTCTAATTTAAGTTAAATTGAAAATAGTACAAGGTTGATTATCACTTGGTTACTGTCCCGCTTAATTTGCTTACTGGTTCTGGATGGTTTTCTAGGATTTCTGATGAAGGGTTGTGTTAGTTGAGGATCCTTTATTTTGTTGTTCAGGTGTGCCTTCGAGTCCATCAGGTATAGTTTCGCTCCACCTGCATTCTTTTCTTTCCTGTTGTCATGATGTCTTTCTTGGTTCCGTTTCCTTTGTTTATCACGATGCTCAAGTGCATCTGTTCATATTCCCGAATATTGCTGATTCTCTTTGTTACCATATATATTTTTGCTGCTAATGCAATCCACATGGATTCATGGGCATCCGTGGTCTTCTAGATGAAGGTGGATTTAGCCAATGCCCGAGAGTGGGGTATATCACAGAAAATAGGCAATCACAGGTGTAACAGATGAGAGGATAGTTGATTCATGCTTGATCCCTTCTCGTGTTCTAAAAGTATTATTTTAAAAATGTGGTAATACACAACTAGATTCAACTCCATTTTAATAAATAGAATGGGAAAATGGATTTAGCCAATGTCTGAGAGACATATATCTCGGAAAGCAGACCATCACAGAGTTTTCTCGGGAGGGGGGATATCTTTTTTGGTCATTTGATTGGCTATGCATAGTACTTTTTCACCACCGCTTTCACTCCATCCAACGATGTGTTTGGCAAGTCAGTGATATGCTGATATTTAGTATTTCATATTTGGAGGTAACAAAGTTAAGCTGATTCTAATATAAAACAGGAGAATCTCTCCTAAAACAGGAGAATATATTGTATAAAGCTAGCTGCAGAAGTGCACATCGTTTCTGAGTTTGTTTTCCATTTGAGGTTGTAGGTGTGCCCAGCAGATGCTTGTAAAAGCAGGAGGGGAAACACTGGTCGCTGGAGCGGCCAGTGAACCTCTATGTATGTCCACTGCAGCCTTCCCTATAATTTAGTTGATGTATTTTTGTGTACACCTTATTATGTTTTTGTGTGTTCGACTGCTTGCAGACTGCACACAAAAGGATTTGGCTCATATTTTCTCTCTATTATATTTGTTAGTTTGGCATAAGATTGTTCCAGCATCAAAAGGATAAATTGCATATATTGGCATAAGATTCTATCTGTTAGTTTGGCATAAGATCTCTGGTCCCCGAGGAGGCCGGATGGGCTGTCGTCGCCGGGCTGGAATTCCGCTGCGTCGTGTCGGGCGCTGTGTCCGACACTCACGACTTTGGGCGTGGGAGGTGGTTGCTCCGATTATCGTCGTTTCTAAATCGCGAGTTTGGGTTTCTAGATGTACTCTTTGACTCTTCCAAAATCACGAGTTTGGGTTTGAGTTGTCAAGCTTAGAATTCATATTACTAGGATTAGGACTAACTGCATGGGAATAAGTGGTTGTGCTGATGACTTCTGTTATTGAGTCATAGGAAGGAATATGTTTTGTTATATGTTGGTATTTTACTTTGGTGTTTGACCAGAAAAGGGGATGGCTGGTAGCATTGTTGCATTATTTCGGTCAATATTTATTACATACAGATACTTTAAGTTTGAAATTCGAATGAGATAATTGAGAAGACTAATACGAGCAATCTCTGTTCTTTTCTGAGAACATCGTTATGGTCAAATTCCATTCAGACACTTTGTTTTTGTCTTCACTGTTATTGGTAGAGATTTGTTTCCTGTAATGTTCTCTTTATTTTCTGAAGTTTCTTCAATTCTTCCTAGCAGTTACTTGATTATGTTGCCAGTTTCGTACTTCTGACTTTGTTAAATTATCCAGCGACCTCTGTTCTATGGATTGAAGATGGGGCTTCTACCATCTATGAGAAGGGCTCTAAATGTGTCTCTACAGGCCTTCTGCCGTTCATTTGTCCTCATTTTTATTCTTCCTCGGCAATTCAGAATTGGAGGATCCATTGGAAGCCAAATTATCACCCAAATCAGTATTTTTATGGTGACCACAGTCGTTTCCTTCTGTTGGGAAATAAGCCATCATTTGTTCAGGTTCGTTCTCTGCTACTCAAATCAAACAACATCCTATTAGATGTACAGTTCTTTCACTGTCTGGATTCAGGTTGACTTTAAATCTTTAATACAACTGCTTCCAATAAATTTCAGCGTGTGCACACAAGAAGGTGCAGTTTTACTCCACCTCGGAACACTTGCCGATGCATTATCCTGCCTTCCAAGATTAGTGTGCAGTACCTGAATATAACATAGAACCTTGACGTCAGGGTGCCTTCTTCGAGGAATCTGGTGAAACTTACAAAAGAATTATGATAGCCTGTTTGAAGCCGCTTGAGGACGCCCTCCACATGTTGCTGGAGCGCTCGAAGTTGTTTGGCGCCCCCACAGCTTGTCCCTTGGTATACCATCTCCCTCCAGTCTATCTTTTGATTTTCCTATGGAATTCGTGATTTATGCTTAGTTGGTGTGTTGTTCTTAATATCTCTTGTTCATATTGTTATTAGTGGTCGACACAAATGCAAAAGGAGAGTCATAAATTTGTGGTCAAGCAGCAGGAGCCACGGTGTAGGGAGGTGATGACCTCAAGCAGCAAGAGCCACGGTGGACGTCGGGTGGTGAGGAGGAGAGGGAAGAATAAAGAAGGGGCCATCAGAAGGGGCCTATTGCGTTGACGCTCTTCTCTCCCAAGGAATTCACCGTCACGGCTGCTTTGCTGATGGAGTTCCTGGTGGCTGGTCCGTATGGTTGAGGTGAGTTCGCCCTTGTTTATCTCGTTCTTTGCCTTCCATTCTCCCTTCTTTGCTAATTGTTTCAGCTGATTCTTCTCTTTTCCTTTGCATCTAGCCATCCAGATCTATGTTCCTCCTGTAGTTATTCTACGCTCAGCCTCTACTCTCTGGTACACCAGTTATACCTTCGTTGTTCTATCTTCTTTTTAATTTTCTCACTATCAACAAATAAGTTGGTTGAAGATTGCAGCAGTCACATAATGCTTGACAGAGTAAAATAATTAGATAAATTGAGAACTTATTAACCTGATTTTTTACACACAAAATTGCAATACGCCAACAAGAACTGTGATTTGCCTCTTGGGAAACAAGCATGTTATATTCCACAAGCAGCAGTTATTGTTTCCTGAAATGATACGATTAGAGCGGGTGAGACGTGTTGGTGATGCTGAGTGTAAAGCCGTGAATCAATCTCCCTTTTCTCTTGATTGTGTATGCCCTCCATCCATGAGCTCTCCTTACTTATTTGATTCGTTCAATATAATATAATATCATTTAGGAGATAATGATGAATCTCCCTTTTCTCTTGATTGTGTATGCCCTCCATCCATGAGCTCTCCTTACTTATTTGATTCGTTCAATATAATATAATATCATTTAGGAGATAATGATGATTTCTCCACAAAAAATCATTTATAAAAATCATTTTTTTTAGTTTCAATCTCATGCAAAGTAGTCCTGTTTAGTTGTTATAATTCCTAAATATTAGCTAGCAGTACATGTCAGATTTCAAAACAAAGAAACTGGAAAGGCATCTTATAATGTATAATATAAGAACGGATTCTGTTCCTTGAAAAATGTAAGTGTGCAGAGTGCATAGGTAGAAATATAGCAATGTGGTATGGAGTAATCCTAATTGATAATCAAGGTCTGAAGTTATGAAGAATCCTAATTGGAAATGGCAGCCATGAAATCTAATCTTTCATGACAAACATGTTCAATAACTGAGTTCTCTTCCTGCAATTCTTCTGCGACCAGCTCCATCGCGGGGCAGCTACTTCTTCTAACCAATTCTTGTCTCCCTAATTTACTTTCTATTTTATGCAACTAGAGTTCGGCTAGCAGGTAGACTCCTACAATAAAGGTGACAACGGCCAGCTGTTGCACCTACCTTGTCGACTTCGATGGCTTCGATGGTCTTGCCAACATATTGCAATGATGTACAAGCCCTCCCTTTGCACGTCTTAGGATTGGTTACTGGATGCATGGCACACTGCGGAGAATTATGCAAGAGGGCAGTGGTGCTGGGAACAAACGTTTTATTTTGGTAATTGGAATAGCATGTTTTCTTCTAACAATTAGCTTTCGCCCTCTCCAATATGCCCATGTTATATGCTAGAAAATATGTGCTTGCTACATGTTAATTTTCAGTACCACCAGTGGCATATGTGTTTACCTTCAGTGCATTACTGTTGTACCTGACAGTTTCATCGGTTCGCTTTTTTCTGTCAACTTTGCATAAATTAACATGATGTAGTTATGCAACGAAGGCCTACAGAAGACAACATTGTCCATTAGGGACGGATCAAACCTTACATGACAGTCCAGCAGAGTTGTATTAGCAAGTGGTACCTTGATAATGTACTACATATTTATTGCTTGATCATTTTTTTGGTATTCTTTTCTGGCTTGACTACTTCTGAATTATGATAGACAACAATTATAGACCATCCCTTGTAGTTGATCCTTTGTGTGTATGTCGTTGGAGCTGGTAATACTGCTCACATTGAGTTTACTTTCTATGACCAAGTAGGAAGAGCGACTGTTGGGAAACCACCCATGAACATGCTACACTATTACCATCCTCGACACTGCTATAGGATTGACCTTGTGAAGGCGCCAAGGAGTGATGGTATCCTGTCTTGAATTACCCATCTTTCCTTCTCGGTTAATAGGATTGAACATACCTACAAGCCTCATCTGCATTCTTTTGTCTTTGGACTTTCTAGATCATCCTCATGCGCTGAGAATATGTTGCTGCTACCGGCTTCTCCATGTACCGCAATAGATATTGTGCTAGGTACATCCTCCAACTATGCTTCGGACTGACTTGTGTCTCAGTTTAGTATCCTTTCTTTTGTATGGCAATTCTATTACTAATAGTGCCTCCTATCTAAATTGCTGACAAATATAGTTCTCTATAAAGAAAAATAACCTGGTTATCTAAATTTGGATGCGCTTCAGTCAGTGTTTAAGGAATTATGTATTCTGATACGTTCCTTTTTTTCCCTTTTCCTGTTCGAAGTGTTAATTTCCTAAATGAATCAGTTACCTCAAATGGGATGCAAAGCTTCAATTAGTGCTAAAGGAACTGTGTGCTCCTCGACTGAAATTAGTCTTGAATATAATGATAGATGTCTCTAAACTTGATTCCTTATGGGTTCTACTATTCAGCTTCTTATTTTTGCACTAGGTTTCGAGTGATTCCGGTAAGTTTCAGTGCATGGTTTCAATTCACATTTGGTTGTTATTCTATAAGAACAAATTTGGCAAATTTTATTAGTCTCATATACTCCCTATAAAAAACATAAAGTTGTTATGCCACCAGGTATTTATTTTGTCATTAGCACTTTAGCAGTCATATGACTGGTATCTTGGCCGACAACAACCTGCACCGTGTTTTATGTCTAAAGAGAAGGAGACAAATGCAAGGAATTTCCATAGTTGGTTTAGAGGTCTTTCGTATATGTGATACTTTATTTTCTTATTATCTTTGTAGTTATTTACTTGTGGCAAGTTAAACCTGATGTAGTAATATTCAAATGGACATTTAATTTAGGTTCACGAGAAGTGAAATGGACATTTATTTTGTCATTAGCACTTTAGCAGTCATATGACTGGTATCTTGGCCGACAACAACCTGCACCATGTTTTATGTCTAAAGAGAAGGAGAAAAATGCAAGGAATTTCCATAGTTGGTTTAGAGGTCTTTCGTATATGTGATACTTTATTTTCTTATTATCTTTGTAGTTATTTACTTGTGGCAAGTTAAACCTGATGTAGTAATATTCAAATGGACATTTAATTTAGGTTCACGAGAAGTGAAATTGCATTTTTATGATGTTAACATCATAATTGGCAAAGTATATATTTTGTTTTCTACTGGTATTGATGGCTTTCTAGCAGATTGCATTATTGTTATTTCTGAAATACATTTTTTAAGACTTCCTACTATTTCTCTAAATGTATTGTGTTAGGATTTTGAAATGACAATATATTGTCTTAGGATTCTGAAATATTTAATATGTTTTGTCCTTTATCAAGTGTTAGGTAAATCTTGTGGCGAGCAATGGATGGTCGGATAGCATGTGGCTGATGGTGTGGATGGCGTAGCGGAGGATTAGATGGGGTGGAGGGCATGGAGGGAGGTGTAGCACATCAAGGAGGGGTAGGGACATAGGTCAAGAGGAAGAGACTGGACTGTTAGCGCAAATCGGGATGGGATGAACGGTATTAGCTGAAAATAGTGGTGGAAATTATTTATGCACGGGAAACATTTGTAACAGTTTCTGTTTCCCGTGGTATCGGTTAAGGGGCTCAAAATCTTGAACCGAACTTTTCTCTGTCTTATACTCACAATAAGTAGAAACATTCTTCTTGGAATTAGTAACTATTCTTTTATGCTTCTTTTAGGATGTTACCTCTTTTAGTACAATAACCATGATTTTGTGTTGAAGCTTATACAAAAACATGAAAGTTAAAGAAAGTGTAAAATCGTACCCTAATTAAATGGCATATCTATATGATACTAAAGCAGTTAAATTACGGAGTAATTCTTAATACTAAAATATGCTAAAGATTATGGGTTAAATTCTGATTTGATTTTGCCTTTGCGCGATAGCGCAACGGGTCATCTAGTTGTTACTAACAAAAGGAAAATCCCCAATGAGGAAATTTCCACTATGCTTGATAATTACTCTTTCAATGGCAAAGTTCCAAAGAAGTTGGGCGACCCAGGTATACCTACTATTCCTTGTTCTATTAAGAATAATTATGTTAAAACTGCTCTATGTGATTTGGGAGCCGGTGTTAGTGTTATGCCTTTTTCTCTTTATAAGAGACTTTACTTAGATAAGTTGATACCTACCTGATATATCTTTGCAAATGGCTGATAAATCTACTGCTATTCCTGTTGGTATATGTGAGGATGTTCCTGTTCAAGTTACTAATAACTCGCTTGATATTAACCGATTTTGTTGTGTTGGAAATGCCTCGAAGATGATAATATGTCTATTATTCTTGGGAGACCTTTTCTTAACACCGCAGGGGCTGTTATTGATTGCAATAAAGGAAAGGTTACTTTCAATGTTGATGATAAGGAACACACCGTTTATTTCCCCAAGAGGATTGAAAAAGCGTGCGGAGTTAATACTATTTCTCATGTGAGAACTATCAAAGTGGGAACTATTGATTGCCCTATATATGAGCCTAAAGAAGAATATCAAACTCTTGTGATTGGATCCATATCAATACAATTCAAGGTAACATGATTGATTTGAGGTTTATTTCTCCATATGCTATATAAAATTTATTTGGTGGCAAGACTTGATCAACCTTGTTAACAAATACCTTTTATATGCATAGAGGAGGTAAACAACATCTCTTTCTTTCTCCACTTGCTTTAGTTGCTTGTAGCACTTTTAATTTGCAAAGTTTCTTAATTGATTTGAGATTTCAAAAAATTTCCTGGCCAGTAATAATAAACTTAATACCCAGAAAATGTGCATTTTTCAAAGTTTTCAAAAATTCGCGAAAATTATACCGTTGGTCCTATTTTTCGACGAGGCACCTGGGAGCACCGAGAGGATGACCTGTGGGGCACCGGAGGGCGCCAAACCACGGGCCGGCGCGGCCAAGGAGGTGGCCGCGCCACCATGTGGTGTGGGCCCCTCCTTGCCCCACTTTGTCATCTCTTCCTCCCAAGCACCTTCTCTCTCCCGAAAAAACTCGTACCAAATTCCTCTCACTCGCGTTTTTGCTCAAGAACTCCAGCATTTCTCGATCTCTTTGCTCAGCCCAGATTTCCTGCTGAAATTTGGCACATTTGCTCCTTGGTATGTGACTCCTCCACCCATCCAAGTAGAATTTTGTTTGGTTGAGTATATCTTGAATATTTTGCTGCTGTAGGTAACATGTTTGGTGAGCTTGCATGCTTGTTCTAATTGATAGAAATTAGTTTTGATGCATGATTAGTACTCTAGCAAGTTCCTATGGTAGTTTCCCTCAATTATATGTCACCAAATCAAGTTTTATATTGTTTGTTAAAAATTTCAGAAAATGGAAGGAGGTAGGTACCAACTCAACCAACATGAGTTGGAGGTGCCACAGGTCATGAGAGTTCACCGGGAAGAAGGAGTATATCCCACTTATTATCCGTGTGTGGATTTCATGAGAAGTGCAGGGATTTTGCAGGACGTCCAAAATTTAATCTCTCGTGCAGGATTGGATGATTTTGTTGACGGGGAACCATGCCAATATGTGAAACTGACTATGTCAGTAGTGCAGGATTTTAAATTCAATTGGTCACAATCTAACCCCATGGTTCAGTACAAAATTTATAATAAAACTGTCAACTTGCCATTCAGTGATTTTTGTGCAGCAATCAAAGTGCCGCAATGGGGATCATGCGAGAAGATAAAGGGATCGCCGCAAGAGCTCTTGGACCTCTTCGAGATGATTTGTCATGGAAGGAGTTTCTCAGGGGATGATGGTAAAATCAGTAGTATTCATTTCCCAGCTATTCGTTATTTCGCCTATTTCATTACCAAGTGCGTTCTAGCAAGAAAGATTGGAGGTAAAATAACTATCCCGGATCTAGCCTTTCTAGCTGCTGCATTACAAGGTAATAGGACTTATAACTTGGGAGCTTTGATAGCCAACAGACTTGCCACTAATCGTGAGAAGGGAGGAATTTGTGGAGGTCTCATCGCCTCTCGTTTATTAGCTATGCATAATGTGAGACCTCACGGTCTTGATATTCCGCTCCCTATGGAGAAACTTGACATAGCTTCCATGATTAAGCATGAATTTCTTTCTAATTCGTCTAATTTAGGGAACCTATCTTATAGAATAACATTTTACAAGAAATCTTGGACAAGGACTAAGAAAGTTGAAAAATTAGTAGGATTGCCTGCACCTTCTCTCGTTTAACCTTGATTCCAGGGAGGATTGGTCAGTCACGGAAAGTGCGGTTAATGCATACATCGAGGGAGGAAGCCATCGTGCACGAGACAACACGGATGAGGTCGAGGAACACCTCGACTCGTCATCCGATGCAGCAAGCTCTTCGCATCCACAAGCTGGGTATGAGGAACCCCCGCGTTTTTCTTCTGCATTGGCACCTTATTATGACTACTCCACATATGATCCACCGGCGTGGAACCCAGGCCCTCGATGGGGTTGAACTCCACTTAGGCCAAAAGCCTAAGCTTGGGGGAGGTATACCGGCATCACTCATTCTTTGCATATTATGATTGCTGGATACTTGTATATACTTGTTTAGTCTCTTTGAGTGGTTTTCTAATGAGAGGAAGATGATATTTGGGGAAGTGCTGCCTGAAAACAGATTCTGGGCTGTTACCGTAAAAATTCGTGCGCCCAGCCAGAACAGTATTTTGAGTTGCAAATTTTTGCGCATGTTCCCCAGGTTGTTATCTAACTTTCATTAGTTGAACACTTTTTGAACTGAGCAACGTAAGATTTTTGTAAAAATCGATTTCTGTACTGCTGTCATGTTTTGGCAGATTTCTGCCATTTCACTTTTCTGTGTTTCTTTTAGTTTGCTATTTCTTGTTTCCACTTTGTTTCTTTCCCAAAACACAAAAAGACCAAAAATATTTCTGTTGTTTCTCTTCATCATTTGTTTATCTTGGTTTCTTGCATTTGTTTCACTTTATTTGCTATTGCTAGTTTGCCATAAGAAAACCCAAAAAGATTTTGCTTTGTTTGCTTGTTTCCTTTTGTTCTTATTCTCAAATTCGAAAATACCAAAAATATTTGCTGTTCTTCTTTGGTTTGTAAAGTTCATCTTGAGTTCAATGGTCTTCGGTGGCTGGAGCGTGGTTTTCATTTCATATTATCCAAGCTACACAAGTGAAAGGCAATAATGACGATCTACGACAATCTGATTGTGGTGAGAGGCTGGTATGAACTCTATTTGTTTTCATTTTTGTACATATACTCATCCATGTGAGCATGCTTAGTTGGTTCATGTGAGGTATATGTCATTTAATAAGGTCTAGTAGTTCATGATCTCTCATGATTAGCTCCAATCTATTAATATGAGTAGCATGTCATGGATGTTTGCTTGCATTGTTTTATTCATAAGTAAGTATGGCATTGTGGTATCCTCCTCTGAATAATTCATTTATATCGACTTGGCACATGCTCACGCATGCATATGACTGAACAAGAGTCAATTAAGCCTCAATGATTTACATTGCTTCAGCAGTTCTTGTATCACTTTTATGCCTCAGCTTAATTTATTTTGCCGCAAGCATGATTATGACAAGTCATCGCTCTCTTGATTTGTCGCTCCCTAGTCTTTTGCTAGCCTTCACTTGTACTGAGCGGGAACGCTGCTCGTGCATCCAAACACATGAAAACCAAGTTATTCCAGAGTGTCCACCATAAATACCTATGCATGGCATTTCAAACCATTCCAAGTAAATTCTCATGCGCTACCTTTAAAACCTTCAAAATGCTTCTTAATTTGTGTTGATGTTTCATAGCTCATGAGGAAGTATGTGGTGTTTAGCTTTCAACCTTGTCATTTACTTTTGATGGACTCTCATATGGAATAGTGGCACATCCGCTTATCCAATAATTTTGCAAAAAGAGCTGGCAATGGGATTCCCGGTCCCGAGTTAATTAACTTAAATAGACACTCCTCCATGGTTTGTGATTGTTGGACTGGCACCCGAAGGATTCGGTTAGCCACTGCGTTTGTGTAAGAAAGGTTGGAAGGAGTGCCACATAAACATGCAAATAATTCATGGGAGCCGCTCTTGAAAGTCCGGTTGGCGAGGTAGTTGGTGTACCCATTACCATTCGTTGACAACAACAAACACCTCTCAAAATAATTTTACTCCTGCTTTACAAATGAAAAGCTCTAGCGCATGTTAATCCCTCGCTTCCCTCTCGCGAAGGGTCAATCTTTTACTTTTATGTTGTGTCTCCATTATTTCTTTGAGCACTTTCTTGAGAGCACAACTCGTCATTCTTAGTATAATATGCTTGTCTCAAAATATGATTGATTGTGGTATAACTTTGATGCTTTTATCTTTGACAATCACTACTTCTAGTCTTTCTATGAACTCCGAAGGTGCCCGGGCATTTATGTTTTGCCGATCAAATACGGGCAAGCGAGATACCACTTTATCATACTCTCTTATGAACATTGCAATCCTCGCTTATATACATGATTCATGATGCTTATTATTAATTGTTGGTACCTCTTCATGATTGACATAGTCTGTTAGATGATCTTATTTGCATGTACCTTATTATGAACTCGCTCAAGTATTAGCCATATCATGAGAATATATACATCATATGAGCAAATGTGTTCGTGAAAGTTCTTTTATCGCTCGCTTGTTAACCGAATTGCTTGAGGACAAGCAATAAGCTAAGCTTGGGGGGAGTTGATACGTCCAAAACGTATCTACTTTCCCGAATACTTTTGCTATTGTTTTGCCCCTAATTAGTGTATTTTGGATGCAACTAACACAGACTAACGCTGTTTTCAGCAGAACTGTTCTGGTGTCTCGTTTTTGTGCAGAAATCCAACTTTCAGGAAAAACCTCGGGATTTTGACGAAAGGGCCTATTTTCCCAGAATAATGACGGAGCCGGAAGGGCAATTGAAGTGGAGGCCCGAGGGCCCCACACCACATGGCGGCGCGGCCCGGGGGGCCCGCGCGGCCATGTGGTGTGGCCCCTCGGTCGGCCTCCGACGCCCCCCTTCGGACTACTTATTCGCCTCGACCTAAAAACGCACAGGGAGAAGTCGAAGTCGCCAGAAACCCTCCAGAACGCCGCCACATCGCGAAACTCCGTCGCGGGAGCCAGAAGTCTCCGTTCTGGCACTCCGCCGGGACGGGGAATTGGAGGAGATCATCACCGCCATCACCGCCAACGCCTCTCCATCAACCAGCAATGTTTCCCCCATCCATGTGTGAGTAATTCCCCCGCTGTAGGCCGAAGGGGATGGTTGGGATTGGATGAGATTGGTCATGTAATAGCATAAGATTGTTAGGGCATAGTGCCTAGTGTCCGTAGATGGTACTTTTATGATATTGTTGCAACTTGTTATGCTTAATGCTTGTCACTAGGGCCCGAGTGCCATGATCTCAGATCTGAACATGTTATTGATTCATGAAGATATTCGTTGTTTATGATCTTACCCGCAAGTTGTATACACATGTCGCTGTCCGGAACCAATGGCCCCGAAGTGACAGAAATCGGGACAACCGGAGGGGATGGTAGTGATGTGAGGATCACATGTGTTCACGGAGTGTTAATGCTTTGCTCCGGTACTCTATTAAAAGGAGTACCTTAATATCCAGAAGTTTCCCTTGAGGCCCGGCTGCCACCGGCTGGTAGGACAAAAGATGTTGTGCAAGTTTCTCATTGCGAGCACGTACGACTATAATTGGAACACATGCCTATTGATTGATTAGTACTTGGATACCGTTTTATTATTATCCGCAAATGCCCCGCTATGATTGTTACATGAGTTTCTCTCATCCATGCAACGCCCGTCATCCGTCCCCGTGCCTACAGTATTTTAATCCTGTCGTTTACTATAATTACTACTGCTGTCTTTGTTACTCTGTCGCTGTTATTTCAATACCGCTACTACTATAAAACCGTACTATCGATAAACTCTTGCGAGCAAGTCCGTTTCCAGGGTGCAGCTGAATTGACAACTCCGCTGTTAAGGCTTTCAAGTATTCTTTGTCTCCCCTTGTGTCGAATCAATAAATTGGGTAATACTTCCCTCGAAGACTGTTGCGATCCCCTATACTTGTGGGTCATCACACCTCCGTACTCGGTCACACGTTCGGTTGTTGATGAAGACGATGTCCACCTCCCCGTTCCAGCGGGCAGCGGAAGTAGTAGCTCCTCTTGAATCCGACAGCACGACGGCGTGGTGTCGGTGGTGGTGGAGAATCCCGGCGGAGCTTCGCTAAGCGTGCGGGGAAGAAGGAGGAGTGGGGCGGCTAGGGTTTGGGGAGAGGGGGGCGCCGGCCATCTAGGTGGTGCGGCAACCTTGTTGTGTTGGGGTGGCCGGCCCCCTCCCCTTGGCCCCTCATTATATAGGTGGAAGCCCAAGTGTTGGACTACAAGTCTCCGAATAAGACCCGAAACCAAAACCTTCCATGTGATAGGGAAACCTACCCAAGGTGGGAATCCCACTTGGGGTGGGATTCCCCCCCTTCCATGTGGGGGGGTGGCCTGCCCCCTTAGGGGAGTCCACTTGGGACTCCTCCCCCTTAGGGTTGGCCGGCCATGGGAGGTGGAGTCCCACCGGACTCCGCCTTCCTTAGTGGTTTCTTCCGGACTTTTCTAGAACCTTCCATAGAACCTTCCGGATCATTTTAAATCTTATAAAATGACTTCCTATATATGAATCTTATTCTCCGGACCATTCTGGAACTCCTCGTGATGTCCGGGATCTCATCCGGGACTCCGAACAAATATTCGAACTCCATTCCATATTCAAGTTCTACCATTTCAACATCCAACTTTAAGTGTGTCACCCTACGGTTCCCGAACTATGCGGACATGGTTGAGTACTCACTCCGACCAATAACCAATAGCGGGATCTGGAGATCCATAATGGCTCCCACATATTCAACGATGACTTTAGTGATCGAATGAACCATTCACATACGATACCAATTCCCTTTGTCACGCGATATTTTACTTGTCCGAGGTTTGATCATCGGTATCACTCTATACCTTGTTCAACCTCGTCTCCTGAAAAGTACTCTTTACTCGTACAGTGGTATGTGATCTCTTATGAACTTATTCATATGCTTGCAAGACATTAGACGACATTCCACCGAGAGGGCCCAGAGTATATCTATCCGTCATCGGGATGGACAAATCCCACTGTTGATCCATATGCCTCAACACATACTTTCCGGATACTTAATCCCACCTTTATAACCACCCATTTACACAGTGGCGTTTGATGTAATTGATACGTCTCCAACGTACCTATAATTTCTGATGTTCCATGCTTGTTTTATGACAATACTTACATGTTTTGCTTGCACTTTATGATGATTTTATGCGTTTTCCGGAACTAACCTATTAACAAGATGCCACAGTGCCGCTTCTCGTTTTCTCGCTGTTTTTGGTTCCGGAAAGGCTGTTCGGGCAATATTCTCGGAATTCGACGAAACGAAGACCAAACATCCTATTTTTCCCGAAGCACCCAGAACACCGAAGGGGAGTCGGAGAGGGGCCGGAGGGCCACCGCACCATAAGGCGGCGCGGCCTGGCCTGGGCCCGCGCCGGCCTATGGTGAGGAGCCCCGTGCACCCTCCCTGCGCCGCCTCTTCGCCTATTTAAGCCCTTTCGACCTAAAAACGCAGTACCTTTTGATGAAACTCCGTAAAGACCTGCGGGCGCCGCCGCCATCGCGAAACTCCAATTCGGGGGACGAAGTCTCTGTTCCGGCACCTCGCCGGACGGGGAAGTGCCCCCGAAGCCATCTCCATCAACGCCATCGCCTCCATCATGCTCCGTGAGTAGTTCCCCCATGGACTACGGGTTCTAGCTGTAGCTAGTTGGTATCATCTCTCCCATGTACTTCAATACAATGATCTCATGAGCTGCCTTACATGATTGAGATTCATCCGATGTAATCGGTGTTGTGTTTGTCGGGATCCGATGGATTGTTACGTTATGATTGTCTATCTACAAAGTTTATGAAGTTATTGTTGCTGCAATCTTGTTGTGTTTAATGCTTGTCACTAGGGCCCGAGTGGCATGATCTTATATTTAAGCTCTATACTTATTGCTTAGATTGTATCTACAAGTTGTATGCACATGTCGCTGTCCGGAACCAAAGGCCCCGAAGTGACAGAAATCGGGACAACCGGAGGGGATGGTGGTGATGTGAGGATCACATGTTTTCACAGAGTGTTAATGCTTTGCTCCGGTACTCTATTAAAAGGAGTACCTTAATATCCAAAGAGATTCCCTAGAGGCCCGGCTGCCACCGGCTGGTAGGACAAAAGATGTTGTGCAAGTTTCTCATTGCGAGCACGTACGACTATAATTGGAAAACGTGCCTACATGATTAATGATCTTGATATTCTGTCTTAATGCTATTTCAATCCTATCAATTGCCCGAATGTAATTTGTTCACCCAACACTTGTTATTGGAGAGTTACCACTAGTGTAGATAGCTGGGAACCCCGGTCCATCTTTCATCATCATATACTCGTTTCTACATGACATTGGAAGTAGTATCAACTATTTTCTGGTGCCATTGCCTCTGTGTTACTATTACTGCTGCTGTGTTACTGTTACTACTATTCTCATATCACTGCTACTTTCACATCACCCCTGTTACTAGTGCTTTTCCAGGTGCAGCTGAATTGACAACTCAGTTGTTAAGGCTTATAAGTATTCTTTACCTCCCTTGTGTCGAATCAATAAATTGGGTTTTACTACCCGCGAAGACTCGCTGCGATCCCCTATACTTGTGGGTTATCAAGATCGTTTTCTGGCGCCGTTTCCGGGGAGGCATAGCTCTACTCATAAGTTCACCTGGGGAGTACACTCTACCTTTCTCTCTGTTTTTATTTTGTTTTATTTTGTTTGCTTAGTTTACTTTTGTCTAGTTTATTTGTGCTTAGTTTCTTTCTGTCTAGTATTATTTTGCGTAGTTTACTTTTGCTTAGTTTATTTTTGTCTTGTTTTATTTTTCTCATATACCCAAAAATCCATGAAAATTTGAAAAACCTAAAAATTAAAAACTGCTGTTATGGGAGAACCAACAACCTACTTGGAGCTTATAGAATGTTATAATAATTATAGAGAATCAAGAACTGGGTAAAATAATGAGTGCTATGATAGAAAAATTGAATACAATTGCTAAAATCTTGCTTAAACGCCATGATATAAACTGTTGCTCTCAACAGATACTAAACATCTTAAATTTCAATGTGGCTTTAGTGAGGAATTTTTAATTAAGAACTATAATTGGAATTGCTATATTCATTATGGGTTCGAAGAGGTAGAACAATTTGTCTTATTTATGGGAGCCTCCGAGATAGAATCCTTCATGGTTGAGAATTATGAAACTTGTGTTGTTTGTAAAGACCTTAAAGATTATGTCTCTACTATCCTTAATTCTTGCATAGAATGCTACATTAGGAATCCTTATATCCTTGATTATAAAGAGAGACACATTAATACACAAGAATGCACTCACAATTTGCAGGAACCGGTGGAAGAAGAAATTGATGAACCTGAAAGCTCATTGGATGAAAAAGAGGAGGAAATTGATGAACCTGAATGCTCATTGGATGAAAAAGAAGAGGAGAGTGACGAACAAAAGGAGGAAGAATGGATTAGCTACCCATGCCAACCTTCTAATGAGAGTAACTATTTATCTCTTACACTATTATTGTCCTCCATGCTTACCGGAAGAGGTTGAATGTTATGTTCCTGTGGATTCTCTTGAAATATTACCTATGAGTAAAACTTGTGAAAATAATTATGCTACTGCTATTTATGATAATCCATGCTATTTTGATAAATCTTATGATAATGCTTTGTTTGTGCCTGATGTCGAAATGCATGGTACTAAAGAATTTTGCTTGGCAAATGTTTATGATAAAGCTCTAGATGATGGTCCTATGTTACTTGATAATATTAATTGTACTACTAATGAAAATGGGATTGGAGAGTTCTTGACTTTATCTATGAGTCCCATATCTCTTGAGATTGATCAATCATCTTGTCATATTATTGATAAAAGTGAGTTTGAAAGTCTTAATCCCACTATTTTTGAGCTTGATAAAAATTATGTGTTTGTGGATCATGAAAAGTATGCTGCATGTGATAGTTATATTGTTGAGTTTATTCATGAAGCTACTGAAAATTATTATGAGAGAGTAAAATATGGTAGTAGAAATTTGCATGGTACTAAAACACCTCTCTATATGCTTAAAATTTTGAAGCTACACTTGTTTTATCTTCTTATGCTTGTCACTTTGTTCTTCATGAATTTATTTGTGTACAAGATTCCAATGCATAGGAAGCATGTTAGGCTTAAACTTGTTTTGGATTTTCCTCTTGATGCTCTCTTTGCTTCAAATACTATTTCTTGCGAGTGCATCATCGAAACTCAGTCGAGCCCATCTTAATGGCTATAAAGAAAGAACTTCTTGGGAGATAACCCATGTGTTATTTTGCTACAGTACTTTGTTTTATATTTGTATCTTGGAAGTTGTTTACTACTGTAGCAACCTCTCCTTATCTTAGTTTTGTGTTTTTTTGTGCCAAGTGAAGCCTCTAATAGAAGGTTGATACTAGATTTGGATTTCTGCGCAGAAACAGATTTCTATCTGTCACGAATCTGGGCTGTTTTCTCTGTAGGTAACTCGGAAAAATATGTCAATTTATGTGCGTGTTCCTCAGATATGTACGCAACTTTCATTAGTTTTGAGTTTTATGATTTGAGCAACGGAAGTATTTATTTAAAATTCGTCTTTACTGGCTGTTCTATTTTGGCAGATTCTGTCTCTGTTTTTTGCATTGTCTCTTGTGGACTTTAAGCGAGGTTTTCTAGACGTGGAGAGCTGTAGCTAATGTTTTATTGAGTTCTTGCAATGTGCCACTACAGGACCAAGGTGGATTCAAGTTTTTTTGAGTACTAACCCCTCTAATGAAGTTTATGAGAAGTTTGGTGTGAAGGAAGTTTTCAAGGGTCAAGAGAGGAGGATGATATATGATCAAGAAGAGTGAAAAGTCTAAGCTTGGGGATGCCCCCGTGGTTCATCCCTCGCATATTTCAAGAAGACTCAAACGTTTAAGCTTGGGGATGCCCAAGGCATCCCCTTCTTCATCAACTTATCAGTGTTTCTTCTATTGAAACTATATTTTTATTCGGTCACATCTTATGTGCTTTACTTGGAGCGTCCGTGTGCTTTTATTTTTGTTTATGTTTGAATAAATTCGGATCCTAGCAATCCTTGTGTGGGA
>NC_061509.1:193026041-193067839 GCF_022539505.1 Lolium rigidum
TGGTTACCCGAAGGGTAATGCCCACGTCAGCGACCATACAAGAACATGTGCTTCGTCAAGCCAACCGCCTCAACGCCAAGAAGAAGGAAAGAATATTTCAAGAAGGAGACCTCGTTTGGATCCACCTCCGGTAGGAACGGTTCCCTCATGAACGCAACTCAAAGCTCAAGCCAAGAGGAGATGGCCCCTTCAAGGTCCTCAAACGCATCAACAACAACGCCTACGTCATCGACATCCCGACCTCCAAGTACTTGGTGAGCAACACGTTCAATGTCTCCGACTTGTCACCCTTTCATGGAGATGAGGAGGACCACGAGTCGAGGACGACTCTTTCCCAAGGGGGGGAGATGATGTAGCCCCGCTCACCGATGACACTACATCAAGACCAACTAGTCCCCCAAGTGGACCGATGACTCGGGCTCGAGTTAAAGCGCTACACGATAAGGTGAACTCGCTCCTCACCACCCTTGATCTTGGTACCCCTTTGGATGGAATGCTACCTCATGCCGATGTGCTATGTGTCATTAGGTGCAAGGCGCATCAAGACACCGAAGAGGAGGACAAGCCATGGTCAAGGGAAGGAGAGGAGCCTCAAGTCATGAAGATGGACACGGAGCTGGACCCGACGTCACTCGAAGCGCTCGAAGGAAGAGAAGACGCTGGCCGGTCCAGGACCCGGTCGACCGGACCCACAACCAGGCCGCCCGGTCCCATACCCGGTCAACCGGCCGCCAACCGGATTTCCCTGGAGCTCGTATCGGAAACCAACCGGACGGAAATCTGCGAAGTTTCCGGTTGGCGACCGGTCGACCGGACCCATGACCGGACCACCCGGTCACTGGCCCGGTCTGACCGGCCCCAGGACCGGATCTGACGAGAAGACCCCACCAAACTGCCTAAGTTATGTACCTTTTCGCCTTGCTGGCCATGTATGCCTATATAAGGGACCTGGACCCCTCCCTTACCCCTTAGACATAATTTTGAGCTTAAACCAACTTTGAGCTTAGTCTCCCTAGGGTTAGCATCCATCTTGCACAAGCATCCCTCTGTAATCAAGGCCATCCTTGTTGTTGATTTGGATATTGTTGAGTGAGATTCTAGTGCAAGTCACTCTCTCTCCCTCACCAATCTCTTTTCTCCAACACCAATCTCTCACCGGGAATTCTGCCGCGTGCCTCTTCCTTGGTGATTCTATTGGCGTGGTCCATCGAGCCACGGGGGTAAGTATCGGGTGTATCGGGTTGGTGTGCGTGCGTGAGTACCGTGTTCTTCGCGTTCTTCGTGTTCCTCGCGCTCTCCCACCTTTTCCCCTCGATCCTTGGGTCAAATCGCGAGATCGGGCCAACCCCTAGATCTCAGATCTCATCAGTCTTATAATGCTTGCAATATGTTCTTATGTAAGTTTTGCTGTACCGGTTTATACTTGAGTTTGCTTCAAACAACCTTTCTATCCCAAAGCCTTGTATTGAGAGGGAATTCTTCTCGTGCATCCAAAACCTTGAGCCAAAAACTATGCCATTTGTGTCCACCATACCTACCTACTACATGGTATTTCTCTGCCATTCCAAAGTAAATTACTTGTGTGCTACCTTTAAAATTTCATTCCTCGTCTTTGCAATATATAGCTCATGGGAAAATAGCCTTAAAAACTATTGTGGTATTGAATATGTTACTTATGTATCTTATTTCTTATAAGTTGCTTGTTGAGCTTAACCATGTTTCTGGGGACGCCATCAACTATTACACCTATGTTGAATATCATGTGAGTTGCTATGCATGTTCGTTTTGTCTGAAGTAAGGGTGATTTATCATGATCAAATGATTTGAGTATGCATATTGTTAGAGAAGAACATTGGGCCGCTAACTAAAGCCATGAATCATGGTGGAAGTTTCAGTTTGGACATTAATCCTCAATCTCTTATGAGTATATTATCTGTTGTTGAATGCTTATGCATTAAAGAGGAGTCCATTATCTGTTATCTATGTTGTCCCGGTATGGATGTCCTAAGTTGAGATCTATCAAAAACGAGAAATCAAATGCGATCTATCTCCTTGGACCTTTGTACGAGCGACATAGAGGTACCCCTTTGTGACACTTGGTTGAAACATATGTTATGCAATGATAATCCATGTAAATCCAAGCTAATTAGGACAAGGTGCGAGCACTATTGGTACTCTATGCAAGAGGCTTGCAACTTATAGGATATCTTATGCATAACACATATTGATTATTACTACCGTTGACAAAATTGTTTCTATGTTTTCAAATGAAAAGCTCTAGCACAAAAATAGTAATCCATGCTTCCCTCTACGAAGGGCCTTTCTTTTACTTTATGTTGAGTCAGTTTACCTATCTTCTTCTATCTTAGAAGCAAACACTTGTGTCAACTATGTGCATTGATTCCTACATACTTGCTTATTTGCATTCATCATATTACTTTGTGTTGACAATTATCCATGAGATATACATCCATGAGATAAACATGTTGAAGTTGAAAGCAACTGCCGAAACTTATATCTTCCTTTGTGTTGCTTCAAAGCTTTCTACTAAGAATTTATTGCTTTATGAGTTAACTCCTATGCAAGTCTTATTGATGCTTGTCTTGAAAGTACTATTCATGAAAAGTCTTTGATATATGATTTAGTTGTTTAATCATTGTCTTTACCATTGTTTCGAATCACTTCATTCATCTCATATGTTTTACAATAGTGTTGATCAAGATTATGATAGCATGTCACTTCAGAAATTATCCTTGTTATCGTTTACCTACTCGAGGGCGAGTAGGAACTAAGCTTGGGGATGCTTGATACGTCTCAAACGTATTCATAATTTCTTATGTTCCATGCTACTTTTATGACAATACTCACATGTTTTATACACACTTTACATCATTATTATGCATTTTCCGGCACTAACCTATTGACGAGATGCCGAAGAGCCAGTTGTTGTTTTCTGTTGTTTTTGGTTTCAGAAATCCTACAAAGGAAATATTCTCGGAATTGGACGAAATCAACGCCCAGGGTCTTATTTTTCCATGGAGCTTCCAGAAGACCGAAGAGCATACGAGGTGGGGCGACGAGGCGCCCAAACCACAGGGCCGCGCGGCCAGGGTGGGGCCCGCGCCGCCCTATGGTGTGGGGCCCTCGTGCCTCCTCCGACTCTGCCCTTCCGCCTACTTAAACTCTCCGTCGCGAAAACCCTATTACCGAGAGCCACGATACGGAAATAGTTCCAGAGACGCCGCCGCCAATCCCATCTCGGCGGATTCAGGAGATCGCCTCCGGCATCCTGCCGGAGAGGGGAATCATCTCCCGGAGGACTCTTCATCACCATGATCGCCTCCGGACTGATGTGTGAGTAGTTCATCTTTGTACTATGGGTCCATAGCAGTAGCTAGATGGTTGTCTTCTCCTCTTGTGCTATCATGTTAGATCTTGTGAGCTGCCTATCATGATCAAGATCGTCTATTTGTAATGCTACATGTTGTGTTTGTTGGGATCCGATGAATATGGAATACTATGTCAAGTTGATTATCAATCTATCATATATGTGTTGTTTATGTTCTTGCATGCTCTTCGTTGCTAGTAGAGGCTCCGGCCAAGTTGATACTTGTAACTCCAAGAGGTGAGTATTTATGCTCGATAGTGGGTTCATGTCTCCATTGAATCCGGGGGAGTGACAGCAACCCCTAAGATTGTGGATGTGCTGTTGCCACTAGGGATAAAACATCAATGCTTTGTCTAAGGATATTTGTGTTGATTACATTACGCACCATACTTAATGCAATTGTCTGTTGTTTGCAACTTAATACTGGAAGGGGTGCGGATGCTAACCTGAAGGTGGACTTTTTAGGCATAGATGCATGCTGGATAGCGGTCTATGTAATTTGACGTAAGCCCTGATTAAATCTCATAGTAGTCATCGTGATATGTATGTGCATTGTTATGCCCTCTTTATTTGTCAATTGCCCAACTGTAATTTGTTCACCCAACATGCTATTTATCTTATTGGAGAGACACCACTAGTGAACTGTGGACCCCGGTCCATTCTTTTACATCTGAAATACACTCCATCGCAAACTCGTTCTTTACTCGTTCTTCGCAAACAAACATCATTTTCCACACCATACGTTTAATCCTTTGTTTACAGCAAGCCGGTGAGATTGACAACCTCACTGTTAAGTTGGGGCAAAGTATTGTGATTGTGTTGTGCAGGTTCCACGTTGGCGCCGGAATCCCTGGTGTTGCGTGATACGTCTCCGACGTATCGATAATTTCTTATGTTCCATGCCACATTATTGATGATATCTACATGTTTTATACACATTATATGTCGTATTTATGCATTTTCCGGCACTAACCTATTAACGAGATGCCGAAGAGCCGATTCTGTTTTCTCGCTGTTTTTGGTTTCGAAATCCTAGTAAAGAAATATTCTTGGAATTGGACGAAATCAACGCCCGTGGGTCCTATTTTTGCACGAAGCTTCCGGAAGACCGAGGGGAAAGGAAGTGGGGCCACGAGGCGCCGCCACAGCAGGGCGGCGCGGCCCAGCCCTAGGCCGCGCGGCCTCGGCGTGTGGGGCCCTCGTGTGGCCCCCGCGTTGCCCTTCCGCCTACTTAAAGCCTTCGTCGCGAAACCCCCGATGCGAGAGCCACGATACGGAAAACCTTACTGAGACGCCGCCGCCGCCAATCCCATCTCGGGGGATTCCGGAGATCACCTCCGGCACCCTGCCGGAGAGGGGATTCATCTCCCGGAGGACTCTTCACCGCCATGGTCGCCTCCGGAGTGATGAGTGAGTAGTTCACCCCTGGACTATGGGTCCATAGCAGTAGCTAGATGGTTGTCTTCTCCTCATGTGCTTCATTGTCGGATCTTGTGAGCTGCCTAACATGATCAAGATCATCTATCTGTAATTCTATATGTTGTGTTTGTCGGGATCCGATGGATAGAGAATACTATGTTATGTTGATTATCAATCTATTACCTGTGTGTTGTTTATGATCTTGCATGCTCTCCGTTATTAGTAGAGGCTCTGGCCAAGTTTTTGCTCTTAACTCCAAGAGGGAGTATTTATGCTCGATAGTGGGTTCATGCCTCCATTAAATCTGGGACAAGTGATGTGAAAGTTCTAAGGTTGTGGATGTGTTGTTGCCACTAGGGATAAAACATTGATGCTATGTCCGAGGATGTAGTTATTGATTACATTACGCACCATACTTAATGCAATTGTCCGTTGTTTTGCAACTTAATACCGGAAGGGGTTCGGATGATAACCTCGAAGGTGGACTTTTTAGGCATAGATGCATGCTGGATAGCGGTCTATGTACTTTGTCGTAATGCCCAATTAAATCTCACAATATTCATCATGTCATGTATGTGCATTGTTATGCCCTCTCTATTTGTGTTATCACCAGAATTTGACCGAGTCAGAGGTGGGCCGCGATCAAGATGGACTTGAAGAATATATATATAGAAGAAATACGTGAATCGGCCTTACATGCAAAGTTTGGGCTAGTTTGCCCTTGTATCTGTAACATATTAGGTTACGTGTCGGTTAGGAGTTAGAGTTTTACCCGTGCACGGTTAGGTGCACGCTTGAATTAGGAAGTCCCTTGGACTATAAATATGTATCTAGGGTTTATGGAAAAAACAACAACCAACGTTCAACACAAACAAATCTCGGCGCATCGCCAACTCCTTCGTCTCGAGGGTTTCTCCGGTAAGCACCATGCTGCCTAGATCGCATCTTGCGATCTAGGCAGCACAAGCCTACCCACGTTGTTCATCATATTTATAATCCAGGGGACTTTCATAAACCCTAGATACATATTTATAGTCCAGGGGACTTTCTAATTCGGGTGTGCACCTAACCGTGCACGAGTAAAATTCCAACTCCTAATCGACACGTAACCTAATATGTTACAGATACAAGGGCTACCCACGTTGGCACGCTCGGTGGGACCACCTTCGACATCCACCACATCGCCATCTACATCCGAGATGGCGGAAAGCACTCCGGTCAAGTACGAGGATCTGCCTGATGAGCTCAAGAAGAAGCATGACGAGATCAAGGCAACCCTCGAAGCCGAACTCATCGGCTCTTTCCACAGAACCCGCTCCCATGGCGTCAGGTGGAAGGGGTTCACACCTGAAGGCGCACTCGATGGAGTGGACCTGTCCGCCCCGTCAGAAGAACGCACCGGGTCGGCTGCGTCGGGAAATCAACTACATGGTGGCTCATTCGCTGCACCGCCACTCGAGAGCCTGGTGAACACTTTGGAGCGTGTCGCTCGCGCGTGGTCCAGAAATCATGAGCCACCGGTATTCTCCGTCGGGACCAGCTGCGGGGACTTTCAAAGGAGAGATGCCACTCCAGTCCCATCCTCCGCTGCCGTTCGCATGGGCAGCACCGGAACTGCCGAACTCATCGGCATACGTCGTCTACAAGATTGGTGGTGATCCTAGTGACTACCAATTCCTACTTGAGGCACCCAAGGAGATCCCGCACGGATACGCGTGCGCATACGTACCAGACTGCAATACCTGGGCACTCTCGAACCAGGTTGCAACAGCAGGGGCCTCTGGGACAACAGGAGGAACGTCTGGAGCAGATCTTGAGAAGCAGACGTGGCTAGCTAAGTACGCCACTCCGACAAACCTCCAGAGCCCAGCTCCTGCAGTTGGCTTAGAACCGGAAAAGCAAGCATGGCTGGTTAAGTATGCCACCCCGGCGAATCTTCAGGGTTCGACACCTTCAGCCATCACCGCGGATCAGATTTGTGCAATCCTGAAAGATCAGTTCGGCATGATGCCGAAAAGGAAGACGTTCGGCTATACCAAGCCGTACCCCAATGACTACGAACTGATCCCGCTACCACCCAAATATCGGCTCCCGGACTTCACAAAGTTTAGTGGATCGGATGGTTCCAGCTCCATCGAGCATGTGAGCCGATATTTGGCACAGCTGGGCACGATCTCAGCATCAGACGAGTTGCGTGTGAGGTTCTTCGCACAGTCCCTCACAGGATCGGCTTTCGGGTGGTACACATCGCTGCCACCGCACTCCATCCGGCCTTGGCAGCGATTGGAAGA
Organism: Lolium rigidum; assembly: GCF_022539505.1. Taxonomy (NCBI): domain Eukaryota; kingdom Viridiplantae; phylum Streptophyta; class Magnoliopsida; order Poales; family Poaceae; genus Lolium; species Lolium rigidum. The sequence continues at coordinate 193,033,140 of NC_061509.1, forward strand.
GCAGTTCCATGAGCGAGTATCACTCGGAGGCTTCCGAGGTTGGTATTGCCGATCTAGCACAAGTACGACGAAGCGCGGGAGACGGTGTCGGAATATGTCCAGCGCTTCAGGACCATTAGGAACCGATGCTTTTCGGCTCATGTAAGTGAAAAAGAAGCGATCGAGTTGGCGGTGGTGGGTCTCTCATCATCGATTAAGGACGTGGCCTCCCAAGCAGTACTACCCTTCATTGGCGCACATGGTGCGGAAGGCTGTCGGCATATGAGCAGCGCCACCCGGATGTCTACCGGGACAAATTCAAGCGTGCGGTGACCCTGGTTGAGGCAGACGAGGATGAAGGTGTTGCAGGAGATCGAGAGGTAGCAGTGGCTGAATGGACTCGAGTGGCAGGCCCCGTGTCCTGCAAATGGGTGAAGCCACAAGGCCCTCCAAAAGGGTTCGACTTCGACGTGACCAAAATTGAGCAGATTTTTGATCTCTTACTCACGGAGAAGCATATAAAGGTACCCGAAGGCCACAAGATCCCCACGGTGCAAGAGCTGAACGGAAAGCCATACTGCAAGTGGCATAACACGTTCACCCACACCACCAACGACTGCAGGGTGTGGCGGCAGCAGATCCAAATGGCGATAGAAAATGGACGGTTAATTTTCAACCAATACGCCATGAAGGTCGACACACACCCCTTCCCCGCCGTGAACATGGTGGAGTATACTTACCATGGAGGGTGCCAGCCGGATTTCTCGTGCAATATCAACATGGTAGGACCTGGACACCACTCTGTAAGGACGGAGATGAGGGCAGCTGCTCTCATAGCAAAGATACAGAGGAAGCCGCTCCACGCGATCGGCTCCGCCAAGACGGCAAGCGCTACGTCACAGAGGGAGAAGTGAAAAACATAAGGTATCAACGACCTCTCTCTGGTCACCTCCTCAACAAGTATGTGAGTCAGTATGACCAACGCCGGCGATACAACGACGATGATGAAGAAGATCGTCTGGCTAGGGACGACAGGAGACGTCGTCGGCATGATCGCGAGGAGGAGATGCACGAGCGCCGTGCCAAGGAAAAGTTGGGGGAGCGAGTCGACGAGGATAGGCACTGGGACTGCCCCTTCTTCAGACACTGCTGGGATTCAGGAATGAGCCGATTGCCCACAATCGGCAATTGCCTGGAATGCAACCAGAAGAAGAAGGAGACAGCCAACGTGTCCGTGTTCAAGCGCCTAGGGCCTCTCCCGCCACAAAGCAAACGTGTTGAGTCCCCTCGGTTAGAAGATCTCGAAGATTCAGAAGACGAGGGGGAAGATCTTCTGAATCTTCGAGATCTTCTAACCGAGGGGACTCAGCACGTTCGCTTTGTGGCGGGAGAGGCCCTAGGCGCTTGAACACGGACACGTTGGCTGTCTCCTTCTTCTTCTGGTTGCATTCTGGGCAATTGCCGATTGTGGGCAATCGGCTCATTCCTGAATCCCAGCAGTCCGAAGAAGGGGCAGTCCCGATGCCTATCCTCGTCGACTCGCTCCCCAACTTTCCTTGGCACGGCGCTCGTGCATCTCCTCCTCGCGATCATGCCGACGACGTCTCCGTCGTCCCTAGCCGACGATCTTCTTCATCATCGTCGTTGTATCGCCGGTGTTGGTCATACTGACTCACATACTTGTTGAGGAGGTGACCAGAGAGAGGTCGTTGATACCTTATGTTTTTCACTTCTCCCTCTGTAACGTAGCGCTTGCCGTCTTGGCGGAGCCGATCGCGTGGAGCGGCTTCCTCTGTATCTTTGCTATTAGAGCAGCTGCCCTCATCTCCGTCCTTACCAGAGTGGTGTCCAGGTCCTACCATGTTGATATTGCACGAGAAATCCGGCTGGCACCCTTGATGTCTACGGGAGCTTCTATTCTTGTAGACAGTGTTGGGCCTCCAAGAGCAGATGTTTGTAGAACAGCAGCAAGTTTCCCTTAAGTGGATCACCCAAGGTTTATCGATCTCAGGGAGGAAGAGGTCAAAGATATCCCTCTCATGCAACCCTGCAACCACAAAGCAAGAAGTCTCTTGTGTCCCCAACACACCTAATAGGTGCACTAGTTCGGCGAAGAGATAGTGAAATACGGGTGGTATGAATAAGTAGTAGCAACGGCACCGGAACAGTGCTTTGCCCGAGACGATAAACAAGCAGTAGTAACGCAGCAGTAGTAACGCGAGTAAAACGAGTAAACAAGCAGCGATAGCAGTATTTAGGAACAAGGCCTAGGGATTAGACTTTCACTAGTGGACACTCTCAACATTGATCATATAACGAAATAGATAAATGCATAATCTACACTCTTGTTGGATGATGAACACATTGCGTAGGATTACACGAACCCTCAATGCCGAAGTTAACAAGCTCCACAATAATGCTCATATTTTAGTAACCTTTAGTGTAAGATAGATCAAAAGACTAAACCAAGTACTAGCATAGCATGCACACTTGTCACCTTCATGCATATGTAGGAGGAATAGATCACATCAATATTATCATAGCAATAGTTAACTTCGCAATCTACAAGAGATCATGATCATAGCATAAACCAAGTACTAACACGGTGCACACACTTGTCACCTTTGCACACGTGCGGGAGGAATAAAACTACTTTAATAACATTGCTAGAGTAGCACATAGATAAATTGTGATACAAACACATTGCAATCATAAAGAGATATAAATAAGCACCTCACTATGCCATTCAACGGTGAATAAGTATTCTGTGAAATATAGCCTAAGAGACCCACACGGTGCACACACCTGTCACCTTTACACACGTGGGACAAGGAGTCTCCGGAGATCACATAAGTAAAACTCACTTGACTAGCATAATGACATCTAGATTACAAGCATCATCATATGAATCTCAATCATGTAAGGCAGCTCATGAGATTATTGTATTGAAGTACATAGGAGAGAGATGAACCACATAGCTACCGTTACAGCCCCGAGCCTCGATGGAGAACTACTCCCTCCTCATGGGAGCAGCAGCGGTGATGAAGATGGCGGTGGAGATGGCAGCGGTGTCGATGGAGAAGCCTTCCGGGGGCACTTCCCCGCTCCGGCAGGGTGCCGGAACAGAGACTCCTGTCCCCCAGATCTTGGCTTCGCGATGGCGGCGGCTCTGGAAGGTTTTCCGTATCGTGGTTTTTCGTATCAGGGGTTTCGCGACGGGGGCTTTATATAGGCGAAGAGGCGGCGCAGGAGGGTCGAAGGGGTGGCCACACCATATGGCGGCGCGGCCAGGGCCTGGGCCGCGCCGGCCTATGGTCTGGGGGCCCAGTGCCCCCCTCGGGTCCTTCCCGGGTGTTCTGGATGCTTCCGGTGAAAATAGGAACCTGGGTCTTGATTTCGTCCGATTCCGAGAATATTTCGTTACTAGGATTTCCGAAACCAAAAAGAGCGAGAAAACGAGAGCTGGCTCTTCGGCATCTTGTTAATAGGTTAGTTCCGAGAAAATGCACGAATATGACATAAAATGTGCATAAAACATGTAGGTATCATCAATAATATGGCATGGAACATAAGAAATTATCGATACGTCGGAGACGTATCAAGCATCCCCAAGCTTAGTTACGCTCGTCCCGAGCGAGGTAAAACGATAACAAAGATAATTTCTGAAGTGACATGCCATCATAAACTTGATCATATTGTAAACATATGTAATGAATGCAGCGATCAAAACAATGGTAATGACATGAGTAAACAAGCTGAATCATAAAGCAATGACTTTTCATGAATAGCACTTTCAAGACGAGGCATCAATAAGTCTTGCATAAGAGTTAACTCATAAAGCAATAATTTAAAGTAAAGATATTGAAGCAACACAATGGAAGATAAAGTTTCAGCAATTGCTTTCAACTTGTAACATGTATATCTCAATGATAGTTTGTCAACATAGAGTAATATAACAAGTGCAATATGCAAGTATGTAGGAATCAATGCACAGTTCACACAAGTGTTTGCTTCTTGAGGTGGAGAGAGATAGGTGAACTGACTCAACATAAAAAGTAAAAGAAAGGTCCTTCAAAGAGGAAAAGCATCGATTGCTATATTTGTGCTAGAGCTTTGGTTTTTGAAAACATAAAGAGAGCATAAAAGTAAAGTTTTGAGAGGTGTTTGTTGTTGTCAACGAATGGTAGTGGGCACTCTAACTACCTCATCAACCGGACTTTCAAGAGCGGCTCCCATGAAGGACGTTATCTCTACCGAGCAAGGTAGATCATCCCTCTTCTCTTTTGTTTACACATGTACTTTAGTTTAGTTTTTCTTTATTTATGGATGACACTCCTCCCAACCTTTTGCTTACACAAGCCATGGCTAACCGAATCCTCGGGTGCCTTCCAACAATCACATACCATGAAGGAGTGTCTATTTGCAAAATTAAGTTGCTTACTGATGAATCAGAGCAAAACATGTGAAGAGAATTATTAATGCAAGTTAATTAATCGGAGCTGGGAACCCCATTGCCAACTCTTTTTGCAAAATTATTGGATAAGCGGATGAAGCCACTAGTCCATTGTGAAAGTCTGTCAAAAGTAAATGACAAGATTGAAAGATAAAACACCACATACTTCCTCATGAGCTATAAAACATTGACACAAATAAGAGATGATAAATTTTGAATTATTTAAAGGTAGCACTCAAGCAATTTACTTTGGAATGGCGGAGAAATACCATGTAGTAGGTAGGTATGGTGGACACAAATGGCATAGTAGTTGGCTCAAGGATTTTGAATGCATGAGAAGTATTCCCTCTCGATACAAGGCTTAGGCTAGCAAGGTTATTTGAAACAAACACAAGGATGAACCGGTGCAGCAAAACTCACATAAAAGACATATTGTAAACATTATAAGACTCTACACCGTCTTCCTTGTTGTTCAAAACTCAATACTAGAAATTATCTAGACTTTAGAGAGACCAATTATGCAAACCAAATTTTAGCAAGCTCTATGTATTTCTTCATTAATAGGTGCAAAGCATATGATGCAAGAGCTTAAACATGAGCACAACAATTGCCAAGTATCACATTATCCAAGACATTATAGCAATTTACTACATGTATCATTTTCCAATTCCAACCATATAACAAATTAACGAAGAAGAAACTTCGCCATGAATACTATGAGCTAAGAACACATGTGTTCATACGAACCAGCGGAGCGTGTCTCTCTCCCACACAAGCATGATGAACTTATTCAAACATAAACAAAAACAAACGAGACGCTCCAAGTAAAGTACATAAGATGTGACGGAATAAAAATATAGTTTCGGGGGAGGAACACGATAATGTTGTCGATGAAGAAGGGGATGCCTTGGGCATCCCCAAGCTTAGACGCTTGAGTCTTCTTAGAATATGCAGGGGTGAACCACCGGGGCATCCCCAAGCTTAGAGCTTTCACTCTTCTTGATCATAGTATATCATCCTCCTCTCTTGACCCTTGAAAACTTCCTCCACACCAAACTCGAAACAACTCATTAGAGGGTTAGTGCACAATAAAAATTAACATGTTCAGAGGTGACACAATCATTCTTAACACTTCTGGACATTGCATAAAGCTACTTGGACATTAATGGATCAAAGAAATTCATCCAACATAGCAAAAGAGGCAATGCGAAATAAAAGACAGAATCTGTCAAAACAGAACAGTCCGTAAAGATGGATTTTATTAGGCCACCAGACTTGCTCAAACGAAAATGCTCAAATTTAATGAAAGTTGCGTACATATCTGAGGATCATGCTCGTAAATTGGCTTAATTTTCTGAGTTACCTACAGAGAATTAGACCCAGATTCGTGACAGCAAAGAAAACTGTTACTGCGCAGTAATCCAAATCTAGTACTTACTTTACTATCAAAGACTTTACTTGGCACAACAAAACATAAAACTAAGATAAGGAGAGGTTGCTACAGTAGTAAACAACTTCCAAGACACAAATATAAAACAAAGTACTGTAGCAAAATAACACATGGGTTATCTCCCAAGAAGTTCTTTCTTTATAGCCGTTAAGATGGGCTCAGCAGTTTTAATGATGCACTTGCAAGAAATAGTATTTGGAGCAAGAAGAGAGCATCAAGAAGCAAATCCAAAGCATATTTAAGTCTAACATGCTTCCTATGCATAGGAATCTTGTAAATAAACAAGTTCATGAAGAGCAAAGTAACAAGCATAGGAAGATAAAACAAGTATAGCTTCAAAAATTTCAGCACATAGAGAGGCATTTTAGTAACATGAAAATTTCTACAACCATATTTTCCTCTCTCATAATAACTTTCAGTAGTATCATGAGAAAACTCAACAATATAACTATCACATAAAGCATTCTTATCATGAGTCTCATGCATAAAATTATCACTCTCCACATAAGCATAATCAATTTTATTAGTTGTAGTGGGAGCAAATTCAACAAAGTAGCTATCATTATTATTCTCATCAAGTGTAGGAGGCATAGTATAATCACAACAAAATTTACTCTCCATAGTAGGTGGCACCAAAAGACCACTATCATTATAATCAGAAATAGGAGGCAAAGTATCATCAAAGAAAATTTTCTCCTCAATGCTTGGGGGACTAAAAAGATCATGAAAACCAGCTTCCCCAAGCTTAGAACTTTCTATATCATTATCAACAATGGTGTTCGAAACGTTCATACTAATATTACTACCGAGCATGCAAATAAGATTTCATAGGTTTTTTAATTTTCGCATCAAACAATCCATGTTTTAAATCAGGAAATAGAATAAGAAGCTCATTGTTGTCCATTATGCCAAACTAGTGTAAACAAGAAACAAAAAGATGCAATTGCAGGATCTAAAGGAAATAGCTTCGAGCACACACACAACGGCGCCGAGAAAAGTACTTTACACGAGACCGGAGTATGAGTGCCTTTTACCTTTCCTCCCCGGCAACGGTGCCAGAAAAGTGTTTGATGTCTACGGGAGCTTCTATTCTTGTAGACAGTGTTGGGCCTCCAAGAGCAGAGGTTTGTAGAACAGCAGCAAGTTTCCCTTAAGTGGATCACCCAAGGTTTATCGAACTCGGGGAGGAAGAGGTCAAAGATATCCCTCTCATGCAACCACTGCAACCACAAAGCAAGAAGTCTCTTGTGTCCCCAACACACCTAATAGGTGCACTAGTTCGGCGAAGAGATAGTGAAATACAGGTGGTATGAATAAGTAGTAGCAACGGCACCGAAACGGTGCTTTGCCCGGGACAGTAAACAAGCAGTAGTAACGCAGCAGTAGTAACGCAGTAAAACAGTAAACAAGCAGCAATAGCAGTATTTAGGAACAAGGCCTAGGGATTAGACTTTCACTAGTGGACACTCTCAACATTGATCACATAACAGAATAGATAAATGCATACTCTACACTCTTGTTGGATGATGAACACATTGCATAGGATTACACGAACCCTCAATGCCGGAGTTAACAAGCTCCACAATAATGCTCATATTTTAGTAACCTTTAGTGTAAGATAGATCAAAAGACTAAACCAAGTACTAGCATAGCATGCACACTGTCACCTTCATGCATATGTAGGAGGAATAGATCACATCAATATTATCATAGCAATAGTTAACTTCGCAATCTACAAGAGATCATGATCATAGCATAAACCAAGTACTAACACGGTGCACACACTGTCACCTTTGCACACGTGCAGGAGGAATAAAACTACTTTAATAACATTGCTAGAGTAGCACATAGATAAATTGTGATACAAACACATTGCAATCATACAGAGATATAAATAAGCACCTCACTATGCCATTCAACAGTGAATAAGTATTCTGTGAAATATAGCCTAAGAGACCCACACGGTGCACACACTGTCACCTTTACACACGTGGGACAAGGAGTCTCCGGAGATCACATAAGTAAAACTCACTTGACTAGCATAATGACATCTAGATTACAAGCATCATCATATGAATCTCAATCATGTAAGGCAGCTCATGAGATTATTGTATTGAAGTACATAGGAGAGAGATGAACCACATAGCTACCGTTACAGCCCCGAGCCTCGATGGAGAACTACTCCCTCCTCATGGGAGCGGCAGCGGTGATGAAGATGGCGGTGGAGATGGCAGCGGTGTCGATGGAGAAGCCTTCCGGGGCACTTCCCCGCTCCGGCGGGGTGCCGGAACGGAGACTCCTGTCCCCCGGATCTTGGCTTCGCGATGGCGACGGCTCCGGAAGGTTTTCCGTATCGTGGTTTTTCGTATCGGGGGTTTCGCGACGGGGGCTTTATATAGGCGAAGAGGCGGCGCGGGAGGGTCGAAGGGGTGGCCACACCATATGGCGGCGCGGCCGGGGCCCGGGCCGCGCCGGCCTATGGTGCAGGGGCCCGGTGCCCCCCTCTGGTCCTTCCCGGGTGTTCTGGATGCTTCCGGTGAAAATAGGAACACTGGGTCTTGATTTCGTCCGATTCGAGAATATTTCGTTACTAGGATTTCTGAAACCAAAAACAGCAGAAAACGAGAAGCGGCTCTTCGGCATCTTGTTAATAGGTTAGTTCCAGAAAATGCACGAATATGACATAAAGTGTGCATAAAACATGTAGGTATCATCAATAATATGGCATGGAACATAAGAAATTATCGATACGTCGGAGACGTATCAACCCTCCATGGTAAGTATACTCCACCATGTTCACGGCGGGGAAGGGGTGTGTGTCGACCTTCATGGCGTACTGGTTGAAAATTAACCGTACAGGATGGCATGTTAAACTTAGCGGCAAATCTCCTGAAATAATGTCCAGCCTCCTCATTAACTTTAAATTTCAGACATTCTTCTGCCGCATCCTTCTCTTCCAGATCCTCTTTGCCTTCAGGAGAGCCCTAGGACTGTTGCTGGATCAATTCAAACGTCGAAGCTGCTTCTTCTGCAGAACAGGCATCACTTGTCCACAAATTCCCTCGTGATAGTCTGCAGTGATGTTTTATAATCTTGCTCTGTTTTCTTACAGCAACCATCTCTCAAAATCAAATTGAGATGCAAAGCCAACCGATTTCAGCAAAATCGGCTCCTTATAGCAAAGGACCTTTCGTGGCAAGCTGCCCCCCGAGCCTCAGTCGGGGCGAGAATAGCAGTTAGCCGACCAAGTCGGCCATCCTCGGTTTCCAACTCGTAATGCAGAATTAGCCGATTCCAACAAAATCGGTTCTTCAGAGTGAAGAAATTTCAGGGCGAGCTGCCCCCCGAGCTTCTCCAGCTCACATCTTGCGCCTGGCTGATCAGATCGGCTCATCATCTTTGGCAGGCTGAAGCAACTTCCGGTGAGGATGTCTTTGCATTTCTGATGCCCTCCAAAACTCTGGACGTAACAACCCCTGGAAGCTCACCCTTACCCTGACTTGCATGTTTATGCTGCAAGCACCGCTGAACTTGAAGACTTGCCAATGGGAGTTAGGGATCCTTGAAGAGCCGATTTGAGTCACCAAACAATTCCATTGAGGGGGTTCCTCCAGCAGAGCTTCTCCATGTAACTCGGTAACTGCTCGTCCTTAAGTCGATGTCTGCACATCGGCTGTGCTTAAAAAACTTCGAATTTTCGGCCGATTTATGTATCGGCCCCCATACTTCAATACCCATCATCAAGGAATATCTCGGGCTGCTTGGTCGTTTGCAAGATACTCCTACTTCATATCCTCGTGTTTTATCCACCTAGGTGCCCCCCGAGCCGATTCTGTCAAAAGACTTGATGGTATCGGCTCTTTAGGTAATCCATGCTTGGATCAAACGTTGAACCCAGGCAGAATGGATGGTGAGGATAATTTTGGCCGATTGCTGGAATCGGCCTCCACGCTGCTTGCTCGATGAAGGTTTTGTGATGTTCCTCCATAAAAAAAAATTTGGGGGCCGATCACAAGGATCAACCTCGCCACGTTCGTCCATCGACGTTTGCTTTGTTACACGGTCAGGCCGGTGGATAAAACCAGCCTAACCCCGTTCTTTGTCACGTCGATGCGCTCGCAGTCGTCCAAATTGATGCCTGAGAGCGGCTCTTGGCCTGATGTCTCCCAAACGTCCATGCCGGCTGTTGAAACCTCGACTGAATCATCTGCGTGGACGACTTCTACTTCATCTCCATCCCACTGTATTAGGCATTGGTGCATCGTGGATGGAATGCAACAGTTGGCGTGGATCCAATCTCTCCCTAGTAGGACAGCATAGGTACTCTTGCTGGTCGACAATAAAGAACATCGTAGGGACGAGTTTTCCTTCCTACGGTCGGATCCACATTCAGAACACCTTGTGCGTCGGATGCTTGGCCGTTGAAATCGCTCGGTGTTACATTGGTCTTGATCGAGATCCGAGCTGGAGCGTCCCAACCGACGTAGCATGGAGTATGGCATAATGTTAGCTGCCGCCCGGTGTCTACCAACATCTTGTTGACGAGGCTGCCCATTGATGTAACCTCGCAAGTACGGGGCCTTCGGATGCCTGTAACTTCTTTCTTGCGGCTTCTCAAAGATGACCGGCCGTGGGCCGCGATCCAATTGTGCCACGGGTGCTTCGTACAATCCTTGAGCGCTAAACTCCGTTGGAAGGATGAAGACCATGTTTGTGCCGGCCGATGTCTCATCATCGGCTTTCCTTTGCTTAGGGCGCCACTCTTTTCTTTGTGGCCGACCTTCTTCGCTCGGGGTTCGCTGAATTTTGGCGGCCGGATCCGGCCGTGCCTTCCTCAATGTGTGCGGGTATAATCTCTCGGCTTCTTCCAACCCGCGTAGACGCTGAACCCTTCGTTTACGGGAATGGCTGAGCCCATCGGGGCACCACCTTGGCCGATGATACCTATCTTCTTCATCATCGTCCTTTAGTCCCTCGAGATCTTCCACCCGAGCGGACTCGGCATGCTTGTTCCGAGGCGGGAGAGGCCCTAGACGCTTGAACACGGACACGTTAGCTGCATCCTTCTTCCTTTGTTTGCATTACGGGCAGTTCTCGATTGTTGGCAATCGGCTCATTCTCGAGTCCCAGCAATGTTTGAAGAAAGGACAGTCCCAGTGCCTATCCATGTCATCCTACCCCCTTGACCTTCCTCCAGCGTGACGATTGTACCCGTCGTTGTTTCTATCATGCCGACGGTACCTCCTGTCCTCTGCATCAGACCGACAAATTCTCTTATCATCTACGTCGTAGCGCCGACGTCGGTCGTACTGTTGCTCATATTTGTTGAGGAGATGCACGGAGAGTGGACGTTGATACCGCACGCTTCTCACTTCCTCCTCTGTCAGGTACCGTCTGTCATCATCTTGGGGCCGGTCGCGCGGATCGGCCTCCTCTTTATCCTTGCCACGGGAGTGGCTGCTTTCGCTTCATCTTTGCCATGGCGGCTTGCAAGCCCTGCCATGTTGACGCCAAGGGGAACTCGGCTCGTATATGGAGTGGCTGAGATCCACCATGTTGTCGCCGAGGCAACGGACGTGTGTTTTCATTGAGCTTGATACCGTGCGAACGGGTCTTCTCAAAGGAGCCGATGAGTTCGGCTTCAAAGATGGCCTTCAGCTCACCGTATTTCTTCTCGTGCCCCGCAGGGAGATCCTCGTATTTGATCTGAGTGCTTCCCGCCATCTCGGATGTAGATGGCGATGTGGTGGATGTCGAAGGTTGTCCCACCGAGCGTGCCAGAATGTGTTGACGTCAGAAACCCACTGGCGGGCAGCGACGGGCAACACAGTAGAGCCGGGAACAACTAGGGCTGCGGCTGGCCCCAGTCCCTCAGAGCGACGGCCCGCAAAGCCTCCTGGTCACACGTCCGATGCTATCGCAAGGGCGTGCCACCTGACCTATACCTGGTCGGGAAGGTGTTGGATGATGCCTCGCTTAGTTTCCTGCATGGCATACACGTAAACATTAAATACGAGCCTCGATCGGCTCTCAGGTTATCCTGTGAATCGGCTCAAAGAGCCGATCCACCCATGATTCGTACAAGGTGTCCGAATATATGGTGGTCCTGCTTGATCAAGATAAAGCTAATGAGATCTACAACGATTTAGGGTTTTCACCGCATAATCGGATCATCCTACTCACGATTGGGCCTCGCGCTCGCGCACGGTGACCGTAAGCCGATCCTAGACAGGGCCTAAAAACCAACACGAGGTTGATCCCGGAACATCCTTTCTAGGGCTAGCAAACTTCACCCTACACGCCGCTGGATCCTCCAACCCTTTGTAGGGCCTAACTATTGCGGATATTAAACTAATCCTTGCAGAACAAGGAGCAACCGTAACGGATCATATCTACTAAACTATGATCAAGCGGGGTGCCGCCCCTACACCTGAGATAGGTGTAAGGGCGGCTAGATGCATGAGGGTTGCACTACGACAGCATATGATACGAAGAACAATGCAAACCCTAACACATCTAAGATAACTACGTTGCTCGCCATCAAAAAGGCTTCAGCACGAGCAACGCATGAACAACGTGGGTAGGCTTGTGCTGCCTAGATCGCAAGATGCGATCTAGGCAGCATGGTGCTTACCGGAGAAACCCTCGAGACGAAGGAGTTGGCGATGCACCGAGATTTGTTTGTGTTGAACGTTGGTTGTTGTTTATTCCATAAACCCTAGGTACATATTTATAGTCCAAGGGACTTTCTAACTGAGGCGTGCACCTAACCGTGCACGGGCTAAACTCTACCTGTTAATTCTAAACATGATGCGATCTACTATATTTACATATATACGGGCAATCTAGCCCAAACTCTTAGCGCAAGGCCGCTTCAAAGACGCTCCACGTGTAATCTTCAAAGCCCATCTTCACTTACGGCCCATCTCCTGATTTGGCCAAAATCTGGTGATAACGACTGCAGGGTGTGGCGGCAGCAGATCCAAATGGCGATAGAAAATGGACGGTTAATTTTCAACCAGTACGCCATGAAGGTCGACACACACCCCTTCCCCGCCGTGAACATGGTGGAGTATACTTACCATGGAGGGTGCCAGCCGGATTTCTCGTGCAATATCAACATGGTAGGACACTGGAGACCACTGCTAGTAAGGACGGAGATGAGGGCAGCTGCTCTCATAGCAAAGATACGAGAGGAAGCCGCTCCACGCGATCGGCTCCGCCAAGACGGCAAGCGCTACGTCACGGAGGGAGAAGTGAAAAACATAAGGTATCAACGACCTCTCTCGGTCACCTCCTCAACAAGTATGTGAGTCGGTATGACCAACGCCGGCGATACAACGACGATGATGAAGAAGATCGTCTGGCTAGGGACGACAGGAGACGTCGTCGGCATGATCGCGAGGAGGAGATGCACGAGCGCCGTGCCAAGGAAAAGTCAGGGGAGCGAGACGACGTGGATAGGCACTGGGACTGCCCCTTCTTCAGACACTGCTGGGATTCGGGAATGAGCCGATTGCCCACAATCGGCAGTGCCCGAATGCAACCGGAAGAAGAAGGAGACAGCCAACGTGTCCGTGTTCAAGCGCCTAGGACCTCTCCCGCCACAAAGCAAACGTGCTGAGTCCCCTCGGTTAGAAGATCTCGAAGATTCAGAAGACGAGGGGGAAGAAGAGGACAGGTACCACCGGCCAAGGTGGTGCCCTGATGGACTCAGCCGTTCCCAAAAGCGCAGGGTTCAGCGATTGCGCGGCCTGGAGGAAGCCGAAAGGCTATATTTGCATACATTGAGGAAGGCAAGACCTGATCTGGCTGCGAAAGTACAGCGAGCCCTGGATGAAGAGGGTCGTCCGCGGAAAATGGAGTGGCGTCCCAAGCAAAGGAAAGCCGATGACGAAACATCGGCTGGCACAAACATGGTGCTCGTCCTTCCGACGAAGCTTAGTGCTCCACGGTTATACGACGCACTCGAGGTGGACGACAGCAAGCGCACCAACATGATAAAATCAGAGATTGGGCTGGTTTTATCTACCGGCCTGAACGAGTAGCAAGAGCAAATCAATGAGCAAACGTGGCGAGGCTGATCCTTGTGATCGGCCCCAAAAAATTTATGGAAGGACATTACAAAACCTTCGTCGAACAAGCAACGTGGAGGCCGATTCCAGCAATCGGCCAAAATTATCCTCACCATCCATTCTGCCTGGGTTCAGCATGTAATCCAACAGGGGATACCTGAAGAGCCGATACCATCAATTCTCTTGACAAAATTTGCTCGGGGGGCACCTAGGTGGATGAAACACGAGGATATGCAGTAGGAATGTCGTGCAAGTGCCCAGCAGCCCAAGATATTCTTTGATGATGGGTATGGAGGTATGGGGGCTGATACATAAATCGGCCGTAAAAAAAAAAAATTTAAGCACAGCCGATGCAGCAGACATCGACTTAAGGATATAAAAGCCAATGCATGGCCATCGACTCGAGAGGTATAACTGTGATAATCAGAGGATCAATGGAGCAGGAAGTGGATCCTCTCTTCAAGGATCTCCGGGTTCTCTTTGCAAGTATTCGTGTTTGCAGTATCGGCTGGGGCAGTTTGAGGATCATGACCCTGACCAATGCCAAGAAGGAGCTGATCTGACCTGCAAGGCGCAAGAAGTAGACTGAAGAAGCTCGGGGGGCAGCTCACCCTGAAGGTTCTCTGCTCTGGAGAGCCGATGTTGTTAAAATCGGCTGGCTACGTCATGATTTGAGGCTAATGGCGGCACATTTGGCTGATTCGCCTTGATTAAGGCTCGGGGGGCAGCTCGCCCTAAAGATCCTTGCTCTGGGGAGCCGATTTGGTTGGAATCGGCTAGCCCTACATCGCAACTGGTCTGGAGAGTGGTGTCTTTTGTTACGGAGTCATCAGTTTGAGCACCCAAGACAGTTCCAGGGCTCTCTTAAAGACGCCTGCTCAAGATCAAATCGCCAGCCTACTAAGATCGGCTGTGCCATCGTCCTCGGCAGAGTTGGCTAGCTTGGAGGGATAACTGAATTGGCCTGTCTCGCAGATTATCGTAAGAAACTGATGCGTTGCCATCGGTCATTAAGCATAGATTAGGCCAACAGTCGACAAGGTCAGATGAGGAAAAATCGGCTAAATCAGCATAAAAGAAATCGGCGAAATCAAGTTAAAAGGAAATTCTTCATTAATATTGGGATTCCTTACAATGAAGAGCCGATTGCTCAAAAGAAGAACAAAAGAAGAGCCGATTGCTCAAGGGACTACTGGTCCTACATAACTACTCCTCGCTAGCGTCGTCGTCGGCGTCGCCATCGGCGCTACTGCCGGAGAAGTCCTCGCCGCTGCTGTCCCAGCCGTCGGCTGGGGCTTCCTCCTCCTCCTCGTCATCATCATCATCCTCTCTATCCGCCCAGCTGCGGAAGCGCTTCGTTGGAGGATACCCAGCGGAGGAGGAGGAATCATCTTCCTCCTCCTCATCTTCTCCTTCCTCGTCGTCATCGTCGTCCTCGCTGTCCGCC
Organism: Lolium rigidum; assembly: GCF_022539505.1. Lineage (NCBI taxonomy): Eukaryota > Viridiplantae > Streptophyta > Magnoliopsida > Poales > Poaceae > Lolium > Lolium rigidum. Next base: position 193,048,544 of record NC_061509.1, read on the forward strand.
CACATGCGGGAGCGCTTCTTCGATGGGAGCCTGGCGGAGGGGGAGGCCTTGGTCTTCTCTGCTTCTCCTTCTTTCTTCTCCTTGTCAGAGGAGATGGGGTTCGCCCCGGAGCGGGGGTCGTCCTCTTCCTTGTTCTTCGGCGACGATTGGAGAGGGAGGCCTGAAGCGGAGGAAGAAGAGGAAGACATGGCTGCAGGGGAAGAGGGTTTTTTGGCGTTGATGGACAGAGCAGAGCAAGGGGATGGAGTGGTGAACCGTTTGGCACAGATAAATAAAAGGAGTGTAGTGGAGATTTAATGCCATGACGGTTCTCGAGGACGTGATGCCGAAATTGTCAAGTCGTACAGAGAAGCCCAGGAGGCGAGGCGTAATGATGGAAGATTCCGCGGCGGTTCTGCTCTGCCACGACATGACCCGACGAAAGAAAAGCGTAATGATTTTGGAAATGTCATTTCCAAAACCAGGGGGGCATGTGTTATCACCAGAATTTGACCGAGTCAGAGGTGGGCCGCGATCAAGATGGACTTGAAGAATATATATATATAAGAAATACGTGAATCGGCCTTACATGCAAAGTTTGGGCTAGTTTGCCCTTGTATCTGTAACATATTAGGTTACGTGTCGGTTAGGAGTTAGAGTTTTACCCGTGCACGGTTAGGTGCACGCTTGAATTAGGAAGTCCCTTGGACTATAAATATGTATCTAGGGTTTATGGAAAAAACAACAACCAACGTTCAACACAAACAAATCTCGGCGCATCGCCAACTCCTTCGTCTCGAGGGTTTCTCCGGTAAGCACCATGCTGCCTAGATCGCATCTTGCGATCTAGGAAGCACAAGCCTACCCACGTTGTTCATGCGTTGCTCGTCGTCGAAGCCTTTTTGATGGCGAGCAACGTAGTTATCTTAGATGTGTTAGGGTTAGCATTGTTCTTCGTATCATATGCTCGTCGTAGTGCAACCCTCATGCATCTAGCCGCCCTTACACCTATCTTAGGTGTAGGGGCGGCACCCCGCTTGATCATAGTTTAGTAGATCTGATCCATTACGGTTGCTCCTTGTTCGCAAGGATTAGTTTAACATCCGCAATAGTTAGGCCCTACAAAGGGTTGGAGGATCCAGCGGCGTGTAGGGTGAAGTTTGCTAGCCCTAGAAAGGATGTTCCGGGGATCAACCTCGTGTTGGTTTTTAGGCCCTGTCTAGGATCGGCTTACGGTCACCGTGCGCGAGCGCGAGGCCCAATCGTGAGTAGGATGATCCGATTATGCGGTGAAAACCCTAAATCGTCGTAGATCTCATTAGCTTTATCTTGATCAAGCAGGACCACCATATATTCGGACACCTTGTACGAATCATGGGTGGATCGGCTCTTTGAGCCAATTCACAGGATAACCTGAGAGCCGATCGAGGCTCGTATTTAATGTTTACGTGTATGCCATGCAGGAAACTAAGCGAGGCATCATTCAACACCTTCCTGACCAGGTATAGGTCAGGTGGCACGCCCTTGCGATAGCATCGGACGTGTGACCAGGAGGCTTTGCGGGCCGTCGCTCTGAGGGACTGGGGCCAGCCGCAGCCCTAGTTGTTCCCGGCTCTACTGTGTTGCCCGTCGCTGCCCGCCAGTGGGTTTCTGACGCCAACAATTTGTCAATTGCCCGACTGTAATTTGTTCACCCAACATGATATTCATCTTATGGGAGAGACACCTCTAGTGAACTGTGGACCCCGGTCCATTCTTTACATCTGAAATACAATCTACTGCAATACTTGTTCTTTACTGTTCTTTGCAAACAATCATCATCCACACTATACATCTAATCCTTTGTAACAGACAAGCCGGTGAGATTGACAACCTCGCTGTTTCGTTGGGGCAAAGTACTTTGGTTGTGTTGTGCGGGTTCCACGTTGGCGCCGGAATCTCCGGTGTTGCGCCGCACTACATCCCGCCGCCATCAACCTTCAACGTGCTTCTTGACTCCTCCTGGTTCGATAAACCTTGGTTTCTTTACGAGGGAAAACTTGTTGCTGTGCACATCATACCTTCCTCTTGGGGTTCCCAACGAACGTGTGAGTTACACGCCATCAAGCTCTTTTTACGGCGCCGTTGCCGGGAACTGAAGAAAAGCTACACCACAAAGATTTCGACTCCCACGTCAACTACACGCCGACAACTCTTTTTACGGCGCCGTTGCTCGGGGAGATCAAGACACGCTGCAAGGGGAGTCTCCACAATCCAATCTCTTTACTTTGTTTTTGTCTTGCTTTATTTTATTTACTACTTTGTTTGCTGCACTTATATCAAAACACAAAAAAATTAGTTGCTAGCTTTACTTTATTTACTGTCTTGCACTCTATACCAAAAACACAAAAAAATTAGTTACTTGCATTTACTTTATCTAGTTTTCTTTATTTACTACTGTTAAAATGGCCACTCCTGAAAATACTAAGTTGTGTGACTTCACAACCACAAATAATAATGATTTCTTATGCACACCTATTGCTCCACCTGCTACTACGGCGAGAATTCTTTGAAATTAAACTCTGCTCTACTAAATCTTGTTATGCGAGAGCAATTTTCCAGTGTTAGTTCCGATGATGCTGCTGCCCATCTCAATAATTTTGTTGAATTATGTGAAATGCAAAAGTATAAAGATGTAGATGGTGACATTATAAAATTAAAATTGTTTCCTTTCTCATTAAGAGGAAAATCTGAAGATTGGTTGCTATCTCTGCCTAAGAACAGTATTGATTCATGGACTAAATGCAAGGATGCTTTTATTGGTAGATATTATCCCCCTGCTAAAATTATATCTTTGAGAAGTAGCATAATGAATTTTAAACAATTAGATAATGAGCATGTTGCACAAGCTTGGGAAAGAATGAAATCTTTGGTTAAAAATTGCCCAACCCATGGACTGACTACTTGGATGATCATCCAAACCTTTTATGCAAGACTGAATTTCTCTTCGCGGAACCTATTGGATTCAGCTGCTGGAGGTACCTTTATGTCCATCACTCTTGGTGAAGCAACAAAGCTCCTTGATAATATGATGATTAATTACTCTGAATGGCACACGGAAAGAGCTCCACAAGGTAAGAAGGTAAATTCTGTCGAAGAATCATCTTCCTTGAGTGATAAGATTGATGCTATTATGTCTATGCTTGTGAATGATAGGACTAATGTTGATCCTAATAATGTTCCGTTAGCTTCATTGGTTGCCCAAGAAGAACATGTTGATGTAAACTTCATTAAAAATAATAATTTCAACAACAATGCTTATCGGAACAATTCTAGTAATAACTATAGGCCATATCCTTATAGTAATGGTAACGGTTATGCTAATTCTTATGGGAATTCTTACAACAATAATAGGAACACACCCCCTGGACTTGAAGCTATGCTTAAAGAATTTATTAGTACACAAACTGCTTTTAACAAATGCGTTGAGGAAAAACTCAATAAAATTGATATTCTCGCTTCTAAGGTTGATAGTCTTGCCTCCGATGTTGATCTTTTGAAATCGAAAGTTATGCCTAATAAGGATATTGAAAATAAAATTGTTACTACAGCAAATGCCATCCAAGTTAGAATTAATGAGAATATAAGATTGATGGCCGAAGCTGCATGCTAGGTGGGAAAGAGAAGAAAATGAAAAACTAGCTAAAGAGAGTAATGTAGTTAAAGTTTGGACTATTACCACCACTAGTAATGCTAATGCTCCACATGTTGCTGCACCTCCTACTATTAATGGTAAAATAATTGGTGTTGGCAATGTTTCCACTTCTAATGCAAAGCGTGCAAAATTGCCTGAAACTGCTAAAACTGCTGAAATTTTTTCCAACATTGGGGATGATGATCCCATTGCTATAGATCATAATGGTTTGGATTTTGATGATTGCCACATCTCTGAAGTTATAAAGTTCTTACAAAAATTTGCTAAAAGTCCCAATGCTAGTGCTATAAATTTGGCTTTCACAAAACATATTACAAATGCTCTCATAAACGCTAGAGAAGAGAAACTAAAACTTGAAACTTCTATTCCTAGAAAGTTAGAAGATGGTTGGGAGCCCATAATTAAGATGAAGGTCAATGACTTTGATTGTAATGCTTTATGTGATCTTGGTGCAAGTATTTCCGTTATGCCTAAGAAAATCTATAATATGCTTGACTTGCCACCATTGAAGAATTGTTATTTGGATGTTAATCTTGTTGATAATGCTATAAAGAAACCTTTGGGGAGAGTTGATAATGTTCGCATTACCGTTAACAATAACCTTGTCCCCGTTGATTTTGTTGTCTTGGATATTGAATGCAATGCATCTTGTCCCATTATATTGGGAAGACCTTTTCTTCGAACTGTTGGAGCTATCATTGATATGAAGGAAGGTAATATTAAATATCAATTTCCTCTCAAGAAAGGTATGGAACACTTCCATAGAAAGAGAATGAAGTTACCTTTTGATTCTATTATTAGAACAAGTTATGATGTTGATACTTCGTCTCTTGATAACACTTGATACACACTTTCTGCGCCTAGCTGAAAGGCGTTAAAGAAAAGCGCTTATGGGAGACAACTCGTATTTTTAATACAGTATTTTTGTTTTGAATTTGAGTCTTGGAAGTTGTTTACTACTGTAGCAACCTCTCCTTATCTTAGTTTTGTGCTTTGTTGTGCCAAGTAAAGTCTTTGATAGTAAAGTGAATACTAGATTTGGATTACTGCGCAGAAACAGATTTCTTTGCTGTCACGAATTTCGACCTGCCTCTCTGTAGGTAGCTCAGAAAAATATGCCAATTTACGTGCGTGATCCTCAGATATGTACTGTTGCGGTCAGAAACCCACCGGCGGGCAGCGACTGGCAACACAGTAGAGCCGGGAACAACTAGGGCTGCGGCTGGCCCCAGTCCCTCAGAGCGACGGCCCGCAAAGCCTCCTGGTCACACGTCCGATGCTATCGCAAGGGCGTGCCACCTGACCTATACCCGGTCGGGAAGGTGTTGGATGATGCCTCGCTTAGTTTCCTGCATGGCATACACGTAAACGTTAAATACGAGCCTCGATCGGCTCTCAGGTTATCCTGTGAATCGGCTCAAAGAGCCGATCCACCCATGATTCGTACAAGGTGTCCGAATATATGGTGGTCCTGCTTGATCACGATAAAGCTAATACGATCTACGACGATTTAGGGTTTTCACCGCATAATCGGATCATCCTACTCACGATTGGGCCTCGCGCTCGCGTACGGTGACCGTAAGCCGATCCTAGACAAGGCCTAAAAACCAACACGAGGTTGATCCCCGGAACATCTTGTCTAGGGCTAGCAAACTACACCCTACACGCCGCTGGATCCTCCAACCCTTTGTAAGGCCTAACTATTGCGGATGTTAAACTAATCCTTGAAGAACAAGGAACAACCGTAACGGATCGGATCTACTAAACTATGACCAAGCGGGTGCCGCCCTACACCTGAGATAGGTGTAAGGGCGGCTAGATGTATAAGGGTTGCACTACGACAGCATATGATACGAAGAACAATGCTAACCCTAACACATCTAAGATAACTACGTTGCTCGCCATCAAAAAGGCTTCAGCACGAGCAACGCATGAACAACGTGGGTAGGCTTGTGCTGCCTAGATCGCAAGATGCGATCTAGGCAGCATGGTGCTTACCGGAGAAACCCTCGAGACGAAGGAGTTGGCGATGCGCCGAGATTTGTTTGTGTTGAACGTTGGTTGTTGTTTATTTCATAAACCCTAGATACATATTTATAGTCCGGGGGACTTTCTAATTCAAGCGTGCACCTAACCGTGCACGGGTAAAACTCTAGTTCCTAACCGACACGCATCCTACTATGGTACAGATACATGGGCAACTAGCCCAAACTTGGTACACAAGGCCGATTCACGTATTTCTTCTATATATATTCTTCAAGTCCATCTTGATCGCGGCTCACCTCTGACTCGGTCAAATTCTGGTGATAACACATGCCCCCCTGGTTTTGGAAATGACATTTCCAAAATCATTACGCTTTTCTTTCGTCGGGTCATGTCGTGGCAGAGCAGAAACCGCCGCAGAATCCTTATCATGATGCCTCGCCCCCTCCACTTCTCCACGTGGCCGCAAAATTTTCCTGTTGGGCATCATCTCCTCGGAAACTGCTGTGGCATTGAATCTCCCTCATATCCCTTTTATTTAACCGTTCTAAACAGCTTGCTCCTCCTTCGTCCTCCTCGCATTAGCACCAAAAACCCTCTGTGCCACCATGTCTTCTTCCTCCTCCTCCTCCTCCGAGCTTTCCTACGGGTCCTCCTCTTCCCGCGAGACGCCGCCGGACATCCGCGCCCCAGAAAAATGGGACTTGGAAGACCACGCCTCCTCCATCTGGTCCGAAGACGACCGGTCCACGACCGAGCGGGGATGAAGATCTTCAGTTCCTTGCCGTCGGGGAACTGGAGTCGGAAAGCAAGGACGACCGGTTCCCCTGGGACGGCTGCCCCACCTCTGAAGAAGAGGAAGAGGAAGACGACGACGACGACGACTCCCTCGAGGGCTACCCGCCGGCGAAACGCCTCCGCATGTGGTGGGACAACGACAGCAGCGACGATGAAGACGGGGATGAAGCTCCCGTAGAGGGCTACGGGAGTAGCGACGAGGAGCCCATCGGCAGCAGTGCCGATGAAAGTTCCGAGGATGATGACGAGGGCAGCGATGGCCCGTAGATTAGGATCTACTAGTATAGGCCTAGCAGTAGTAGATTGGTCAATAGACCCTTCTTTTGTTCTTCCTTCTTTGAGCAATCGGCTCTTCCTTTGTAAGAAATCCTGTTTATTAATGAAGAAGTTTCCCCAATTTGATCTTGCCGATTTCTTTTAAACCGATTCTCAATGAGCCGATGGCAACGCATCGGTCTCTCATAATCCGCCCTTCATCTTTTCGACCACGGGGTGACTGGAATCTTGGTCAAAACTTAATAAACCGATGTCAACGCATCAAGTCTTCATGAACTATCCTTCATCCTTTCGAATAATGAATTTGAGTTCCGCCGGATCACCACCCTTGACGAAAATCGCGGCGCAGGACTAGCCGATGGCCACCCAATCGGCTTTCAAAAACAGAGCATCCACCAGGCCAGCTGCCCCCCGAGTCTCAGTCAAGGCGAAACAAAGACGAGGGCATGCCAATCAGACAAATGGACCTGGGCTAGATCATGTCTGAGAGAACTATCATGCATAGCCAGCCGATTCCCAACAAGATCGGCTCTCCAGAGCAGAGAACCTTCAGGGTGAGCTGCCCCCCGAGCTTCTTCAGTCCACTTCTTTGTCTTTGCAGGTCAGATCGGCTCCTTTCCTTTGGTGGATCTGATGCAACCCACCTTTAACCTGATCTGCACATCCATGCTGCTCTTGGCATTGTTCTTGAAGAGAGGATCCGAGCCATTAAACCACTCCATTAAGGAGTTCTTCCATTAGAGTCTCTCTTCGTGGCTCACTTCCTGCTCCATTGACCCTCTGCTTATAACAGTTGTACCTCTGGAGTCGATGGTCATGCATCAGCTTTCTACCCTTAAGTCGATGTCTGCTGCATCGGCTGTGCTTAAAAATTTTCGAATTTTTTACGGCCGATTCATGTATGTATCGGCCCCCATACTTCAATACCCATCATCAAAGAATATCTTGGGCTGCTGGGCGTTTGAAAGATACTCCTTCCTCATATCCTCGTGTTTTATCCACCTAGGTGCCCCCCCCGAGCTGATTCTTTCAAGGGATTTGATGGTATCGGCTCTGTTGGACCAAATGTTGAGCCCAGGAAGAATGGATGGTGAGGATAATTTTGGCCGATTGCTGGAATCGGCCTCCACGTTGCTTGTTCGATGAAGGTTTTGTAATGTCCCTCCATAAATTTTTGGGGCCGATCACAAGGATCAGCCTCGCCACGTTTGCTCATTGATTTGCTCTTGCTACTCGGTCAGTCCGGTGGATAAAACCAGCCCAATCTCTGACTTTACCATGTTGGTGCGCTTTCTGTCGTCCACCTCGAGTGCATTGTGTAATCGTGGAGCACTAAGCTTCGTCGCAAGGACGAGCACCATGTTTGTGCCAGCCGATGTCTCATCATCGGCTTTCCTTTGCTTGGGGCGCCACTCTTTTCTTTGTGGCCGACCTTCTTCGTCCAGGGTTCGCTGAATTTTGGCGGCCAGATCAGGCCGTGCCTTCCTCAACGTGTGCGGTATAATCTTTCGGCTTCTTCCAACCCACGCGGACGCCTGAACCCTTCGTTTTGGGAACGGCTGAGCCCATCAGGGCACCACCTTGGCCGATGATACTTGTCTTCTTCACCATCGTCCTCTAGTTCCTCGAGATCTTCCACCCGAGCGGACTCAGCATGCTTGTTCCGAGGCGGGAGAGGCCCTAGACGTTTGAACACGGACCCGTTAGCTGCATCCTTCTTCTTCTGTTTGCATTCTGGCGGTTGCCGATTGTTGGCAATCGGCTCATTCCTGAATCCCAGCAGGTGTCTAAAGAAGGGGCAGTCCCGGTGCCTATCCACGTCGTCTTGCTCCCTCGACTTTTCCTTGGCGTGGCGCTCGTATCGCTCCTCGTCGTGATCATGCCGACGACGTCTCCTGTCGTCCCTAGCCAGACGATCTTCTTCATCATCGTCGTTGTATCGTCGGTGTTGGTCATACTGACTCACATACTTGTTGAGGAGGTGATCAGAGAGAGGTCGCTGATATCTTATGTTCTTCACTTCTCCCTCTGTGACGTAGCGCTTGCCGTCTTGGCGGAGCCGATCGCGTGGAGCGGCTTCCTCTGTGTCTTTGCTATGAGAGCAGCTGCCCTCATCTCCGTCCTTACCAGAGTGGTGCCCAAGCCCCACCATGTTGATATTGCACGAGAAATCTGGCTGGCATCCTCCATGGTAAGTATACTCCACCATGTTAACGGCGGGGAAGGGGTGTGTGTCGACCTTCATGGCGTACTGGTTGAAAATTAGCCGTCCATTTTCTATCGCCATTTGGATCTGCTGCCGCCACACCCTGCGGTCGTTAGTGGTGTGGGTGAACGTGTTATGCCACTTGCGGTGTGGCTTTCCGTTCAGCTCCTGCACCGTGGGGATCTTGTGGCCTTCGGGTACCTTTATATGCTTCTCCGTGAGTAAGAGATCGAAAATCTGCTCGGTTTTGGTCACGTCGAAGTCGAACCCTTTTGGAGGGCCTTGTGGCTTCACCCATTTGCAGGACACGGGGCCTGCCGCTCGAGTCCATTCAGCCATTGCTACCTCTCGATCTCCCGCAGCACCTTCATCCTCGTCTGCCTCAACCGGGGCCACCGCACGCTTGAATTTGTCCTGGTAAACATCCGGGTGGCGATGTTCATATGCCGACAGCTTCGCACCATGTGCGCCAATGAAGGGTAGTCTCGCTTGGGAGGCCACGTCCTTGATCGATGATGAGAGACCCACCACCGCCAACTCGGTCGCTTCTTTTTCACTTACGTGAACCGAAAAGCATCGGTTCCTAATGGTCCTGAAGCGCTGGATGTATTCGACACCTGTCTCCCCGCGCTTCTGTCGTACTTGTGCTAGATCGGCAATGCCAGCCTCGGAAGCCTCTGAGTGATACTGCTCATGGAACTGCTCTTCCAGCTGCTTCCAAGTCCGGATGGAGTTCGGTGGCAGCGATGTGTACCACCCGAAAGCCGATCCTGTGAGGGACCGCGCGAAGAACCTCACACGCAACTCGTCTGATGCTGAGATCGTGCCCAGCTGTGCCAAATATCGGCTCACATGCTCGATGGAGCTGGAACCATCTGATCCACTAAACTTTGTGAAGTCCGGGAGCCGATATTTGGGTGATAGCGGGATCAATTCGTAATCATTGGGGTACGGCTTGGTGTAGCCGAACGTCTTCCTTTTCGGCATCATGCCGAACTGATCTTTCAGAATTGTACAAATCTGATCCGCGGTGATGGCTGAAGGTGTCGAACCCTGAAGATTCGCCGGGGTGGCATACTTAGCCAGCCATGCTTGCTTTTCCGGTTCTGAGCCAACTGCAGGAGCTGGGCTCTGGAGGTTTGTCGGAGTGGCGTACTTAGCTAACCACGTTTGCTTCTCAAGATCGGCTCCCGACGTTCCTCCTGCTGTTCCAGAGGCCCCTGCTGTTGCAACCTGGTTCGAGAGTGCCCAGGTATTGCAGTCTGGTACGTATGCGCACGCGTATCCGTGCGGGATCTCCTTGGGCGCCTCAGGTAGGAATTGGTAGTCACTAGGATCACCACCAATCTTGTAGACGACGTATGCCGATGAGTTCGGCACTTCTGGTGCCGCCCATGCGAACGGCAGCGGAGGATGGGACTGGAGTGGCATCTCTCCTTTGTAAGTCCCCAGAGCTGGTCCCGACGGAGAATACCGGTGGCTCATGATTTCCTGGACCACACGCAGAGCGACACGCTCCAAAGTGTTTACCAGGCTCTCAGAGTGGCGGTGCAGCGAATGAGCCACCATGTAGTTGATCTCCTGACGCAGCGACCTGGTGCGTTCTTCTGACGGGGCGGACAGGTCCACTCCATCGAGCGCGCCTTCAGGTGAGAACCCCTTCCACCTGACGCCATGGGAGCGGGTTCTGTGGAAAGAGCCGATGACTTCGGCTTCGAGGACCGCCTTGATCTCGTCATGTTTCTTCTTGAGCTCGTCAGTCAGATCCTCGTACTTGACCGGAGTGCTTTCCGCCATCTCGGAAGTAGATGGCGATGGGGTGGATGTCGAAGATTGTCCCACCGGGCGTGCCAGAATGTGTTGCGGTCAGAAACCCACCGGCGGGAGCCGACTGGCAACACAGTAGAGCCGGGAACAACTAGGGCTGCGGCTGGCCCCAGTCCCTCAGAGCGACGGCCCGCAAAGCCTCCTGGTCACACGTCCGATGCTATCGCAAGGGCGTGCCACCTGACCTATACCTGGTCAGGAAGGTGTTGGATGATGCCTCGCTTAGTTTCATGCATGGCATACACGTAAACGTTAAATACGAGCCTCGATCGGCTCTCAGGTTATCCCGCGAATCGGCTCAAAGAGCCGATCCACCCATGATTCATACAAGGTGTCCGAATATATGGTGATAAGATTGATGCTATTATGTCTATGCTTGTGAATGATAGGACTAATGTTGATCCTAATAATGTTCCGTTAGCTTCATTGGTTGCCCAAGAAGAACATGTTGATGTAAACTTCATTAAAAATAATAATTTCAACAACAATGCTTATCGGAACAATTCTAGTAATAACTATAGGCCATATCCTTATAATAATGGTAACGGTTATGCTAATTCTTATGGGAATTCTTACAACAATAATAGGAACACACCCCTGGACTTGAAGCTATGCTTAAAGAATTTATTAGTACACAAACTGCTTTTAACAAATCTGTTGAGGAAAAACTCAATAAAATTGATATTCTCGCTTCTAAGGTTGATAGTCTTGCCTCTGATGTTGATCTTTTGAAATCGAAAGTTATGCCTAATAAGGATATTGAAAATAAAATTGTTACTACAGCAAATGCCATCCAAGTTAGAATTAATGAGAATATAAGATTGATGGCCGAACTGCATGCTAGGTGGGAAAGAGAAGAAAATGAAAAACTAGCTAAAGAGAGTAATGTAGTTAAAGTTTGGACTATTACCACCACTAGTAATGCTAATGCTCCACATGTTGCTGCACCTCCTACTATTAATGGTAAAATAATTGGTGTTGGCAATGTTTCCACTTCTAATGCAAAGCGTGCAAAATTGCCTGAAACTGCTAAAACTGCTGAAACTGCCTGTGATAAAACTGCTGAAATTTTTTCCAACATTGGGGATGATGATCCCATTGCTATAGATCATAATGGTTTGGATTTTGATGATTGCCACATCTCTGAAGTTATAAAGTTCTTACAAAAATTTGCTAAAAGTCCCAATGCTAGTGCTATAAATTTGGCTTTCACAAAACATATTACAAATGCTCTCATAAAAGCTAGAGAAGAGAAACTAAAACTTGAAACTTCTATTCCTAGAAAGTTAGAAGATGGTTGGGAGCCCATAATTAAGATGAAGGTCAATGACTTTGATTGTAATGCTTTATGTGATCTTGGTGCAAGTATTTCCGTTATGCCTAAGAAAATCTATAATATGCTTGACTTGCCACCATTGAAGAATTGTTATTTGGATGTTAATCTTGTTGATAATGCTATAAAGAAACCTTTGGGGAGAGTTGATAATGTTCGCATTACCGTTAACAATAACCTTGTCCCCGTTGATTTTGTTGTCTTGGATATTGAATGCAATGCATCTTGTCCCATTATATTGGGAAGACCTTTTCTTCGAACTCGTTGGAGCTATCATTGATATGAAGGAAGGTAATATTAAATATCAATTTCCTCTCAAGAAAGGTATGGAACACTTCCATAGAAAGAGAATGAAGTTACCTTTTGATTCTATTATTAGAACAAGTTATGATGTTGATACTTCGTCTCTTGATAACACTTGATACACACTTTCTGCGCCTAGCTGAAAGGCGTTAAAGAAAAGCGCTTATGGGAGACAACTCGTGTTTTTAATACAGTATTTTTGTTTTGAATTTGAGTCTTGGAAGTTGTTTACTACTGTAGCAACCTCTCCTTATCTTAGTTTTGTGCTTTGTTGTGCCAAGTAAAGTCTTTGATAGTAAAGTGAATACTAGATTTGGATTACTGCGCAGAAACGATTTCTTTCGTTGTCACGAATTTCGACCTGCCTCTCTCGTAGGTAGCTCGGAAAAATATGCCAATTTACGTGCGTGATCCTCGGATATGTACTCGTTGCGGTCAGAAACCCACCGGCGGGCAGCGACTGGCAACACAGTAGAGCCGGGAACAACTAGGGCTGCGGCTGGCCCCCAGTCCCTCAGAGCGACGGCCCGCAAAGCCTCCTGGTCACACGTCCGATGCTATCGCAAGGGCGTGCCACCTGACCTATACCTGGTCAGGAAGGTGTTGGATGATGCCTCGCTTAGTTTCATGCATGGCATACACGTAAACGTTAAATACGAGCCTCGATCGGCTCTCAGGTTATCCCGCGAATCGGCTCAAAGAGCCGATCCACCCATGATTCATACAAGGTGTCCGAATATATGGTGATAAGATTGATGCTATTATGTCTATGCTTGTGAATGATAGGACTAATGTTGATCCTAATAATGTTCCGTTAGCTTCATTGGTTGCCCAAGAAGAACATGTTGATGTAAACTTCATTAAAAATAATAATTTCAACAACAATGCTTATCGGAACAATTCTAGTAATAACTATAGGCCATATCCTTATAATAATGGTAACGGTTATGCTAATTCTTATGGGAATTCTTACAACAATAATAGGAACACACCCCCTGGACTTGAAGCTATGCTTAAAGAATTTATTAGTACACAAACTGCTTTTAACAAATCTGTTGAGGAAAAACTCAATAAAATTGATATTCTCGCTTCTAAGGTTGATAGTCTTGCCTCTGATGTTGATCTTTTGAAATCGAAAGTTATGCCTAATAAGGATATTGAAAATAAAATTGTTACTACAGCAAATGCCATCCAAGTTAGAATTAATGAGAATATAAGATTGATGGCCGAGCTGCATGCTAGGTGGGAAAGAGAAGAAAATGAAAAACTAGCTAAAGAGAGTAATGTAGTTAAAGTTTGGACTATTACCACCACTAGTAATGCTAATGCTCCACATGTTGCTGCACCTCCTACTATTAATGGTAAAATAATTGGTGTTGGCAATGTTTCCACTTCTAATGCAAAGCGTGCAAAATTGCCTGAAGCTGCTAAAACTGCTGAAACTGCCTGTGATAAAGCTGCTGAAATTTTTTCCAACATTGGGGATGATGATCCCATTGCTATAGATCATAATGGTTTGGATTTTGATGATTGCCACATCTCTGAAGTTATAAAGTTCTTACAAAAATTTGCTAAAAGTCCCAATGCTAGTGCTATAAATTTGGCTTTCACAAAACATATTACAAATGCTCTCATAAAAGCTAGAGAAGAGAAACTAAAACTTGAAACTTCTATTCCTAGAAAGTTAGAAGATGGTTGGGAGCCCATAATTAAGATGAAGGTCAATGACTTTGATTGTAATGCTTTATGTGATCTTGGTGCAAGTATTTCCGTTATGCCTAAGAAAATCTATAATATGCTTGACTTGCCACCATTGAAGAATTGTTATTTGGATGTTAATCTTGTTGATAATGCTATAAAGAAACCTTTGGGGAGAGTTGATAATGTTCGCATTACCGTTAACAATAACCTTGTCCCCGTTGATTTTGTTGTCTTGGATATTGAATGCAATGCATCTTGTCCCATTATATTGGGAAGACCTTTTCTTCGAACTGTTGGAGCTATCATTGATATGAAGGAAGGTAATATTAAATATCAATTTCCTCTCAAGAAAGGTATGGAACACTTCCATAGAAAGAGAATGAAGTTACCTTTTGATTCTATTATTAGAACAAGTTATGATGTTGATACTTCGTCTCTTGATAACACTTGATACACACTTTCGCGCCTAGCTGAAAGGCGTTAAGAAAAGCGCTTATGGGAGACAACTCGTGTTTTTAATACGGTATTTTTGTTTTGAATTTGAGTCTTGGAAGTTGTTTACTACTGTAGCAACCTCTCCTTATCTTAGTTTTGTGCTTTGTTGTGCCAAGTAAAGTCTTTGATAGTAAAGTGAATACTAGATTTGGATTACTCGCGCAGAAACGATTTCTTTCTTCGTCACGAATTTCGACCTGCCTCTCTGTAGGTAGCTCGAGAAAAATATGCCAATTTACGTGCGTGATCCTCGGATATGTCTTGTTGCGGTCGAGAAACCCACCGGCGGGCAGCGGCCGGCAACACGGTAGAGCCGGGAACAACTAGGGCTGCGGGCTGGCCCCGGTCCCTCGGAGCGACGGCCCGCAAAGCCTCCTGGTCACACGTCCGATGCTATCGCAAGGGCGTGCCACCTGACCTATACCGGTCGGGGAAGGTGTTGGATGATGCCTCGCTTAGTTTCTCGCATGGCATACACGTAAACGTTAAATACGAGCCTCGATCGGCTCTCGGGTTATCCGTGAATCGGCTCAAAGAGCCGATCCACCCATGATTCGTACAAGGTGTCCGAATATATGGTGGTCCTGCTTGATCAAGATAAAGCTAATACGATCTACGACGATTTAGGGTTTTCACCGCATAATCGGATCATCCTACTCACGATTGGGCCTCGCGCTCGCGTACGGTGACCGTAAGCCGATCCTAGACAAGGCCTAAAAACCAACACGAGGTTGATCCCCGGAACATCTTGTCTAGGGCTAGCAAACTACACCCTACACGCCGCTGGATCCTCCAACCCTTTGTAAGGCCTAACTATTGCGGATGTTAAACTAATCCTTGAAGAACAAGGAACAACCGTAACGGATCGGATCTACTAAACTATGACCAAGCGGGGTGCCGCCCCTACACCTGAGATAGGTGTAAGGGCGGCTAGATGTATAAGGGTTGCACTACGACAGCATATGATACGAAGAACAATGCTAACCCTAACACATCTAAGATAACTACGTTGCTCGCCATCAAAAAGGCTTCGGCACGAGCAACGCATGAACAACGAGATAGGCTTGTGCTTTGCCTAGATCGCAAGATGCGATCTAGGCAGCATGGTGCTTACCGGAGAAACCCTCGAGACGAAGGAGTTGGCGATGCGCCGAGATTTGTTTGTGTTGAACGTTGGTTGTTGTTTATTTCATAAACCCTAGATACATATTTATAGTCCGGGGGACTTTCTAATTCAAGCGTGCACCTAACCGTGCACGGGTAAAACTCTAATTCCTAACCGACACGCATCCTACTATGGTACAGATACATGGGCAACTAGCCCAAACTTGGTACACAAGGCCGATTCACGTATTTCTTCTATATATATATTCTTCAAGTCCATCTTGATCGCGGCTCACCTCTGACTCGGTCAAATTCTGGTGATAACATGTACGCAACTTTCATTCAATTTGGGAATTTTCATTTGAGCAAGTCTGGTGCCTCGATAAAATCCATCTTTACGGACTGTTCTGTTTTGACAAATTCTGCCTTTTATTTCGCATTGCCTCTTTTGCTATGTGGGATGAATTTCTTTGGTCCATTAATGTCCGGTAGCTTTATGCAATGTCCAGAAGTGTTAAGAATGATTATGTCACCTCTGAACATGTTAATTTTTATTGTGCACTAACCCTCTAATGAGTTGTTTCGAGTTTGGTGTGGAGGAAGTTTTCAAGGATCAAGAGAGGGAATGATGCAATATGATCAAGGAGAGTGAAAGCTCTAAGCTTGGGGATGCCCGGTGGTTCATCCCTGCATATTTTAAGAAGACTCAAGCGTCTAAGCTTGGGGATGCCCAAGGCATCCCCTTCTTCATCGACAACATTATCAGGTTCCTCCCCTGAAACTATATTTTTATTCCATCACATCTTATGTACTTTGCTTGGAGCGTCGGTTTGTTTTTGTTTTTGCTTTGTTTGAATAAAATGGATCCTAGCATTCATTGTGTGGGAGAGAGACACGCTCCGCTGTTGCATATGGACAAATATGTCCTTAGGCTTTACTCATAGTATTCATGGCGACGGTTGAATCTTCTTCGTTAAATTGTTATATGGTTGGAATCGGGAAATGCTACATGTAGTAATTCTAAAATGTCTTGAATAATTTGATACTTGGCAATTGTTGTGCTCATGTTTAAGCTCTTGCATCATATACTTTGCACCCATTAATGAAGAAACACCTAGAGCTTGCTAAATTTGGTTTGCATATTTGGTCTCTCTAAAGTCTAGATAATTTCTAGTATTGAGTTTGAACAACAAGGAAGACGGTGTAGAGTCTTATAATGTTTACAATATGTCTTTTATGTGAGTTTTGCTGCACCGGTTCATCCTTGTGTTTGTTTCAAATAACCTTGCTAGCCTAAACCTTGTATCGAGAGGGAATACTTCTCATGCATCCAAAATCTTTGAGCCAACCACTATGCCATTTGTGTCCACCATACCTACCTACTACATGGTATTTCTCCGCCATTCCAAAGTAAATTGCTTGAGTGCTACCTTTAAAATTTCCATCATTCGCCTTTGCAATATATAGCTCATGGGACAAATAGCTTAAAAACTATTGTGGTATTGAATATGTACTTATGCACTTTATCTCTTATTAAGTTGCTTGTTGTGCGATAACCATGCTTAGGGACGCCATCAACTACTCTTTGTTGAATATCATGTGAGTTGCTATGCATGTCCGTCTTGTCCGAAGTAAGAGAGATCTACCACTTTAATGGTTAGAGCATGCATATTGTTAGAGAAGAACATTGGGCCGCTAACTAAAGCCATGAATCATGGTGGAAGTTTCAGTTTTGGACATATATCCTCAATCTCATATGAGAATACTAATTGTTGCCGCATGCTTATGCATTAAAGAGGAGTCCATTATCTGTTGTCCATGTTGTCCCGGTATGGATGTCTAAGTTGAGAATAATCAAAAGCGAGAAATCCAAAATGCGAGCTTTCTCCTTAGACCTTTGTACAGGCGGCATGGAGGTACCCCTTTATGACACTTGGTTAAAACATGTGTATTGCGATGATCCGGTAGTCCAAGCTAATTAGGACAAGGTGCGGGCACTATTAGTATACTATGCATGAGGCTTGCAACTTGTAAGATATAATTTACATAATACATGTGCTTTATTACTACCGTTGACAAAATTGTTTCATGTTTTCAAAATAAAAGCTCTAGCACAAATATAGCAATCGATGCTTTTCCTCTGCGAAGGACCTTTCTTTTACTTTTATGTTGAGTCAGTTCACCTATCTCTCTCCACCTAAAGAAGCAAACACTTGTGTGAACTGTGCATTGATTCCTACATACTTGCATATTGCACTTATTATATTACTCTATGTTGACAATTATCCATGAGATATACATGTTACAAGTTGAAAGCAACCGCTGAAACTTAATCTTCTTTTGTGTTGCTTCAATACCTTTACTTTGATTTATTGCTTTATGAGTTAACTCTTATGCAAGACTTATTGATGCTTGTCTTGAAGTACTATTCATGAAAAGTCTTTGCTTTATGATTCATTTGTTTACTCATGTCATTACCATTGTTTTGATCGCTGCATTCATTACATATGCTTACAATAGTATGATCAAGGTTATGATGGCATGTCACTCCAGAAATTATCTTTGTTATCGTTTACTGCTCGGGACGAGCGAGAACTAAGCTTGGGGATGCTGATACGTCTCCGACGTATCGATAATTTCTTATGTTCCATGCCACATTATTGATGATATCTACATGTTTTATACACATTAAAAGTCGTATTTATGCATTTTCCGGCACTAACCTATTAACGAGATGCCGAAGAGCCGATTCTTTGTTTTCTTACTTTTTGGTTTCGAAATCCTAGTAAAGAAATATTCTCGGAATTGGACGAAATCAACGCCCGAGGTCCTATTTTTGCACGAAGCTTCCGGAAGACCGAGGGGAAAGGAAGTGGGGCCACGAGGCGCCGCCACAGCGGGGCGGCGCGGCCCAGCCCTAGGCCGCGCGGCCCTGGCGTGTGGGGCCCTCGTGTGGCCCCCGGCGTTGCCCTTCCGCCTACTTAAAGCCTTCGTCGCGAAACCCCGGTGCGAGAGCCATGATACGGAAAACCTTGCCGAGACGCCGCCGCCGCCAATCCCATCTCGGGGGATTACGGAGATCACCTCCGGCACCCTGCCGGAGAGGGGATTCATCTCCCGGAGGACTCTTCACCGCCATGGTCGCCTCCGGAGTGATGAGTGAGTAGTTCACCCCTGGACTATGGGTCCATAGCGGTAGCTAGATGGTTGTCTTCTCCTCATGTGCTTCATTGTCGGATCTTGTGAGCTGCCTAACATGATCAAGATCATCTATACGTAATTCTATATGTTGTGTTTGTCGGGATCCGATGGATAGATAATACTATGTTATGTTGATTATCAATCTATTACCTATGTGTTGTTTATGATCTTGCATGCTCTCCGTTATTAGTAGAGGCTGCGGCCAAGTTTTTGCTCTTAACTCCAAGAGGGAGTATTTATGCTCGATAGTGGGTTCATGCCTCCATTAAATGCGGGACGGTGACGGAAAGTTCTAAGGTTGTGGATGTGCTTTGTTGCCACTAGGGATAAAACATTGATGCTATGTCAGAGGATGTAGTTATTGATTACATTACGCACCATACTTAATGCAATTGT
>NC_061509.1:193067939-193162461 GCF_022539505.1 Lolium rigidum
GCTTTGGTTATGTTTTACTAATGGGACATGGCTCTCACCTCCAAGATTAAAGGTTGGTTTGAACAAGTAGAATTTAATACTACTCTAATATTCTCTAGGATAGACATGGATATGGTTAGCATCTATAACCTCTCTCACTTCTCAATATCTTGGAATATCCTAAGGTCCTACTCAAGATATGATGATATGATCCTCTAAATATATGGTTTCCCTAGGAATTCTACCTTGGTATCTTCTGTAGCTTGTTCTTCAGGAAATCTGATAAACCTGCATCTTGTGGTATGCCTCCACCTCCTAGCTTCTTCATCTTGATCCTAGCTAATTCACATGGAGTGGCTCTATGTGTTTGTGCCCATGTATCATGGTACTTGATGAGCAAATGGATGAAGGGTGTGGCTCTATTTATAGGCTTGGGCAAGCTCTAGTATCATGACACATAGGTGGTGACTCTTGATTTGGTTTGATGAGTAAGGTGCTTGGTTGTCATGCCCTCATCCATAGCAATCCTTTGAGCATGAGGTGGCATAGCTTGGAAAGCAAGTCATGTAGATATTTTCATCCTATGTGGCAAGATCATTATCCTCTCATATGATTTATTTTTGGATAGCCAAGTGGCATTTGTTACTAAATATCTTGTGGATGGTTTTATTATTGTGAATGAGTCATCATACCATCTTTGATTGGATTTACATTATAATATTGGTAAAAAGGTTAAGTTTGAGGGTTATTTCTCCATTTTGGATAGTTGGTGTTTGATTTCACCAAGGCATGATCATATGAGTTTCAAAATTACTCATAGTTAGTTTTATTCAAATAGTTTGAACTATAATTCGTAATGTAAATGGATTTAGTTTTATGATATTCCATATACTTAATAAGTTATGATTTAAATAAGAATGTGTGGCTTTTATGCACTTTAGACCCTGTGGTTTACCTTATTTATAAGTGAATTAAATTACACACAAAGGTAGTTGCTAACTTTTAAGTGTTAATAAGTTAGGGTTTGATTCTTAAAGAATGTGTTGCTGTAAATCTAATTCCATTTGATCTAATCTATAGATCAAATCATCTCTACCCAAAACAAGGTTTTAGCAAAGATCACAGTGAAGTTTATAGCGCTTGACTTGATGATCTACTTCAATTCCAGCAAGTCAAGTGAAACTTCGATTCATCGTGGTAAGTTTTATTTGAAAGCGCGAAAATTCCCCGGATTTTCTATGCATGAATGCAATGCACACTTTGGTGTTCTCTCATTTTATTGCCTCTAAACCTGGGATATTACAGCCTCTCCCCCTTAAACTGAACTTCGTCCCGACGTTCAAACGCTCTCATGTTTCGGAATGTTGAAATGTCTTGAACAGATCACCATCCTTCAACTCCATGGTGATCACATTAGATATAATGAAATATATCCCTTGCCCAGATCCTTCCGGAAGTCTTCTGATGTCTGGCACTGATACTTTCTTCTATTCTATGATTTCTTCCAACACTCTAAGCTTATAGGCTTACTATCCAAAGATTCTTGGATTAGGACATCTTATTGTGTTAATGGACTTTCCTAATGGTTTTGGTGACATCTTCCTATTTGGGTACTCAAAGCTTGGTTCTACCAGCTGCGGTAATCCAGCTGCGGTGTAATATGGCACTACGATTTACCAATTGCGATACTCAAACCTTAATTTTAAAAGATTTATTTAAGGTAGGGTATTGTTTTCCCTTACTACCATAACGAAAGTAATGGTACTTGGTAAGGTATTACGATAGGCATGGTCCTGGTTGTTTAGTCCTATGAATGGATTAGACTCATTTAGTCCATCCAATCATGGCTTCTAGTTTATACTAGTTAGGTACCTTTTGGTTTCTTTAGGTTCCATGAAAGGAATCTTTCTAATAATCATTAGTTTTGGTATAGTCAAACCCTTCGATCTTTTGTTTTCTTAGGCTTTGATTGTCCTCCGATATCTTCTTCATCCAACTTCATTTTCTAATACTTACTTAAGTTCTCTTGGTTTTGAGTAATTACAATTACCCACTTAAGTTAAGGTCTAACCCTTACTTCTTCGGTATACAAACCTCGGCTTCTGGTCTGACAATCTCCTGAAAGTACTTTTATATGGGTACTTCCCAACAACCTTATAAAAATAAGATCGGACTTCCTCTCAGTTCAGACCTTTTTCTCCGTCTATCATACTCCAAATCATATTTTAATACTTCTCCTTCAGCCTTCCTCTCCCCCTTGGAGTTTACTAATGATCTTCAAACTCCCTTTCTTCTAATCATTAAACTCCAAGGTTAGAAGTTTAGTCTTGGTCTAACTTGTAGTTTGTACTTTTCTAGAGTCTCACGAAGAATTCTTTGTGGTGTATCCACTCAGTTGTGGGTATCCATTATGAATCCTCCAACTAAAAATTTATCAGCTACGGGATACCAGCTGTGAAATACTAGCTGCGGAATCCCCCTTTCTTTTAGGTAAAGAAATGTTCAGGCTGTGGCTATCTGGTACCAGCTGCAGACTACCTAGTACCAGATGTAGCTTATTGGATACCAGTTGTGGCTATGTTATGGTTGTCAATATCCACCTACCAGCTGTGGCTACTTACATAGTTTTAGTTAAGATATACCTCACTTTACATTCTTTCTCTTCATGATTATCCTATATCAGCTGCGGTCTTATCATACCAGCTACGACTTCACTTGTCTATTTTCCTTCTTCCAGGGTTTGTTTTGCAAGAAACCACTTGTTGACACTATGAAAATAGTA
Source organism: Lolium rigidum (assembly GCF_022539505.1). Classification (NCBI taxonomy): domain Eukaryota; kingdom Viridiplantae; phylum Streptophyta; class Magnoliopsida; order Poales; family Poaceae; genus Lolium; species Lolium rigidum. The sequence continues at coordinate 193,070,701 of NC_061509.1, forward strand.
TTGTAAGTGACTTCACTTGCATTCCCTTTTTCCAGAATGAATATGGTTCCACTACTACTACTCCATATTCACTATTTTTCTCACTTTCATGATACTTCCATATTGAAGTACTCCTCAATTGAGGATAAAAGTGAGTTTTGATTAGTCCATCCTTTCATGAACCTTCATCTTGTCTTCAAAATCTCCAGAATTCGTCACTTCCTCACACGAATACCTTTACCCTCTAGACCTATAACATCAAGTAAGAGCTTGATATTGCAACATGCATTTGCATATCAAAGTCAAACTTCATGTATAGATCTAGTCAAACAATGAAAATCCAATAAAATCCAAGAAAATCCAGCTTTGTGCTTATAATACACATCCTTATTTGCCTGAATATAAAAGTTGGGTAAAACATCCCTAAACATCAGGCTCAGATGTGTAGTATATAACACCACATAAGATAGGTTTAGGTTGTGATACTTAGCACAATACGTGAATTTCTACTATTTGTCTCAACATTTATCTTAATTGCACATTTGCAATGAGACAAACTTGAAACAAAATGGCCTGGGATAGTTGAAGTTAACCTAGTTTTCTCTGGAAGTACTAACAAAATAGTATACCATATATATGTGCTATTGAGGATTACTTCCTACAATACAATTAGTTCTAACATGTCTACTCTAAACACATGATTGTTTAGAATATACCACCTATAACTCTAGGACTTCTATATGTGATATGCTCTAAATAAGCCTTCTTTAAATTAAGGACTACGATTCTAACATACTTGGCACAGTTATTAGGATTTTAAGGCCTAAGCTTTCGAACTATTCCTTAAATCCTACTCCTCATCATACTTCTGTTAACGTACTTATGATGTTCTACTCCCTCACATCAAGATTCTCAAGTGAATCATATATGATTACAAACTTTACCGTGAAAAGTAGACTTAAATACTCCTATCACTCTTCCTTACCTCCTATGATTGACTCATCATAGACATATACTACATTATATAACTTATCTCCCTTACTTAACATCAGTCATTTGACATTTTAAATGACTCTTACTTAACGATAACATGACTTGGTATACATCTTCCAATAGGATATCTTCCTTATGGTTGTATCCTCTCTTTGGACTACCATGTGTTGTATACCAACCGTGGTCTACTACCACCCATTATCTTAAGCTTCAATGGTGTTCTAGTTATTTGGAATGAAGCAAGATAACTAACTAACTTTACTTAAGAAAAATAGATAAGAAAGATTGACTCAAGTGTGTCAGGATTATTCTCAAGTGAATACCCATCTCAAGTCAAAATAATAGTTGATTCAGCATAGTTGGCTTAACTAAGATACTTCCTATAGACACTACCAAACCTATAGGTCTCCTTTAAAGGGTTTTAATCCTAGGGTCAAAGCATTTGCTCTGATACCAGCTGTGGTGACCCCGCGTACCACTGCATGGTGTAGTACACAAGTCGTTGACATAACACAAGTGAAACACCGTTCCACTCATATTACATCTCTCAGAGTGGCACAACAGAAACATATGCGAGTCCAAGGTATGTCTATAGAAGCACACACGAACTATTTACATAAGATCCACAACCTCCTACTTTACAGTGAGGTAAAACTTCAAATAAAGCTCCAGAAGAACGACTCGTAGTCTATCTTATTGCTAACTCAAGTTCAAGAGCTACTTGGCTTGCTATAGAACTCTAGCTACTTAGGTGCTAGGATTAGGGAAAGGTTCCCTTCTATTACTAGTCTAAGTCTCCATCATAGCTGATGCACAAGTTGACTCCATTGACTTCTTTGACTGGATTCTTCATCTTGTTGCAGTTGACTCCTTTGTCTTCGAGTTCCACGGTAGTTTCTCCTTTGGTATCTTGATCTAAGAAGGGGGTTCAAATGGGATAGAATGAGTACGAGCGTACTCAGCAAGTTCATATTAGGAAATAGGTGTATCATGCACTAGCTACAGCCATAGACCAGAAAGTCATAGGCCAATGCAAGTTTTCATAAACATTTCTTCAAAAGGTTTATTTTATTCTGAAAACTATGCCCGTCAGTCTTCACAGGTTGACTAGAACTTCGTGGAGTTCCTTTCCGCCGCGTTCGCAGCTTCCTTCCCGGAACAGGGAGTGACAAGTCACAATTCTTGATACCCTCTCGCAGAGGTGCGTTACTTTACCCCACAAGAGATCTTAACCATGTTGCCGGCCGAGAGTATGTCCCCGTCCACACTTCCTTTGGTGTGAGGCCCAGGTATAAGATCCAAGCCAATCACCGCCTTCTCCGCGACCCCGCAAACCCACCCTTTTGTCCGACCGTACACCTCCAGTAGACTTCCCCGATAATACGGCTTTACTCATGGTGTACTCCGGACAATCCCTCATAGATGGTAGAGATTAACATCACTAATGGATGGGGATTTAAAAGGTTATCCCAACCTATTGCGGCAGTGTCTCCAACACCCCACCGTCTCTACCATCCGTTGGCGTGCGAAGGGAAAAGATACAGACTGACTTCCCGCGAGCCATTATAGATCTTATGGATAACGCGATATGTACGGCGCTAGAATCACTGGACGGCATTGGTAATTTAATCCTAGGTGATATAACCCATTGCAATGGAACCTCCACCATATCAACACATACCATGGTTCCATTGCCCACCACATAGTCATATTCATAATTGTAAAATAATATTTGCTTTTCAATGCATGAGTGATAAGTATAGTACTTTGCATATAGTTTGATAAAAATAATCAAATGACATGAGCAAGCGATGAACTTGCCTTTCTTGACCGCAAGATTATGCAGGCAAAAGCTTCGATACGTGATAACTCCAAATTCTGAAATACCATCATCGTCCGGTAAGGACAATGTTTAAAGAACTGGCAAAGATGCTATAATGCATAGTATGAGATGCAATCGTCCCGAGCGTAACCTAACCTCGATGATTTTGGATGTATGAGTTGTAATGATTTCTTTAGGGTTGGTTGCACTTTTTAGAATGGTTCTCAAACAAGGTTCTTATTAGGGTTTGGTTATATTAGCATCATAATCAAATGATATAAGACATTATAACAATCATACACATAAAGAATAGTGGTGGAATAATATGTGAAGAACAGTTGTCAATTTTTAGTTCTACGGGACATGGTTGATGATTACTTTTACTATACTTCAAAAGAATAACTTTTGAAGGAACATGTTGTTTAAGAAACATTTAGTATTTCAAAGAAGGATTAAGGCTTCTAGGGTTTGATTGACATTTGTACTTCAAAAGAATAACTTTTGAAGAACAGCTTAAAATAAGAATATGAACTACTTTAAATAGGAGCTAAGTGCTATTAGGGTTTACTAATAGGACTGGTTGGTGCTTAAGTAGAAGTGATCTACATGTAGCAAGTATTAGTAGGTTTATTACTATGGTTTCTCCTAAGCATCATATCAAAGGATGGTTATCAAGGTGTTGCTATGAGTTAGGGTTTACTATGACTTCATATTTGCTTCACTAAGTGATCATTAATGGCTTCTAAATTAAGTGGCTTATTACTTACTAAGTAGGGTTTAATTAGATAGCAACATGTGATGTGCATTGTTACACAAGGTTGGTACTAGGGTTTATCCTTATGGTTCTACTAGGGTTTAATGATTGAGGTTGATCTTAATGGTATGGTATATAGTAGTAGGGATCAATAGTACTAATTCAATTAACAAGTTAGGGTTTACATCTAGGTGGCACTAGTGGATCATATAGGTTTTAATTAAGAATAGGAACATGAAATGATAATCTTATGTGACTTGGTTTTATGCTAGTGGATCCTAAGCATGTATTCAATTGTTGCTAATTAGGGTTCTATATGTCAAGTAAATCTCCCATGATCATATGTGACACATATCTAGGGTTTTAGAGTTGGTTCTAAGGTGGAATGATCACATGAAATAATGGAATCAAAGTCTTACTAAATTGAAACTAGGGTTTCTAAGTTATAGTACAACCCCTAAAATAACAATTGATAATAGAGTTGTGGTTACTAATTACTTTGAATCAAAATTAGTAATGGTTTAACATTTTATCAATTTTCCACAAGAATTAATAATTAGGGTAACTCCTATTTTGGTTTAATTAAGAATCAGGGTTTAATAATTGTTATTAGGGTTTAAAATAATTAACTTGTTAACTAAATATGTTTAAGTAAATAAGTTTTGATTTACCAAAATAATATTTGCTTTTAATATTTTCTTAAGTTATTACTATTTAAAGAAAATAGAAAATAGTAATTTGCAAACTAGGGTTTATGAATTACCACTAATAATTAAGTTAATGCAATTATGGTAAATAAAATTAATTTTAACATTTTACTTAGTTACTGAATAGTTAAAATTTAATTTTTATAACTTCACTAATTATTTAATTCAAATTGTATTTTAAATAAATGAAATGGCATAATTAATAAGGTTAAAAATAAGTGAAATTTTATTTTGACACACATTTTTGTTTTATATTTTATTTGGATAGAGTTTATTTTTGTGAGCATTTTGATATATTACTCATATTTTTCTGAGTTGAAATGATTTTTCTATGCTTTTACAAAGTTTCAGCATTTTTCTGGAATTTGAAATTAACACGAAAACACTAAACGTACCGGTTCACTTCTAGTCCCAGACACTGACGAGTGGGACCAAGTCCTAGTCATCTGCCTCGTTGGCAGCTGACCGAGTCAACACGACCAGCGGGTCCATCTCCACGTCACCCTACCGGCGGCTCAACGCCGGCGAGGCAGGGCACGACGGAGACGCCGATTTAAGGCCTCCCAGGACGGACTACTGGATGATTTCGACTCCTCTCGATCTACTGAACCCGATGGTGTGGTTGTCTACTCGAATAGCTCACCGGAGCTTCGCCGGCAATCATGTCCGCGGCGGTGCTATCCGGCGAAGTGGCTAAATGAAGCTACAAATGTCGATAGGATGCGAGAGCAGGCTCTACAGACGCGCAAACTCACCCTGAATGTGATGGCGTGGTCGGTGACGACGATGGATGACGGAGACGGCGAGGACCTCGCCATTCCCGGCGATCTGCTGCAAGGGGAAAACCCAAAATTGGCGTCGCTCCGAGCTCCCCGGATGCGTAGCTTTGCCAGTAGAACGGCGACGTCGAGACGCATCTCCTCGACCAAACGGTGAGCTCCGGGGTGGTCTCAATCGACGGCTAGCCGGAGAAGGACTGCCGGTGAGTTTGGTTGATTGAGAGAGATAGAGAACGATTGAGGAAGAATGGATGGGCGGCGAGGTACTAGGGTTTCCTGGAGAAGTTCTTAACCTATTTATAGAGCTCGGCGAGGGCAAATGAGGAAGTTCACCGCCGGCGACGGCCGAGATGTGGCGGTGACAATGGTACTGTAAACGAGCACGAATCGGGATGCTTTTGGATAGGCTCGGACGCGAAAGGAGTTGGGCGCGGTTCGAGAAGTCCGACGACGTCCAGTGGCATCCTTATCATCGTCGAGGGACGTGGCCGGCGAGCTCGTCGCGCTGTCGACGTTGAGGAAGAAGACGATGCTCCTTTTCTTCCTCAACGAAGCGTTACGGTGGCATTGGGTCGTTTCCTCGGTGGGCTGGGCTGGTCTTGGGCTCGGTTGGCGTGGTGGTGATGGGCTGCACGGCCAGGTAAGCCGGTGAGCTTTCCCTCTCTTTCTTATTTCAAATTTCTATTTTCTGTTTTTATTTCCTGGTTTCTATTTGGTATTTGAATTCACATTTGAATTCTGTTTTATTTTACAGGTTCTAAAATACTTGAGTATCAAGATAATTTGATAATCATGCCTACTGCATGGTTTTGTTATTTTAAACAAATAGTTTGGTTAGGATTTAATTGAGATCTTGTGTGGCTTAAGTAAAATAGAAATGGTTAGTTACTTATTTTAAATTCCCTTTTTAATTTAGAAACTAGATCTATTTAAGTGGTTTGAAAATTGTAACATGTGCTTGGTGAACACTTTGTTAAGTTTGACTTGTACATAATAATATGGATTGTGCACATATTATAATTATAGCTAGAGTTTAAAATAAATGGAATTGGAAATGGATTGGTTCATGATTTTATGTGAATGATAGTTCTTAAGGTTTAAGAGGATGATTTGGATATTGGTTTCACTCTACTAACCAAATGATATTTAGTCCTAAGTACATATGGCTTAGTTTATACTTGTGATCCATGATGCACAAGTTAGGACATATTATTTTATGTGGAGTGAATTCTATGTGAAAGGTTTAGGGTTTTGCATAAGCTTCACTAAATTGAAGTATAAATAGGCATGAGGTATGGCAGGGTTCTACTTATAATTACAAGTGATACATGTATTGGAACTTAATTGGGATCTAGGGTTTTAGTTGTGATCACCCATGTGATATAAAACTAGGCTTAGGATATGGGCATAAGCTTTGGTTATGTTTTACTAATGGGACATGGCTCTCACCTCCAAGATTAAAGGTTGGTTTGAACAAGTAGAATTTAATACTACTCTAATATTCTCTAGGATAGACATGGATATGGTTAGCATCTATAACCTCTCTCACTTCTCAATATCTTGGAATATCCTAAGGTCCTACTCAAGATATGATGATATGATCCTGTAAATATATGATTTCCCTAGGAATTCTACCTTGGTATCTTCTGTAGCTTGTTCTTCAGGAATCTGATAAACCCGCATCTTGTGGTATGCCTCCACCTCCTAGCTTCTTCATCTTGATCCTAGCTAATTCACATGGAGTGGCTCTATGTGTTTGTGCCCATGTATCATGGTACTTTATGAGCAAATGGATGAAGGGTGTGGCTCTATTTATAGGCTTGGGCAAGCTCTAGTATCATGACACATAGGTGGTGACTCTTGATTTGGTTTGATGAGTAAGGTGCTTGGTTGCCATGCCCTCATCCATAGCAATCCTTTGAGCATGAGGTGGCATAGCTTGGAAAGCAAGTCATGTAGATATTTTCATCCTATGTGGCAAGATCATTATCCTCTCATATGATTTATTTTTGGATAGCCAAGTGGCATTTGTTACTAAATATCTTGTGGATGGTTTTATTATTGTGAATGAGTCATCATACCATCTTTGATTGGATTTACATTATAATATTGGTAAAAAGGTTAAGTTTGAGGGTTATTTCTCCATTTTGGATAGTTGGTGTTTGATTTCACCAAGGCATGATCATATGAGTTTCAAAATTACTCATAGTTAGTTTTATTCAAATAGTTTGAACTATAATTCGTAATGTAAATGGATTTAGTTTTATGATATTCCATATACTTAATAAGTTATGATTTAAATAAGAATGTGTGGCTTTTATGCACTTTAGACCCCGTGGTTTACCTTATTTATAAGTGAATTAAATTACACACAAAGGTAGTTGCTAGCTTTTAAATGTTAATAAGTTAGGATTTGATTCTTAAAGAATGTGTTGTTAGTAAAACTAATTCCATTTGATCTAATCCATAGATCAAATCATCTCTACCCAAAACAAGGTTTTAGCAAAGATCACAGAGAAGTTTATAGCGCTTGACTTGATGATCTACTTCAATTCCAGCAAGTCAAGTGAAACTTCAGTTACTGTGGTAAGTTTTATTTGAAAGCGCGAAAATTCCCCGGATTTTCTATGCATGAATGCAATGCACACTTTGGTGTTCTCTCATTTTATTGCCTCTAAACCTGGGATATTACAAAACTCGTCATTGCATTCTCCACCGACAGAGAGAGAGAGAGAGAGAGATGGGTGGCCACGAAGAGAGAGAGAGAGAGAGAGAGAGAGAGAGAGAGAGAGAGGTTGCCACGAAGAGACGGATAGGGGTATACTGCCCGTTAGATCAGTGGATCAACGGTTCGTGGAGTCGATCCGTGTGACAACGGCTCAACCAATCGGGATAAGTTTGGGCTTCTCGGAGCATTTGTGACGGTACTTGAGGGCAAAACTGAGTAGTACTAAGAATCCAAGGGCACATAAATAGTAAATAGACTAAGGGATTCAAACAAAAGAATTACAAAATGAAAATGTGTGTTTTGTACAATATAATTCATATTGGGCTACATCAAATTATTTGCAATTTAAATATACATGAGTGTGACAATTATGGCATCATTTAGACAAACTATGTTTTGGGAAAGATGTTTTGCAAAGGGGTTTGGGTGGAAAACCATGCATCTTCATAGCTACACTAGTGATTCTGAGAAGTGGCAATTTGTGGTAAAACTTGATTTATATATGTTTGTTAAGGTTTTCTAGGTGGCAGGTTGCGTAGGAAGACTCCATGAGTAGTTGCCACTATGTTTTTATTTTTTTGGATTTTTTTGCGCATGAAATGACTCAATTAGCTATGTTAATCTCATTTGTTGACTCTCTCGTTGACCAGCTACTTGAGGGTAAAACTGAGTATATTGCACTTGCCGGTCTAAGTCCTCGAGGGGAAAACCGAGTACGGATAAAATTTCTGTATAAGGCCCGAGGTTACAACCGAGTACACCAAACGTCCCGAGGGTTAGACTCGGGTAGCGGTGCACGCCGCAGCCGTGCATAGCGGACGCGTGTTGCCGTGCATAGCGGACGCGTGTTGCGGTACACGCCACCTTCGTCTTTATAGAGCCCCTCTTTCTCTCCCTCGACGCACGTTCTCACCGGCTCACCGCAACCGCCTCTCCTGTCCCATCATCTTCTCCACAACCGAAGAAAAAACCCCGAAGAAAACCGCCGGCGATGGAGAAGAATGAGATGCCCATTGTCGGCACATCGGCCGCCGCCCCCGTCCGGGCCCCCGTCGCTGCTTCCATCGTAGCAGCCGGCGCATCGGCCGCCGCCCCCGTCCGGGCCCTCGTCGCTGCTTCCAACGTAGCAGCCGGCGCATCGGCCGCCGCCCCCGTCCAGGCCCCTGTCGCTGCTTCCAACGTAGCAGCCGGCGCATCGGCCGCCGCCACCGTCCAGTCCCCCGTCGATTGGGACCCGTACGAACCAGTGCAGTTGATGGCGTGTATTTCACACGTTCGTTGGGCAACCCCAAGAGGAAGGTATGATGCGCACAGCAGCAAGTTTTCCCTCAGAAAGAAACCAAGGTTTATCGAACCAGGAGGAGCCAAGAAGCACGTTGAAGGTTGATGGCGGCGGGATGTAGTGCGGCGCAACACCGGAGATTCCGGCGCCAACGTGGAACCCGCACAACACAACCAAAGTACTTTGCCCCAACGAAACAAGTGAGGTTGTCAATCTCACCGGCTTGCTGTAACAAAGGATTAACCGTATTGTGTGGAAGATGATTGTTTGCGAGAGAAAATAGTAAAAACAAGTATTGCAGCAGATTTGTATTTCAGTATTAAAGAATGGATCGGGGTCCACAGTTCACTAGAGGTGTCTCTCCCATAAGATAAAAGCATGTTGGGTGAACAAATTACAGTCGGGCAATTGACAAATAGAGAGGGCATAACAATGCACATACATGACATGATAAGTATAGTGAGATTTAATTGGGCATTACGACAAAGTACATAGACCGCCATCCAACCGCATCTATGCCTAAAAAGTCCACCTTCGAGGTTATCATCCGAACCCCTCCGAGTATTAAGTTGCTAACAACAGACAATTGCATTAAGTATGGTGCGTAATGTAATCAACAACTACATCCTCGGACATAGCGCCAATGTTTTATCCCTAGTGGCAACAACACAACACAACCTTAGAACTTTCTATCACTGTCCCAGGTGTCAATGCGGGCATGAACCCACTATCGAGCATAAATACTCCCTCTTGGAGTTAAAAGTAAAAACTTGGCCAGAGCCTCTACTAGTAACGGAGAGCATGCAAGATCATAAACAACACATGTATAATAACTTGATAATTAACATGACATGGTATTCTCTATCCATCGGATCCCGACAAACACAACATATAGAATTACGGATAGATGATCTTGATCATGTTAGGCAGCTCACAAGATCCAACAATGAAGCACAATGAGGAGAAGACAACCATCTAGCTACTGCTATGGACCCATAGTCCAGGGGTGAACTACTCACTCATCACTCCGGAGGCGACCATGGCGGTGTAGAGTCCTCCGGGAGATGAATCCCCTCTCCGGCAGGGTGCCGGAGGAGATCTCCGTAATCCCCCGAGATGGGATCGGCGGCGGCGGCGTCTCGCAAGGTTTTCCGTATCGTGGTTTTTCGCATCGGGGATTTCGCGACGGAGGCTTTAAGTAGGCGGAAGGGCAGAGTCGGGGGCCCGACGAGGGGCCACACCATAGGGCGGCGCGGGCCCCCCAGGCCGCGCCGCCTTGTGGTGTCGCCACCTCGTGGCCCCACTTCGTATGTTCTTCGGTCTTCTGGAAGCTCCGTGGAAAAATAGGCCCCTGGGTCTTTGTTTCGTCCAATTCCGAGAATATTTCGTTACTAGGATTTCCGAAACCAAAAACAGCAGAAAACGAGAACCGGCACTTCGGCATCTTGTTAATAGGTTAGTTCCGGAAAATGCACGAATATGACATAAAGTATGCATAAAACATGTAGGTATCATCAATAATATGGCATAGAACATAAGAAATTATCGATACGTCGGAGACGTATCAAGCATCCCCAAGCTTAGTTCTCGCTCGTCCCGAGCAGGTAAAACGATAACAAAGATAATTTCTGAAGTGATATGCCATCATAACCTTGATCATACTATTTGTAAACATATGTAGTGGATGCAGCGATCAAAACAATGGTAATGACATGAGTAAACAGGTGAATCATAAAGCAAAGACTTTTCATGAATAGTACTTCAAGACAAGTATTAATAAGTCTTACATAAGAGTTAACTCATAAAGCAATAAATCAAAGTAAAGATATTGAAGCAACACAAAGGAAGATTAAGTTTCAGCGGTTGCTTTCAACTTGTAACATGTATATCTCATGGATAATTGTCAACATAGAGTAATATAACAAGTACAATATGCAAGTATGTAGGAATCAATGCACGAGTTCACACAAGTGTTTGCTTCTTGAGGTGGAGAGAAATAGGTGAACTCGACTCAACATAAAAGTAAAGAGAATGGTCCTTCAAAGAGGAAAGCATCGATTGCTATATTTGTGCTAGAGCTTTTATTTTGAAAACATGAAACAATTTTGTCAACGGTAGTAATAAAGCATATGAGTTATGTACATTATATCTTACAAGTTGCAAGTCTCATGCATAGTATACTAATAGTGCCCGCACCTTGTCCTAATTAACTTGGACTACCGGATCTTTGCAATGCATATGTTTTGACCAAGTGTCACAATGGGGTACCTCCATGTCGCCTGTACAAAGGTCTAAGGAGAAAGCTCGCATTTTGGATTTCTCGCTTTTGATTATTCTCAACTTAGACATCCATACCGGGACAACATGGACAACAGATAATGGACTCCTCTTTAATGCATAAGCATGTGGCAACAATTATTATTCTCATATGAGATTGAGGATATATGTCCAAACTGAAACTTCCACCATGAATCATGGCTTTAGTTAGCGGCCCAAAGTTCTTCTCTAACAATATGCATGCTCCAACCATGAAGGTGGTAGATCTCTCTTGCTTCGGACAAGACGGACATGCATAGAAACTCACATGATATCCAACAAAGAATAGTTGATGGCGTCCTCAGAAACATGGTTATCGCTCAACAAGCAACTTAATAAGAGATAAAGTGCATAAGTACATATTCAATACCACAATAGTTTTTAAGCTATTTGTCCCTTGAGCTATATATTGCAAAGGTGAATGATGGAATTTTAAAGGTAGCACTCAAGCAATTTACTTTGGAATGGCGGATAAATACCATGTAGTAGGTAGGTATGGTGGACACAAATGGCATAGTGGTTGGCTCAAGGATTTTGGATGCATGAGAAGTATTCCCTCTCGATACAAGGTTTAGGCTAGCAAGGTTATTTAAAACAAACACAAGGATGAACGGTACAGACAAAACTCACATAAAAGACATATGGTAAACATTATAAGACTCCATACCGTCTTCCTTGTTGTTCAAAACTCAATACTAGATGTTATCTAGACTCTAGAGAAACCAAATATGCAAACCAAATTAGCAAGCTCTAAGTATTTCTTCATTAATTGGTGCAAAGTATATGATGCAAGAGCTTAAACATGAGAACAACAATTGCCAAGTATCAAATTATCCAAGACATTTTAGAGTTACTACATGTAGCATTTTCCAATTCCAACCATATAACAATTTAACGAAGAAGAAACTTCGCCATGAATACTATGAGTAGAGCCTAAGGACATATTTGTCCATATGCAACAGCGGAGCGTGTCTCTCTCCCATAAAGTGAATGCTAGGATCCATTTTATTCAAACAAAACAAAAAACAAAAACAAACCGATGCTCCAAGCAAAGTACATAAGATGTGACGGAATAAAAATATAGTTTCAGGGGAGGAACTCGATAATGTTGTCGATGAAGAAGGGGATGCCTTGGGCATCCCCAAGCTTAGACGCTTGAGTCTTCTTAGAATATGCAGGGGTGAACCACCGGGGCATCCCCAAGCTTAGAGCTTTCACTCTCCTTGATCATATTGCATCATACTCCTCTCTTGATCCTTGAAAACTTCCTCCACGCCAAACTCGAAACAACTCATTAGAGGGTTAGTGCACAATAAAAATTCACATGTTCAGAGGTGACACAATCATTCTTAACACTTCTGGACATTGCATAAAGCTACTGGACATCAATGGATCAAAGAAATTCATCCAACATAGCAAAAGAGGCAATGCAAAATAAAAGACAGAATCTGTCAAAACAGAACAGTCCGTAAAGATAGATTTTATTAGGCCACCAGACTTGCTCAAACGAAAATGCTCAAATTGAATGAAAGTTGCGTACATATCCGAGGATCATGCTCGTAAATTGGCTTAATTTTCTGAGCTACCTAAAGGGAGATAGACCCAGATTCGTGACAGACAAAGAAATCTGGAACTGCGCAAGTAATCCAAATCTAGTACTTACTTTTCTATCAAAGACTTTACTTGGCACAACAAAACTCAAAACTAAGATAAGGAGAGGTTGCTACAGTAGTAAACAACTTCCAAGACACAAATATAAAACAAAAATACTGTAGTAAAAACATGGGTTGTCTCCCATAAGCGCTTTCTTTAACGCCTTTCAGCTAGGCGCGAAAGTGTAACTCAAGTGTTATCGAAGGGTGGTGCACCTACAGCGGGGTTTGGAGTTTTCTCAACCATGCATAGTATATTGGATACATAAGTTTCAGCGTCTCCCTTCTCATTAGTCTTGGGCTTGCTACTCTCATCGAACAAATTTTCGAGAACAAGCCAAGCATAGTTATGTTCTAGTGCATCATTCATAGCTAGGAGTTTACATGGTATTGGTGCTTTGATCTCCCCACCATCATTAGCATTATTAGTGTACCTTATTCTATCCATATCCATTTTTTCAAGGAGACCAACAAAGTTAGTATGAGAACCAAGCATATTAAATTTAGCGAAGACATTTCTAGCCTCTCTTGCTAGACCACCAAATTCTCTAAGAAGGGTTTCTAAAACAAAATCTTTCTTTTCCCCTTCTTCCATATCACCAAGTGTAAGAAACATGTGTTGGATTATAGGATTTAGATTAACAAATTTAGTTTCCAACGAGCGAACTAAAGCAGCAGCAGCAATTTCATAAGTGGGAGCAAGGTCTACCAAGTGTCTATCTTCAAAATCTTCAATGGTACTAACATGGGTGAAAAATTCTTCTATATTGTTTCTCCCAATGATAGACCCGCGTCCTACCAGTATGTTCTTTATGGTAAAATTGAAAGGAAACATGATGAAATAAGTAAAGTAAATGCAAGTAACTAATTTTTTTGTGTTTTTGATATAGCAAACAAGATAGCAAATAAAGTAAAGCTAGCAACTAATTTTTTTGTGTTTTGATATAATGCAGCAAACAAAGTAGTAAATAAAATAAAGCAAGACAAAAACAAAGTAAAGAGATTGGGAAGTGGAGACTCCCTTGCAGCGTGTCTTGATCTCCCGGCAACGGCGCCCGAAAATATGCTTGATGGCGTGTATTTCACACGTTCGTTGGGCAACCCCAAGAGGAAGGTATGATGCGCACAGCAGCAAGTTTTCCCTCAGAAAGAAACCAAGGTTTATCGAACCAGGAGGAGCCAAGAAGCACGTTGAAGGTTGATGGCGGCGGGATGTAGTGCGGCGCAACACCGGAGATTCCGGCGCCAACGTGGAACCTGCACAACACAACCAAAGTACTTTGCCCCAACGAAACGAGTGAGGTTGTCAATCTCACCGGCTTGCTGTAACAAAGGATTAACCGTATTGTGTGGAAGATGATTGTTTGCGAGAGAAAATAGTAAAAACAAGTATTGCAGCAGATTTGTATTTCAGTATTAAAGAATGGACCGGGGTCCACAGTTCACTAGAGGTGTCTCTCCCATAAGATAAAAGCATGTTGGGTGAACAAATTACGGTCGGGCAATTGACAAATAGAGAGGGCATAACAATGCACATACATGACATGATAAGTATAGTGAGATTTAATTGGGCATTACGAAAAAGTACATAGACCGCCATCCAACCGCATCTATGCCTAAAAAGTCCACCTTCAGGTTATCATCCGAACCCCCTCCAGTATTAAGTTGCTAACAACAGACAATTGCAATAAGTATGGTGCGTAATGTAATCAACAACTACATCCTCGGACATAGCGCCAATGTTTTATCCCTAGTGGCAACAGCACAACACAACCTTAGAACTTTCTGTCACTCGTCCCGGTGTCAATGCGGGCATGAACCCACTATCGAGCATAAATACTCCCTCTTGGAGTTAAAAGTAAAAACTTGGCCGAGCCTCTACTAGTAACGGAGAGCATGCAAGATCATAAACAACACATGTATAATAACTTGATAATTAACATGACATGGTATTCTCTATCCATCGGATCCCGACAAACACAACATATAGAATTACGGATAGATGATCTTGATCATGTTAGGCAGCTCACAAGATCCAACAATGAAGCACAATGAGGAGAAGACAACCATCTAGCTACTGCTATGGACCCATAGTCCAGGGGTGAACTACTCACTCATCACTCCGGAGGCGACCATGGCGGTGTAGAGTCCTCCGGGAGATGAATCCCCTCTCCGGCAGGGTGCCGGAGGAGATCTCCGTAATCCCCCGAGATGGGATCGGCGGCGGCGGCGTCTCGGTAAGGTTTTCCGTATCGTGGTTTTTCGCATCGGGGGTTTCGCGACGGAGGCTTTAAGTAGGCGGAAGGGCGAGTCGGGGGCCCGACGAGGGGCCACACCATAGGGCGGCGCGGGCCCCCCAGGCCGCGCCGCCTTGTGGTGTCGCCACCTCGTGGCCCCACTTCGTATGTTCTTCGGTCTTCTGGAAGCTCCGTGGAAAAATAGGCCCCTGGGTCTTTGTTTCGTCCAATTCCGAGAATATTTCGTTACTAGGATTTCCGAAACCAAAAACAGCGAGAAAACAGGAACCGGCACTTCGGCATCTTGTTAATAGGTTAGTTCCGGAAAATGCACGAATATGACATAAAGTATGCATAAAACATGTAGGTATCATCAATAATATGGCATAGAACATAAGAAATTATCGATACGTCGGAGACGTATCGAGCGATACGACGCGCCGGAGAACCCCTACGACACCACCATCGTCGACAACGAGCCGGAGGTAACCCTTTGTTCCCTTGTTCTTATCTCATTTCAATCATTTTGTGTTAGATCTACCGTTATTACGGTTCGTCCGTTCCTAGTTCAATCCTTTTTTGTTAGATCTTGCGTTATTATCGTTCGTCCGTTCCTAGTTCGATCCTTTTGTGTTAGATCTTGCGTTATTAGTGTTTGTGATTTGCTTTTGTTTAAGATTTGTGCCGATGATGATGAATATTTGGGCATAAACTGATTCGGGGTTTGGTCGGTAAACAATTGGTGTGTACAAATTTGTTGTGCATGATCTTTGGTTTGCTGACTCAAATCCTGGATATAAGTGTGTCCAATGTAACCGAGGCTACCTCTTTTTTTCGAGCCCATATTATCATGCATGATTTTTTGTTCACTCTCTGTTCCATCATCGTTGCAATTGACTCCGTGTTTTTTGCACGATCTTTGGTGCTACGTGACGAGTGCGAGAGCGGCGACGTCGACAGACGACGACGAGTCCTTCCACACCAAGACTCGTCACGTCCTCATGAGGCTGCAGATCCGGCCATTACGATGGCCCTTTTGCTCGAGGCATTTACAAGTGCCCCTTCGCAACGAGAAGCTCCGCGCCACCGACTTCAACTCCCCGGTGAACCATGCTGAATCCATTGGCGGATGTGGCGCTAGAGTTGGAAGGACCGTGAACGTGCATGCGTACATGGCCAAACACAAAGCACTTGGGATTCACTCGCGCAACCTCCAAGCGAGTCACACGCGCTACCCGGAGGCGTTGAACGTGCCTACTCGCACTCTTCGTATGTGATCTGCTCTATACGTAGAGCAGCTTAATTTCATGTAAAATGTAGCTTATGTTGGATCTATCGGTACTACTTTTGGATCTGTCCCGAATATATCTATGCTATGTTGGTTGCTCGTATGCGGCTTATCCTATATTTTTTCTCTGGATTTGTGCCCTAGATTTCCTACCTGATTGGGTAAAAACGAAGACATAAAGAAATGAATGGCGTTAAAAAACCGAAGGAGAAGCTGCTCTAGATTTGCTACCAATTTGGGCTATCAAATATGAATGAGATCGAGCGATAGAGAGGAAAAAGGTACATTGAAAACTGCTAATCTGGGCGAAAGAGACAGAAACCACTCGTGCCCCCGTCCCGGACCCACACGGCTCCACACACTACGGCCCCACACGCTACGGCCACACAAACACGGCCTCGTCCTGTCCCACGCGGTCCCTTCCTACCAGCCCCACACGACGCGGTCCCACACGACGCGACCCCACAAACGACACGACCCCACTCGTCAGCACGGAATGGTCAACTTAACGGATTCCTTCCGTCCGAGCTCCTTCTGCGGTTCAGACAAGGGCTTGGGGAAAACTGAGGAAAAACTAAGGAGCTGGGGAAAACTGAGTACAACTAAGGACCTGAGGGCACGAAAATAGAAATCCCTTTAAAAAAGTCCAAAAGGAGACCAAGGTGCTGGGCGCATAGCGCCGGCGATCAGGCGTCTCGCGCGCGGATTTCGGCGCGCCTCTTCATGAACCATGCCCTGGTGTCGTCGTCGACGCCGCTCAAGTCGGCAAGCATGATCCTTGTGTCTTCTGCACGCAATTTTGCCTCCGCGTCTGCCTTTTTGGCCTCGATGTCCAGCCTTTGGACATCGAGGACCTCCTTGGCGAGGTTCTGGTAGATGGCAGCTGCGGCCTCTTTTTCCAGACGCCTCTTCTCGTCCATATCAGCCATGGCGGCACGGTTCTCGGCCATCATCTTCTCCATGCTCTGCGTGAAAGCAATGGCCTGCGCCTCCCGGACGAGATCGGCCTTGGTAGCCTTGTGGCCTCGTGGACGAGGTGGAAGGACTGGACGACCTTGATCGTCGTCTTCGCCGTCGAGGTTGACCGCTGTCCCATTCCTCACAGCTTCGTTATAGGCCGCAAAGCTTATCATCCACTTGTTGTTGTCTTTGAGCACCTCCCAACAATGGACCATATGGAAGCCCTTCTTGTGCGTCGCCCTGAACTTCTGCAAGGCGCGGGATACCTGCAATCATAGCCGCCAATGATGTACAATGACGCAATGACGCAAGTTGTCTACAATGGTGATGGTTCTATCGTCTTTACCACTGTCATGACGCCAGTGCCGCTTACGGGGTTGTTAATAGCATGTTCGACCGCCGAGCAGAACTTGACAGTCTCTTGTTTGATGTAGTTCCATCTTTTCCGGAGGGACTCTTCCGTCCGAGGGCCTGTGATATGGTAGGGCGGGTGCATCCTGGTCTCGTTGTACTGCTGCAAGACCTTGGCCCAATAGACCTTGCCCTTTTGCTGGGCGCCATTGATACAATCTTGAGTCATTGCCAGCCAAGCTTCACACAAGCACTTATCCTCGTTGTCGACGAAGCCTTGTGTCCTCAAGCTCTTGCCCTTCTTCTTCGGACCAATGTCGGGCTGTGTTGGCGCGTCGTCGAAGTCGTCGACGGACACGGGTATTGGCTGCGTCTGCTGGGTGGCGAACAGCCGTGCGGTGTCGATGTCCTCCGCATCTTGCGTTGGTGGCCAGTCATCATGCGCGCCTGTCCCCGCCAGATCATCGCGAACGAAGCCGCCGCCGTAGATAATTTCCTGGATGTCCGAATCATGGCGGTCCTTCCAATAGTCCTATGAACGACCGGACATCAGACTCATGATACAGGGCACTCGCACACATTGACAGAGCTCACGTACCGGGTCGTCCATCGTCGGGGCAGGCGGCGCCATTTCGTCGAACAGGGTGCGGGGCTGCGGCATGCTCTCCTCCGGCACGTGGCGCGTCTTCTGTGTCGCGCCCGGGCAGGAGTCACCGCTTCTAGGCGTCCGGTTAAGGTCGGGAACCGCCGCCTCGGTCAACTTCACCGGCGGCAGGCCGGAGGCGAACCGCGACGCCGCGCGGCCCTACAAGGGAGCGGGAGTTCCAGGGCGCAGCTGGGAACTTACCGAGCTGACCGACGAGGCCGGAGGAGCGACGCCGGCGATCCCCTCTCTCTTGATGAGCATGTAGCCCTCCGCTAAGCTCGGATGAAGGGCTACTTGCGCGACGCCGGCTTTGATCTGCATCTGCCAGGCCTGCTGGTTGGCGGCCGCGGCAGTCTTGATCTTCTGGTTCTTGCGCCGCCCGCGACGCTTCGCGGCCTCCAGGATTTTCTCCTCCGCGGAGAGCACCTTCTTTGCCGCCTTCGGCTTTGCCTCCCGGCCGCCGCCGCTGGCGGCCCGCTTTGATTCCGCCGGAGCTGCAGTCTCCATTCTAGCTATGGCCGTGGCTACGGGGGAGTGTGGGGCGGCGGCGGGTGCGAGGGTTTTCTCCGCATCCATGGCGGTAGCTGCGGCGGCGAGGACGTCCATCGATTCTGGACTGCTCGCGCCGCTCTAGTTTCCAATTTCGCGCGGGGGAATGGCCAGTGGCGGGAATAATATCGCCCTCCAGCCACTGACGTGCGGGTCCTACGTCTTTTTCGGCGGACACTCGGCGCGACCGCCGAGCGTCCGCGGAGACGCAAACCTGGCGCATATTTGGGCCAGGTTTGCGTCTCCGCGGACGGCCCGGTCACTTTGCGTCGCCCCGCTGGAACAGGCCCCAGACGCATTTCCGGTCACGCTGGACGAAAACGGTCGCTCAGCGACCGTTTGCGTCGCGCCGCTGGAGATGCCCTAAGGGCATCTACAACCTAGCGACCCAAACGGACGCGCTGGACCGGCCGTTTTGGGCCGTTTGGTGGCCGAGCGGACGCGTGGACGGAGCCCCGCGTCCGCGCATCTGTTTGGGTCGCGCGGTGCGCCCAACACTGCAGAAATGGTTCGCGGCGTTGTATGGTATGTTTTTGCTTGTAAATTGACTATAAACGTCAAATAAATTATAGAAAATATAGAAAATAGTTCAAATGCTCAAAATTTATTACACAATACATTGTCCATGTAATCAATGATAAAGTATTATTCAAATAAAATGTAAAAACGTTACAAATGCTTTAGGCTTCGGGATTTCCATCATCATTGTTGTTTGCAGCATTGTTGCCTACATGCTGCCACACGTGCTCGATCAAATCAGCCTGCAGCTGGTTGTGTACAGCTAGATCTCGAATTTCATGGTGTGCATGAAGAATATCCTGGAATGATGCCGGACCACCTTGAGGAGTAACCAACTCTCCCTGACCCTCCCAGTCATTATCAAAGAGTGAATCAGCCCGCTCTACCTCAACAATCATGTTATGCATGATTACACAAGCCGTCATCACCTCCCACAGAGTTTGCACATCCCAGGCTCTGGCAGGGTGTCTGACGATAGCCCATCGATCTTGGAGGATGCCAAACGCCCGCTCGACATCTTTCTGGGCTACCTCTTGCTCTTTGGCAAACCTTGCCTCCTGCTCTGAGTTGGGTTTTTGGATTGTCTTCACGAGTGTAGCCCAAGGTGGATAGATACCATCAGCAAGGTAGTACCCCTTGGTGTAGTGGTGGCCATTGATCTCAAAATCCACATCAGGGGACTGACCGTACGCTAGCCTATCAAACACCGGATAGCGCTACAGCACATTGATGTTATTGTGCGAGCCAGCCATTCCGAAGAATGAGTGCCAAATCCATGTATCATGTGAAGCAACAGCTTCAAGAATTACTGTGCACCCCTCAGAATGACCGCTGTATGCCCCTGCCAACCAAAGGGGCAGTTCTTCCACTCCCAGTGCATGCAGTCTATGCTGCCAAGCATCCCAGGAAAACCCCTGGAAGCGTTGATTGACAACAGACGAGCTGTGTCCTCTGCATTAGGTTGCCGGAGGTACTGTTCTCCGAACGAACCGATCACTGCTCTACAGAACCTGTACATCGCTTCCAAGCTGATAGACTCACTCATGCGCGTGTACTCATCTACGAAATCACCGGCAACGCCATATGCGAGCATCCTAATCGCTGCCGTGCATTTCTGGTACGAAGAGAGGCCTACCTTGCCAATTGCATCCACTTTCGCGCAGAAGTAGTCGTCGTAGAGCTTGACGCCATCCATTATCCGGCGGAACAACGGTCTGGACATTCGAAAACGACGGCGAAACATGGCCGGCGTGAACAATGCCTTGGGTTGGAAGTAGTCGGTGAAGAGCTGGTCATGGCCGCATTCTCTTTTGCGGTCCAAGGCGGCCGCGCACCCGGCAAGGACCCCCGGTGCACGGGGATCTGCGAGACAATGTGCTCGTGGATGATCAGCGCAGTCTCCGTGAAAAATTCGTCGTCGGACTCCTCGTCTGATGACGTGTCGATGAAGTTCTTGAAGAAGTAGTCGTCGTCGTTGTCCACCATGATCTACAGATGAAAATGGACAAATTTTAGTACGCCCATTTCATCGAACACATCGCAGGAGGAGGCCATCCAATGCGTCCGTAGGGACCTGTAGGCCATGGCCGTCTCGGCCAACTTGCGGTCTAGAAACACGGTCCAGGATAGCTCACCTCCGGCGGCAACGGCGCACCTGCGAACGGCGGGAGGTCTCGCGACGGTGAGAGGACAACATCGACGGCGACAGCGTCCTCCGACTCTGGTACGACACGGCGAAAGCAGCGCGGGGCCGCGACCTATGCTTCCGCCCCGCTTGCCGGCGTCTCGACGACGGTGGCCGGCGTCGACGCCGCTCCCAAATCCTTGGTCCCTGGCTGGCGGCGGAGCGGCGGGAGATGTGTGCTAGGGGTTTCTATTTTGGGAGACAGGCAGGCGGGCCAGGGAAGGACGCGAGCGACCAGCCTTCGGCATCCGCGGCCACGCAAACTCGTCCCAGATTTGGGCCGGGTTTGGGTCGTCCCGGACGCCGCGGCCATCCGTTTTAGGGATGGGTCCGCGCGCTGAGCCACGTTTTTTGTCCGGTTGGACCCATCCGGACGCGCGGGCGCGGGATGGGTCTCCCCGTTGGAGATGCCCTAACACATGCAAGGCCGATCGAACTCAATCCAGACACCGCGGCCCCCGCTCAGCAGCGGGAGATTAGCTAAGCCAGGCTCTGATCAAGTGATTGATTTTTTTGAGGAAATATCATTCGCTTAGCTTTATTTAAAATCAAACACGCTTACATGTTTATTAAAAGTGGAAAAATAAAACATGGGGATCATCATCCCAGTTACAAGAAATAGAATTGAGAAACGTATCTATAATTTTTGATGCTCCATGCTTGTTTTACACCAATTTCTATATATTTTGTGGCATTTTTGTTCATTTTCTGGAACTAACTGTAACATTCCAAATTTCAAATAAAGGAAGAAGAACAATTCCAAGTATCCAAATTCAGAAGCAACAAAAACTTTTACTTTGCATATAGTACCCTGCATAGGACTTGTGCATTTTGAGTGATATGCCATGATGATTGTTATATTTGTGAGTATGATGAATTCCAAAACCCTAGAATTGATCAAGTGATGATCACCAACCAAATAAATCAAAAAGAGAAAGAAATCCAATATTTATAAAAATCCTAAAAACCCTAACATATGGTCTATGTCATTTTTGTAAATTTGGCCCTAAAACCATTTGATCTTCACCCATAGTTGTATTATGATAGTAAATGAGTAATTACAACTTTGAGAATCAAAGATATACCTTTTAAACCAATTTCAAATTTGAAAATATGATCACATAGAGATAATGGTCATTTCTGACTTTTATAGTCTCGATCACCACTTTGAGCCTCTCGTATTTCAAGATTTTCTAAACCAAACAAATCCAACTCTTGGCATGTCATCCAAGTACACAACAAGGTGAACAACTTTTGTATAGATCATCTTACCAAAATCTTTCTTGGATCAAGAGATAGGATCAAGCAAAGATGAGACTTTGAATGCAGATTCAACAATCCCCATTTTCAAAATTGTGATCAAACCTTGCCATGCTCCTTGACCATTTCTTGGCTAAACCAAGTCCCCCGGACATCACTACAACCTAACCCATGCAAGAACATGCCATGGACACGACCAGATCATGGCGCGGTCATGGCCATGCCGACCACGTCGCACCTCGACACGCCTCCCCTCTTTTCTCTCCACCATCGCCACGGCCACCATGTCCAATGCGTAGCCCACGACCTGCTGAGATCGTCCGTGCACGCCGTCGATCGCGAGGACGCCGACAAGCCCCGGACGACGCGCGCCCATGTACGCCCAGGTACGCCACGAGCGGCATGGGCAACGTCACTGGCGCACGGACGCGTGCGACACGGCCTCGCGGCGCTCGCCAAATCTCGCCGTACCCCGACCATATCCGTGCACCCTGGTACCCTCCTCGCCACGCGGAGCTCGTCGGACACGCTCGCGTCATGCCTTGGCGACCACGGCCGCCGGAGAGGACGAACGCGCCCGCCACGGCCGCGACTAGTACACGCGCGCGACCCGACCATCACGTGCGCCACCGTCTACCGCGCCGTTGACGCTCTCGAGGACCGCGGTGACGTCGTGAACACGACCCCGTCGTCGCCTAGCCCTCTAGCCCACCGGAGCGGCAGCGCCCTTGTCGCCGTTGCCACGGCACCCCGGCCACCCACGCGCGACTATAAGTAGGAGGCCATCCCTCGACGATCCAAGCACACCACCATGATCACCACTCACCACCGCCTCGCTCAGTCACCTGCAGCCACGCCCAATCAGTCGCCGGAGCAAGGCCAATCGACGCGATCACCGCCGCGGAAGCTCGCAGCGATCGCCGGTCGATCCGAAGCCTCCCCGAAGCGACGCCGCCGGTACCAGGCGCCTCGCCGTCGTCTACAACCTCGTCGAGCATACTGCCAACCCTAGCTGGAGCCACCGTAAGCCCTCCGAGCCCCTACCTGCGCCGCCGGCGAGCTTCTCTCTCGCCGTCGACAACGACACGCATGAGCCGTTAGATCGCGTTCTAATCCAACGCCCCCTGTTGATTCATACCGCTTCGGCGTTAAGCGTCGCTGACGGGTGGAGCCCACAGTCAGGCGGCCCGCGCGTGCACAGATGCGTGGTGGGCTGGCCTTGGGCCGTTTTTAAACGTTTGGGCCCAGTTAGTTTTCCCGCCAGCCGTTTTAATTCAAATCTCGTTTAATAATTTTAGTTTGAATTCAATACTGAACCCAACTTTGAAAATACATAGAATCTGTTTGGCTTGGCATAATTTAACAAACTTTATATCTTTGGAAAGCTAGTAAAAAGTTCTACAATTTGCCACTGGTCTCACTTCGAGATTCATTGTAGAAATAAAATGATAAAAAGAAGAAGGCAGGGACTTTTTCTTATTCAAATAATTCTTAAAAATCAACCAAAATAGATATTAAGTTAATTCCAACTCCTAATAGCTCACATTTGACTTACACTAATTGTTTCTGCAAGAAAATGGTGTGGTCACTTTGCATGATCATGCCCTAGTTTAATTAATGGATAATATAGCTAGTTTAGTTAAGTGATATTGTCCAAAACTATTATAGTAAATCTTATGAAGTATTTTACTTCATTTAAATCTGTGTCTCAAATGAATTCATGTGATGTTTGCACCTCTGGTCCAACACTCTCCTATATGAAATATTTGGAGATTTAAATCATTTGTAGAATTTTTAAATGGTATGAGGTGGTCTACCTCATTTAAATCATTTTCTTCAATAATGATGATGAATGGTTGACTTAGGTCAACATAAATTCATGTATTATTGTTGGAGAAAGTAAAATCTTAAGAAGATTTCAATGAGAGGAAATTATTCCTCAAGCACCATATGAAAATTAACTTGTCACATATGAATGAGAGGAATGATTATATTTCCTCAAGTCACCCAACTAATGCACCTACTGTATTTTATGTGTGTGCTTAGCATAGTTTGTGTGAAGTATATGATTGATGTTTAGGTATAGCTATTGAGCTTAGTTTAGTGATTATACTTCGTATTCAACTTTAGACGCTAGCACCGGAGATTACCAGGAAGAAGAAGAATTCTACCAAGAGGAGGAAGAAGAAAACCTAGAGAACTACCAAGGCAAGCTAATACTCTTGCAAAGTGCAAAGCTCTCCTTGGAGCAAGGCACCATGATTCTTACCTTTCTTAACACAAGCCTATCTTATAGTTTGCACTATACAAGTTGTACTTGTTGTGTTCTCAAAGAGTTACTGGAATAAGTTCACTTGGTCTAAATGGATTAGAATTATTAGATGTAGTGAAGATCAGCTCAAGCTAGCCAAGATGTAGCACCCCTCATGATTAGTGCTAGTGCTAAAATACTAAAACTTGACTACTTTAGATGGGAACTTGTGACTTTGAATGGAATTTGAAACCTTGGAATGATGAAGTCATTCCATTGAATGATATTTGAAGGTGGTTATGAACCAAGAGAAGATGGTGATTTTTGATACAAAACCTGATATTGGTTTGAATGCGATACCTTTCCAATATTTGCGTACCCCCACAATACCTGATTATGGGTAGGGCTTAACTGGAAGTTTATAGCATCATAGTATGGGTTCCCTCCGAACACACATCATAGGGGTTATGCCGAGGCTGCCTCCGTTGTTGAGAAAAGATGTGAATTGAGGTGAACTTGTACGGCCAAGCTCCGTGCGGTTCCTAGGTTGACGAGTTGGTTTTCACCTGGGAGGCCAAGCTCATGGGGAGAGGTGCTCATACTAGGATGTGTAAGTGAAAGGTTATGGTTGATGATCCGCGTATCGTGTTACGATGACTCGGGGTTATTCCGACGGATGAAATCAAATGTTGTGGCACAAGTGTGCAAACTCTGCAGAGTGTAAATCTATTCGAATAGCCGTGTCCACGGTTACGGACGGTTGGAAAGGCCATACAGTTTCCTATGTCGAATTTTTGAAAACCTTAGGAGAATGTGAATGGTGACTTGGTGACTCGTTTGGAATTATAACCAATGTTGTGGGAATGACACTAATGTTCCCACTTGAGTTAGTTAGCTCATGAATAAGGCTTTGCTCAAATACTTGTGAACTAAAATTTGGCTTTATGCAAGTCAAACTAGAGTTTAGTACCCTTTAGTTGGCACTTTAGCACTTACTTTAGTATTAGTTTGCAAGTACTTAAAGTACTTACGGCTTTGTCCCTCGGCTATTCAAATGGCCAGAGTATGAAGATGAACAGAACTATCACGAGGATGACCAGCGGGACGCCTACGACAACTAGGAGTCTTCTAACGTCAAATGTTGGCCTGTGGACTAGAGAGTCCATTCATCTATTACGCTTCCGCTATGTATGAACTTGTGTTTGTATCGTTGATTGAAAGATCAACTATTTTGTGTAAGATGGATCATGTGATTCGAGATTGTAAGACAATATGGCTTGTAATAAATAATGACTATGATATTCGACTATTATGCCTCGCAACAACATTATCCTGGGATTGCGATGAATGACATAATAGGCATTCGGACTTAAAAATCCGGGTGTTGACAAGTTGGTATCAGAGCCATTGTTTGACCTTAGAAGACCCTAGTTAGAATGGACGTTCATAAAAACTTAACTTTGAAATCAAATGAAGTGAATATTTATGAAAATTTACTCGCATTCTTGCCTTTGAGACTGTTTCGAAATTTGATGAATCATGCTACTGTTCTTAATTGAATCTACCTAAAATTTTGCCACACTTATTCACTCTCTAACTTACTCATCCTTTTGTCTTTCAGATGGAGCCGAATGAACCCATCAACGCGAAGTTCTATCAGCTTGGGAACGGTGGAAGCCTCGTTTTCGAGCACGACCTCACCGCTGTCTCGACCTTCCTTGGGCGACTTCACCCTGAGTTCCACGGGATTCAGGTGAACGATCAGCCCGGTGGTGAGTTGCAGTGGATCATCACTGCAGATCTGCGAGGCACGATGGAGTCTCCCAACTCGGAGAGGATCCTGTTCTCTTTCCGTGAGAGCAACTGGCTCGACGGACTTGCGAGAGCTCTTCAGGAGGCACTGGCGCGCCTCTATGGACAGAATGTGGTGCGCCTACTTGCGTCTCGCTTCGCTCACCTTGTGAGGCGTGATGCCTCAGGGAGTGCCCATGACGATGCGGTCTCACCCGGAGTTGAGGCACCACGCGGAGCACCTAGACTTTCATGTCTGTATCACACACAGCAGGATCCGGACAACGCTCGTGCGTACGCCAACCGGACGCACCTCGCCCCGGCAACCCATGCCGACGCCATCAAGATGCTCAGGCATCTCCAGGGACCGCAACAAGCTTCGCCTGCGGTGTGCGAAGAGGGACACCACTATCGACGCGCCTGCGCGCACGTATCGCATCACCGGAGGCCACCGTCAAGGCTCGGGAGGACCAGTCCGAAGAAGATGGAGGAGGATGATGATGGTATTGACCTTCGGGGAGGAGGATGCCTTCCTGAGCGACGACGACGACTTCGAGGAGGATGAGTTCACCGAGGAGGAGGACTACGCGTTTCCGGAGCCGGGACTCGATGACGTCGTTCCGATCGACGTTGAGGACGAGGGTAACCGCACTTGAGCACTTATGTAGGTGTGAGTTGTATCCCGTCCGTTGTATCGTAGTATGTGACATGGTTCTTCAAACCATTGCAAGGAGTTGAGCTGTTAGCTTGTAATGTGTGATGTGGTATGAATGAATGAATGTTGTGTGTGTTATCAGAAGCATTCAAGGTTTTAAAGTTTTTGAACTTATCCAAAATAAACCATAGAATTTTCCCTCTTATCTTATGATCTTCTGTATATCCAGATGGCCCCTCCCAATCGCAACAACAACGAGGCCATGATGCAACTGCTGCAAACCCTGCTGGCAGACAGGGAGACTGAAAGAGCTGAACGTCAAGCCAACATCGCAGCACTGCAAAACCTCGCGAACCAAGGCCATGGGAATCATGATCACCCCGGTTCAAAGCTCAAGAACTTTCGTAACACCAATCCTCCGGTGTTCAGCAAGACGGAGGAACCCCTCGATGCCGATGACTGGCTTCAGACCATGGAGAACAACTTGGAGGTAGCTGGAGTGGAAGCCAACGAGATGGTCCTGTTTGCAACCCATTACCTCGCTGGACCAGCCCGAGCCTGGTGGACTAGCACCCGTGCCATGAACGGGGGTCAATTTATGACTTGGGCAGATTTCAAGCTCAAGTTTAGCAAGTACCATGTACCCCCGGGTCTTATCAAGAAGATGAGGGATGAGTTCCGTGAACTGAAGCAAGGTCGCATGACGGTGGTAGAATACCGCGATAGGTTCCTTACCCTGTCAAGGTACGCCCCCGATGAGACCGACACCACTGAGAAGAGGCAGGAGAGATTCCTGAACGGGCTGCATGATGAGATGCAGACTGTTCTCGTCAACATCCCCTTCGCCGACCTTGAAGCCCTTGTTGACTCCGCCATCCAGATGGAGGGCAAGCTGAACCAAGCCAATGAGAACCGCAAACGTCGCATGATGCACCAGAGTGGGCCTAGCAATGCCCCGAAGTATCGCCCCGACTCAAGCGGAGGTTTCACTCCGAGAAACAACAACAAGCCCCCTATGCAGAACTCGCGCCCCGGTTATCAGAACCGGAGTCGAGGAAACTCCAGGCCAGGAGGCCACAACAACAACAACAACAACAACAACAACTTCAACCGCGCTCCGCCCAGAGCTCCCAACCCCAACAACAACAACAACGCCAACACCGCCCCCAGAACCGGAAGCAACGCCATCCCCGTCGCCCCCAAGGACAAGTCTACTATCACCTGCTATGAGTGCGGAGTGGTGGGACACTACTCCAACAAGTGTCCCAAGAGGCTCGCCAAGCTCGCCGGAAACACCGCTGCACCTGCTCAGCAGCAACGCCGCGTCTCCACCGGCAAGAAGTTCGCCCCCAACAATCCCAACAACCGCAATGGCCGCCTCTTCCACATGAACGCCGAAGAAGCCCAGGAAGCACCAGATGTTGTACTGGGTATGTTTTCCGTCAACTCAGTACCTGCCAGAGTGTTGTTTGATTCCGGAGCATCTCATTCTTTTGTCACGGAAGATTTTGCATCCACAAGTAAAATTCAACCCATCAGCTTGAAGCATGTCATGATAGTTCAAATTCCCGGATCAACCACCAAAGCCAGAAAATTTTGCAAAAATGTACCCATCATAATACATGAAGTAGAGTTCTTGGCCAATCTGATTATTCTGGGAACCAAAGGTTTGGAAGTTGTACTGGGAATGGATTGGATGGCCAAACATCATGGATTGATTGACTGTGCTAAGAAAGCCATCACAATGACCAGTAGCACCGGTGTCATAGTAGAACATGTATCTGAGAGACTACCCAGAAAATTCACTTGCAACCAGAGTGTAGCCAAGCCAACTTTGGATCAGATCAGGGTCGTCTGTCGATACCCTGATGTGTTTCCTGATGGTCTACCCGGTATGCCCCCAGATCGGGATATCGAGTTTATCATCGAGTTAATCCCCGGAACAGGACCTATAGCCCAGAGAGCCTATAGCATGAACCCCGCAGAACTAGTGGAACTGAAGAAGCAACTGGATGAATTACTAGCCAAAGGTCTGATTCGACCGAGTGCGTCGCCTTGGAGATCTCCAGTTTTGTTTGTGGATAAAAAGGACGGTGCCAGTCGTTTCTGTAAGGATTACCGTAAGCTTAACAATGTCACTATCAAAAACAAATACCCCTTGCCGAAGATAGAAGATCTGTTTGACCAGCTGACCGGTGCCATAGTATTCTCGAAGATTGATCTGAGGACTGGATACCATCAACTGAAGATTCGTGCCTCGGATATCCCCAAAACTGCCTTTACCACCAGATATGGATTGTACGAGTACAATGTCATGTCATTTGGACTGACCAATGCCCCCGCTTACTTCATGAACCTCATGAAAAAGATCTTCATGAACTTCCTAGATAAGTTTGTTGTCGTGTTCATCGATGACATACTGATCTACTCCAAGTCTGAAGAAGAACATGAGCAACACCTGGAAGCTGACCTAGATACCCTGCGGGAGCATCAGTTGTATGCTAAGTTCAGCAAGTGTGAATTCTGGCTGAAGGAAGTAGGATTCTTGGGACATATCTTGTCTGCAGGAGGTATTGCCGTAGATCCCGCCAAAATCAAGACTGTTGTCGAGGGTACTCCTCGTCAATGCCCTCCGATAGGGGCTTAGGGTTGATGGAATCCTGCAAGCTGACACGAGACATCGGTTCACAGACAAGCGGGGAGAGCGATTTACCCAGGTTCGGGGCCCTCGATGAGGTAAAACCCTTACGTCCCGCCCTGTCTGTTCTTGATTATGATGATAATGGGTTACAATGGGGTGCCGAATAGTTCGGCTGAGATCTCGTCGAGATGGCTATTGCTAAGGTGACCTAGCTCTAAGCTTTTGCTGGCTAAGATTGCTAAGATTGATTGTGTCCCTCGACAGCCCCTCTCCTGGCCTTTATATAAGAGGCTAGGTCTCAAGAGGTCTTACCGAGTACGACTAGGTTTACAGTAGTTTTAGATCCAATCTTTCTTTGTTCGATCGCTTCCTTGTCTTGCCCGTCAAGGAACCTTCTGGTGCGCCGTCCTAGTGGCCCATCTTGCCTTCAGGTGTCTTCATGGGCCTCCAATTAGTCAATACAGGATAGGGTAATGTGGGTTGCCCGAAGGGTAGTGCCCACGTCAGTAGCCCCCGAGTGTCTAACCGAAGATAGTTCGGGTAGAGACTAAAGCATGTCTTCTCTCGATGTTCTTCTCCTTCATTGTCCTTGTTCATCTTGAATCTGCTCTGTCTTCATTTTATCGGGTGCGCGTCAGCGCTCCCGATGGGAGTAGCCCCCGAGTCTAGGTACGGATGCTCGCAGTCCGTGCGTAGACTCAAGTTGTACCACTCGAGTATTCTCCTCTGCCGATGTTTTCCACAGGTCTTCATAGGTCATCCGATATATTTTCTTTATGCAAAGGATAATGAGTAACGTGCCCAACTGTTGTTTGGTTAACTGCCGATGGCAAAACAACATTACCCTACACAGAATCAAGTCCTCGGGCATGATCCTGGAATGCAAAAAACTTCTATCTGGTGCACGCCGCGCTCCCGATGGGAGTAGCCCCCGAGTCTGGTTGCAAGTGCTTGTAACCGAGTGCAGACTCGAACCTTTTTCCTTCGACTGTTCATTCTGTCGAGTCTTCATTTTATCGGGTGCGCGTCAGCGCTCCAGATGGGAGTAGCCCCCGAGTCTAGGTACGGATGTCTGCAGCCGGGCGTAGACTCAAGTCCTTCATCCGATAACTTTTTATTTTTCCTTCGAATGCTTCAAGGGTTTTTTTTATGACGTCACTGTTGATGTGTAACTGCTGTGGGCCGACTGACAGGACTTGACCTGACGGGCCCACCCTAGCTATGCGCGGGCAGTTTTTAGGGCTTGACCAATGCACGCGTGGCGATCGAGGCGTCTCCTCAATTTTCGCACGACGTGGGAATAATGGGCCGCCGGTTCCATTCCTTCTTCAAGCGCCACGTGTACAGTCAGATCTGCTCCACTCCCCACGATGCTTTGTGGAGTTATGGCCACGATTGAATACGAATTCTTACAGGATAAATAGGGGGCTTCTTCTCTTTTTATCTTTTACCCCGTTTACTGCTCATCTTCTCCCTCAAGCCTCCCTGTTCCTCTGCCTTTTCACCAGAAGCTCCGTTCAACATGGGCAAGAAGAAGAGCGGCAGTACCTCGGAGGAGGGCAAAGTTAGCCGCAATTGGAGCGCCTCCGCCATTTCCAACAGCGACATCAGCAGACTTCGCGCTCTCGGCTTCATCTCCGCATCTGAGGATGACATTCGTCTCCCAGGTTCGGTTTCTCGCCCAAAGCCCCCGAAGGGCTTCACTGTCATGTTCGCTGCTTTCCTGTTTCGTGGCCTTTCTCTTCCGGCCCACGAGTTTCTTCGCTCCCTCCTTTTCTTTTATGGGATTCAGCTCTGGCAGCTGACCCCAAATTCCATCCTCCACCTTTCCATTTTTATTACCGTCTGCGAGGCCTTCCTCGGCATTGAGCCTCAGTGGAGCCTTTGGAGGAAGATCTTTTATGTGAAGCGTCACAACGACAGCAATGGCCCCCCCGTTGTCGGTGGCGTCGGCTTCGTCGTCAGGAAGGAGGTCGACTACTTCGACTATCCGATGAAAGAATCCGTCCAAGGCTGGCGCAACAAGTGGTTCTACCTGCGAGATCCCGTCGTTCATGGGCGGCGTTCAAATCTCCCTCTTTTTGATGACGTCTTGGTAGCTCACAAGAAGAAGTCTTGGCAAAACGCCCTTTCTCCCGAAGAAAAGGCGACAGCTGATGAACTATTTGAGCAGATAGTCACTTTGAAGAATACAGGAGGCCTGACGATGTGCGGCACTGAAGTAGTTTCAGTGTTCCTACAACGTCGAGTGCAGCCGCTGATGTCCCGGCCTCACCAGTTGTGGCTTTATACTGGCAAAAGTGACAAGTCAAGGATTAACTCTGCCGACCTATCGGCATATGAGCTTCGAGACGAAGTTCGTCGCCTAACATGCCTTAGTACGAAGGACACCATTGTCTTGACATCGGCCCGTCCTCCTTATGATCTCGATCACCTCCCGTCCGAGGTAACTTCACCGCTCCTCGTTTTCGTTATTATTTCTTTTCCGTCTGTGCCTTACAAGTTTCTCTCCTTCTACAGGCTCCCACTGTTTCCCAATGTTATCCTCCCTCACCCGAGAGCGGCGTGGTACTGGAGGATGACGACGATGATTCTGAGGGAACCGAGGACGTTCAGCACGTTCTTGAGGATAGCGATGTCCTAGAGGAGGAAGCTGCCGAAGATGACGCCTTCCTCAGGAGCAGGCGTCGTAAGCAGGTACATGATGATCTTATCACATCGGCTGAATCAAGTCCTAGAGGAGGAGATAATGATGCCGATGAAGCTGCTTCGCCTCCTCCTGCTAAGAAGAGTTCAACAAGTTTCTTCGTGGACGAAGATGATCTGGACCTGTGAGCATCTATACTCTTTTTTTTTTGTTAATTTATTTCCTTTCATCCTGCATGCTAACTGTGCACTGTACTTAAGTAGCTCTGATGATGACGATGTTCCTCTCGCGAAGAGGGCCAAGCTAGCCTCTAAGAGAGCAGCATCGGCTAAGGAACCAAATCCTTCTCCTGCAAAGTTAACACCTTCTTCACGAACTGGTGTGGAGAAGGTCCCTGTATCGAGAGTTATTCCTCCTGATGATGCTCCCACCCCGTCGGCTGGCCGTGATCATGTGAGTACTTGGTCTACCTGGCTTTGCTGAGTTTCTATCGTCTGACTCCTCTTGATTTTTTCTGGCTGCAGCCGATTTACGCTACAGTCGATGCTGTGGCGGATTTTCTGAACAATTCACTCGTCTTGAGGCCGAAAACTCCCAACTTCGGAAGGTCATCAAATCTTCGGTTGATCAGGTAGTCGAGGCCAACAGGCTTGCTACCGATGCCAAGAATGAGAACGCCTTGTTGAAGGAAGAAATGAAGAGGCTGAAGCGTCAAATGAAGGATGATCAAGATGCTAGGCGTGCAGCGGCAGCTGCAATCGATGAGAAGGAAGGTGTCCTCCGTGAATCCGTCAAGAATTTACTGGGTAAAAATCCTCATGATATTCCGCTTCTTTCTTGATGTTTCTTCATTGATTACTGATACGTCTCTCTTTCAGAGGCCGCTAATATAATCTGTCAGCCGATGCCATCAGCTTCGGGAGGACTCCACAGCCGATACTTTGTCACTTGCCGCTGAGTCTAATATCCAGGTCCTTAGACTTCTGCAAAAGACCAAGGGAGCACTGTCGAAGCTATACTCGATGATCTTCCCAAAGATGAAGCTGGACAAGACTCTCGACGAGATGGCGGAAGCTTTCCTTGTCGATCCTTCCGAGCCCGTGGAGGTACTGAAACGCCGCAGCCGCTTGATTGGAGCGGTTCTTACTTTTCAGTTGCTTATGGGCCATGGGATGGGGTCGGAATTGGAGGAGTTTTCTAAGGCACTGCCGGTTGATGATGAAAACCATTTGGTCGATCTTGAGCCTTTCAAGCGATCGGCAATAACTTGCGCCAACCGACTTCTGAAGCTGGTGGATGAAGCACGAGCCGAGCCCGTTCCCGAGTCTACTGGTTTATAGTCAGCGAATCCTTGAACTGTTATTTGACTTGTTGTACATAAGATCATCCGTGACTCGAAAAATTCGGCTCTGTTGCTAGTTTAAACATCCTTTTGTCTGTATGATGTGTGCTCAATGCTCCCGATGGGAGTTTTTATATTAATGCTTTTATCTGAACCGAGGACTGTACTGTAGATTCCTTCATCTTCTTCTCGTGCCGAGCTTTTTCCGAATCCTTCGAGTAATGACGAGTCAGGCCTTGTTCGTCTCTTACGTGATCAGGTGTCTTGTTTAAATAAAGACATCACTTCTCTTCGTGCGATGGCTGCCTTGGTGAAGAAAAAGGGAGAGATGGCAACTGCTGTCGAACAATACGCTCTCGATGGTCTTCATGTTGCTACCGAAAGCTTGGGCTGTAAGTATTAGCCTATCTTCTGATTTCTGGCATAGCTTGAATGTTTTTTTTTATCTGACATTCATTCCCTTTCCAGTCGTAGCTTTGGATGCAGCTGAAGAGGACAAGAAGATTCATGAAGAGGTTGAGGCGATGATCGATGTTGCGCATCCAACACATGGTTTATGGCTGCATCGTCCGAAGGCCGTCGTCATGGCGAAGTTTAAGTATCGGGTGATGAAGGCGCATTACTATTTTGATAAGTACTATGCCCATCTTACGATGGTTTGGAACACCTTGTTTCCTCTGGACCAAGCACCGGAACCTTGTCCGGCTTGTTCACCCGATTCAAGTCTCCCGAGAGGATTCGACAGCCTGGTGCGGAAAGAGCTTCCGGCTGGTGCTGAGCTTGCCTTTGCTTCAATATTGGCGTGCCATCCAACTCTAGACTTGAGAGCCGCAGCAAATACCGAAAGAGATTTAAGCCGAGTACTATGATGTTGCTAGAGGCCCCGCTTACACCGTCGTTTCTCGGATGGAATCATGCCTTGAAAAGGAACCGAAGGCCCACCGGGACCGGGGAACCCGATTATAAATGTAATAACCTTGTATCCGCATAAGATTGTTTCATCGCGTACGCTGCACGCTATGTTTTATTGTCGAGTGCGGCTGAGTGATCAGTTCAACCTGCTTTCTCGACGACTTCGTTGAATTTTATGCAATGTTATTGCGAAGTCGATATGTAATTTATTCGAGAGTTTGGCTTCGTCACGCGGTGCACCGGTTTGAGCCTTATCTTGTGCTAATGTAACCATCGACTGCACCACTCGCGTATTTTTCGAGGCTTGGATTGGTTGTTTTTGTGTGTCATTAATCTTAGCTCTCGCTGAGAGTATTTAATTAATGACACTGTGTAAGCATATTTCTTTTGGGCCAGCGCTCTCGATGGGAGTTAGAGCCGATGGTAGGGGCTCCAAACGTTATGTTCGGATGCCAAAGCCTGAAGCAAAAAAAGGTAGAAAATCTGATTAGATATTTATTCATAATGTAAAAGCAACCTCATAGGCCGTTGACAAAACAATCGTGTCCTATGTATAGAACCGTCGCAATTGCGCGATGTTCCACGGATTCTCGACGTCTTTCCCTGAAGCTGGATTTTCGAGCCGATAGGCTCCTCTTGGTATCACTTCGGTGATGATGTATGGTCCTTCCCATGGAGATTCTAGCTTCAGGGGTCTTTTTTGCTTCAGTCGCAGTACCATATCCCCAACATTGAAACTTCGACTGCGTATTCGCCGGCTGTGGTAGTTTCTCAGCGCTTGCTGGTACACCGTTGTTCTTGCCAAGGCGATTTCTCGTGCTTCGTCAAGGAGATCGACAGCATCTTGTAGCGCGATGTTGGAGGAGGGCTCTGTGTATGCTGTCACTCGAGGCGCTTCAAATCGGACGTCGGCTGGTAGGACTGCTTCGGCTCCGTGCACCAAGAAAAATGGAGTATATTGAGTATACCTGTTGGGTGTAGTACGCAAACTCCAGAGTACAGATGGTAACTCTTCGACCCAGGCTCCGGCTGCGCCTTTAAGGCGTTTCTTGAGGCCATCTCCTATTAGACCATTGATTCTTTCCACCTGGCCGTTGGTCTGGGGGTGAGAGACTGATGCGAATTTCAATTTGATTCCTCCATCATCACAAAATTTCCTGAACTCCTCGGAATCAAAGTTGGAGCCGTTGTCTGTGACGATGCTATGGGGCATACCGAATCGACAAGTTATTCCCTTGAAGAATTGAACCGCTGTTTCAGCTTTTTGGTTTCGCACAGGTACTGCCTCGATCCACTTAGTGAATTTGTCGACTGCAACCAACAAGTACGTGTGTCCTCCGGGTGACGATCTTGGCAGCGGTCCAACTTGATCGAGTCCCCATTGAGCGAAAGGCCATGCCAATGGTATTGTCATTAGGTCCGTTGCAGGAGCGTGTGGTTTTGGTGAAAAACGTTGGTAGGGATCGCACTTCATGACTAGATCCCTAGCATCCGACGCTGCCGTTGGCCAGTAAAATCCTGCCCTAAAGGCTTTTGCCGCAAGGGCCCTGCTCCCTGCATGATGCCCACAGGTTCCTTCGTGTATCTCGCGCAACAGTGCTTTTCCATCGTCAATGGAGATGCACCTTTGGAAGATCCCTGAGATGCTATGCTTGTAAAGTTCACCATTTATCACGGTGAAAGCCTTTGAGCGTCTGACGATTCGCCTAGCTTCCACAGAGTCCTCTGGCAGCTCTTGCTTTGTCAGATACGCTAAGAACGGTTTGGTCCATAGTGGCTCGAGGAGGAGGACTTGTTCGGCAGGAGGAGTTGGAGATTCTTCAGCCGAAGGAGTTTGCTTTGAGCTTGCCTCTAATTCATCAGCCGATGATTTTGGAGGTGCCGACGTCTTTTCTTTTATCGATCGTTGAGTGATCACTTCGTAAAACACTCCGTCTGGGATGGGGGAGCATGTGGACCCGATGTTTGCCAAAGTGTCGGCTTCCTCATTACTGGCTCTGCCGATATGTTTGAGCTCGCATCCTTCGAATTTAGCTTCCATATTCTGATACAGCCGTCGGTAGGCGATCATGTTGTCGCTGACCGCGTCGCATAGGTTCATCGACTGCTGCACCACCAAGTTTGAGTCTTCGTAGATCTCCAGACGAGTAGCACCACCACGCCTTTGCCATTTTCATTCCGTGCGACAGCGCTTCGTATTCTGCTTCGTTGTTTGTCGGCAAAGAGAAATTCATGCGCAGTATATACTTCATCTTATCTCCCTGCGGTGATATCAGCACCACCCCTGCTCCTGCACCTGTACTCCGGTTTGACCCATGGAAGTACATTATCCATGACCCTGACATGTCGGGTACTGCCGGCGTCCGTGATTGGATCCAATCTGCCACAAAATCTGGGAGGATTTGGATTTTATCGCCGTTCGATTAACGTAAGTTATGTCATGTGGCGCTAGTTCAATAGCCCATTGGGATACTCGACCCGTGGCTTCCGGATTGGTCATTATGCTCTTCAGGGGTGCTTCGCTTACAACTTTAATCGAGTGCTCCGTGAAGTAGTGCCACAACTTGCGAGCCGACCGCCATACTGCATACGCCAGCTTCTGGTGATGGGGATACCTCTGCCTTGGAGGAGTGAGCACTTCGCTGAGGTAATAAACGGGCCTCTGCACACCATGAACTCTCCCCGCTTCCTCTCGTTCGACGACTAAAACGCTCGTCGAAGACTTGTGCTGTTGCAGCTATGTACATGAGCAACGTCTCCTTCTCGCGCGGAGTCACGAGCACTGGAGAGGTTGATAAGATTTTCTTCAAGTTGTCGAAGGATTCCTGTGCCTCCTTTGTCCACTCAAAATTTTCCGACTTTTTCATCAGGTTGTAGAAGGGCAAAGCTTTCTCCCCTAGCTTTGCGATGAACCTACTGAGTGCTGCTAGCCGGCCTGCCAACTGCTGCACTTGGTGCAGATTCTTTGGCGGCTCCATATCAAGAATAGCTTTGATCTTTGAGGGATTGGCTTCGATTCCTCTGGCTGATATGAAGTACCCAAGTACTTGTCCTCCCGGCACTTCGAAGAAGCATTTTTTGGGATTCAACTTAATTTTGTATCTGTCCAGATTGTCGAAGGTTTCTCGTAAGTCATCGATGAGTGTGGCTGCGTGCTTCGTTTTCACCACGATGTCGTCGATGTAAACTTCAATATTTCTTCCAATCTGCTCCGCGAGGCAAGCTTGCATGCAGCGTTGATAAGTAGCTCCTGCATTTTTCAACCCGAAGGTCATGACGTTGTAGCAGAAAACGCCGTGCGGAGTGATGAACGCGGTTAGCTCCTGGTCTTCCTTCTTCAGCTTAATCTGATTGTACCCGGAGTATGCATCGAGGAAAGAGAGACGGTCGCACCCGGCCGTGGAGTCGACTATCTGGTCTATTCGAGGCAGTGGGAAATGATCTTTCGGGCAGTGCTTGTTAAGGCTGGTGTAATCGATGCACATGCGGAGGGCGGTTGTGTCTTTCTTTGGCACCATGACGGGATTGACCACCCACTCAGATTCCTTAAGCTCCCGAATAAATCCTGCCTTGCGGAGCCGATTAACTTCTTCGCCAATTGCTCTTCTCTTCGGTTTAGAAAATCGTCGCATTGATTGCTGCACTGGTTTGGCTGTCGGGTCAACATTTAGGGCGTGCTCAGCGAGTTCCCTGGGGATACCTGGCATGTCGGATGGTTCCCATGCAAATATCTCCCAGCGCTCACGGAGGAACAAAATGAGCGCGCTTCCTATGCGTCAGTGAGGTCAGCCGAAGTATTGACCGTCTTCTTCGGATCAGTAGGGTGCACCTGCAGCTTCTTAGTTTCCTTTGCAGCATCGAACTCATCGGATCTTACGTTTCGATTGTCGGCTGGTGGTTGTGTGTGGTCTGTGACGGTATCGATCGCGTTGAGTTCTTCCTTGGCTCCAAACTTCGAAGCGATCTTCTGGAATTCCCTGTCGCAGTTGTCTGATCGAGCGAAGCTGCCGTGAACGGTTATTGGGGTCCCGTTGTTGCCTGGCATCTTCAGTTTCAAGTATGCATAATGAGGCACGGCCATGAATTTAGCAAACGCAGGTCTGCCGAGGATGGCGTGGTACTGAGATTCCCAGTCGACTACTTCGAACTCAATCTTTTCTTTCCTGAAATTACTGGGCGTGCCGAAGACTACGTCCAATGATGTTTTGCCTAGCGAGTAAGCGGGTCGAGTCGGTATAATGTCGTGGAACCCTGTGTCAGATTCTCTTAGCATGTCGACTATTAAACCCATTGCTCTCATTGTGCTGGCGAATAGCAGGTTCAAGACGC
This sequence comes from Lolium rigidum, assembly GCF_022539505.1. Classification (NCBI taxonomy): domain Eukaryota; kingdom Viridiplantae; phylum Streptophyta; class Magnoliopsida; order Poales; family Poaceae; genus Lolium; species Lolium rigidum. The sequence continues at coordinate 193,109,775 of NC_061509.1, forward strand.
TTCCTCCATCCATGAATACTTTGCCCATACTGTACCCTCCAATCTGAGCTTCAAGGACAAGGGCCGCGTGACCGGGCCTTGGGACAGCTTTCGGGTGATCTGCCCTGCTGAAGGTGATGCTTTGCTCTGACCAGTCGATGAAATACGGCGTATCGACCATGGCGACTTCCGCATACTTTACTTCTCGGGAGAACTTCTTGACTTCTCTCTTCGAAAAGCTGGTTTTATGGATCATGCTGATTTGTCCACGTAGTGCTGGGAATACTTCGGCTGGTACATATTCATCTCTCTCCATTGGCTCGTATGGTTCTGGTACATAGGTTCTGGCGGATGGTCGTAGGATCTTGCCTTCTTCTCCATCATGTGAACTCTTGATATAGCTTCGGCTCTAAGATCATCACAGAATTGTCGAATCTCTAGGAAGTGTCGGCAGTTCCTCAACAAGTGACTGGACTTTTCCCGACCATCCTTTGGATCGAAGTATGAGTGGAGGTAACATGGCGCCTCGAGTTGTTCTGTAGCCGAAAGATATGGAGAACGGGTGCGGCCCCTGATTGCCGATGTGTCATGGCATCCTTGCTCGAACTGTCGAGGATGAACTACTGTTCTGCCTTCCTTCTCACGGTGTGAGCTTCTTTGTCTCTTTCTTTGTCTAGCCGTGGTGTCGAGATTCCCTCGGTCGCTCCCTTGTATGCTTCTGGGCGGAATTTTTAGGGTTGTCGTTGAAGGGACACCCTCCGGAGGTACGGCCTTTGAGTCGGACGCACTGACCCTAGGGAGGCGAAGGAAACCTCCGGAATCGATGACGAAGTGGACGCCACCGAAAACAGCCTCCGCGTCACGAGATGATGCCATAGGGTTTGGGTGAAGTACTTCGCGGCGCGGCACGAACTCGAAGGACCCGCAGCGGATCGGATCTGTTGACTCTGCTGGCGTTGGTGATTCGAGTAAGAACGCCGCGGACGTGACTGGTACTGCCGATGACTTGCCTTGTGCCGACAGACTTCCCACAGACGGCGCCAATTGTCGAGGGTACTCCTCGTCAATGCCCTCCGATAGGGGCTTAGGGTTGTTGGAATCCTGCAAGCTGACACGAGACATCGGTTCACAGACAAGCGGGGAGAGCGATTTACCCGAGTTCGGGGCCCTCGATGAGGTAAAACCCTTACGTCCCGCCTCTCGTTCTTGATTATGATGATAGTGGGTTACAATGGGGTGCCGAATAGTTCGGCTGAGATCTCGTCGAGATGGCTATTGCTAAGGTGACCTAGCTCTAAGCTTTTGCTGGCTAAGATTGCTAAGATTGATTGTGTCCCTCGGCAGCCCCTCTCCTGGCCTTTATATAAGAGGATAGGCCTCAAGAGGTCTTACCGAGTACGACTAGGTTTATAGTAGTTTTAGATCCAATCTTTCTTTGTTCGATCGCTTCCATGTCTTGCCCGTCAAGGAACCTTCTGGTGCGCCGTCCTAGTGGCCCATCTTGCCTTCAGGTGTCTTCATGGGCCTCCAATTAGTCAATACAGGATAGGGTAATGTGGGTTGCCCGAAGGGTAGTGCCCACGTCAACTGTTGCAGAATGGAAAGCCCCGACAACCCAGACCGAGGTTCGTGCTTTTCTTGGATTAGCCGGATATTACCGCAGATTTGTCGAGGGCTTCTCAAGCATCGCTCGACCAATGACCCAACTGCTGAAGAAGGACAAGAAGTTCGAATGGACTGACAAATGTGAAGAGAGTTTCCAACAACTGAAGCGTAGACTGACATCAGCCCCAATCCTGATCATGCCGGACATCACCAAGCCATTTGACGTCTATTGTGACGCCTCCAAGATTGGTCTTGGATGCGTTTTGATGCAAGAAGGCTAGGTGATATCTTATCTGTCTAGGCAACTGAAGGAGCATGAGCAGAACTATCCAACCCATGACCTCGAGCTTGCAGCTGTAGTATTAGCACTGAAGGTATGGCGTCATTACCTCATGGGCAATCGCTGCGAGATCTATTCGGATCACAAGAGCCTGAAGTATATCTTCACCCAGAAGGAGCTGAATATGAGGCAGAGAAGATGGTTAGAGTTAATCAAGGATTATGATATGGAAATTCACTACCACCCCGGAAAGGCCAATGTGGTACCCCAGATGCGCTGAGTAGACTGTCGTGTCAGTTAAACTCCATGATAGCGGAAGAACAACCTAGCCTCTACCAAGAATTTGAGCAGTTCAGAATGGAACTAGTCAGTGAAGGATTCCTAGCCAGCATAGAGCTTCAGCCCACTTTGATTGGTCAGATCAAGGAAGCACAGAAGGAAAATGACAGCATTGACGGAATCAAGAAGCAGATAGTTGCAGGAAAAGCACCGGGATTCACCGTAGATGAAGCCGGAGTTCTTTGGTACAAAGGATGTCTCTGCGTACCATCGGACTCAGACTTGAAGCAAGTCATTCTGCAAGAAGCCCATGACACCCTTTACTCAATTCACCCCGGAGGTACCAAGATGTATCAAGACTTGAAGGAACAATTCTGGTGGCATGGAATGAAGAGAGAGATCGGAAGCTACATCGCCAAGTGTGATATCTGTCAGAGAGTCAAGGCGGAACATCAGCGACCCGCAGGACTGCTGCAACCCCTACAGATCCCAGAATGGAAGTGGGATTCGGTAGGAATGGACTTTATCACAGGTCTGCCCAAATCCAGCAAAGGCAATGATTCTATATGGGTATTGGTTGATAGATTGACCAAGGTAGCTCATTTCATCGCCGTCAAGACCACCTACCAAGGCCCGAAGTTAGCTGAACTGTACATCTCCTGAATAGTCGCCCTGCACGGAACCCCGAAGTCGATAGTTTCAGATAGAGGATCACAATTCACCTCAAGATTCTCGCAGAAAGTGCACGAAGGACTAGGAACCCGTCTGAATTTCAGCACCGCCTATCACCCGCAGACCGATGGACAGACGGAAAGAGTCAACCAGATATTGGAGGACATGTTGAGAGCATGTGTACTGGAGTACGGATCCAAGTGGGAAGACTGCCTGCCTTACGCAGAATTCTCTTACAACAACAGCTACGAAGCCAGCTTACAGATGGCCCCCTTTGAAGCCTTGTACGGAAGGAAGTGCCGTACCCCTCTGAACTGGTCGGAAGTCGGAGAAAGCCAAGTCTTTGGACCGGATGTTCTTCGTGAAGCCGAAGAGAAAGTGCACAAGATCCGCGAGTACCTCAAGACAGCGCAATCAAGGCAGAAGAGCTATGCTGATAAGAGACGCCGAGAGATGACCTTTGATATCGGAGATTTTGTCTATCTCAAGGTATCCCCCCTGAAAGGAATGCAGAGATTTCAGCTGAAAGGAAATCTTGCACCCCGATATGTCGGACCCTTCAAAGTTCTCAGTCGCCGAGGCGAAGTATCCTATCAACTCGGAGTTACTCGAAGAAATGTCGGCTGTGCACGACGTGTTTCACATCTCACTCCTCCGGAAGTGCCTTGAAGTCCCCGAGAAGACCGAAGTGTTAAAGAACATCGATCACCGATCGATGGACATCAACCAAGACCTGACATACCGCGAAGTGCCGATTCGCATCCTGGAGGAAGCTTACAGAACTACTCGCACCCGAAGCATCAAGTTCCTGAAGATACAGTGGAGCAACCATACTGAGGATGAAGCCACTTGGGAGCGGGAGGAAGACATGAAGAAAGAATACCCAGATCTCTTTAGCACCTAATTTTCTTTAAGATCTCGGGACGAGATCTTTTGTAAGGGGGAAGGGTTTGTAACATCCCAAATTTCAATAAAAGAGAGAAGCAAAGTTTCAGAGATCCAAAATTCAGAACAAACAAAAACTTTTCAATTGCATATAGTACCCTGCATAGGACTTGTGCATTTTGAGTGATATGCCATGATGATTGTTTTATTGCTTATGTGATGAACTCTAAAACCCTAAAGTGATCAAGTGAAGATCACCAACCAAATAAATCAAAAAGAGAAAGAAATCAAATAAGAGGAAAACCCTAAAAACCCTAACATATGGCTTATGCCATTTTTGCAAATTTTGACCCTAGACCCATTTGACTTCACCATTACTTGTAATATGCTATTAGATGGTTATTACAACTTTGGGGAATCAAAGAAATACCATTTGAACCAATTTCAAATTCAAATTTGGCTCACATAGAATAATGGTCACTTTTGACTTTTATAGTCTGGTCACCACTTTGAGCCTCTAGTTTTCAAGATTTCTAAACCAAACAAATCCTATTCTTTGCATGTCATCCAAGTACTCAACAAGATGAACAACTTCTGTAGACTTTGAATTGATCACCACTTTTCAAAAATTGATCAAACCATGCCAAGTCTTGATCACCATTTGGCTCATCCATGACCTCTGGACACCACTACACCTAGCCCATGCAAAGCAAACACCAGGAGAGGGCCAGACATGGCGTGGCCATGGCCATGCCGGCCATGTTCCACCTCGACACCCTCCCCTCTCTTCTCTCCACGACAGGCCTCACCACCTTGTCAAACACGTAGCCCTGGATCCCAGAAGATCACCCATACTCGCCATTGACCGAGAGGACGACGCCACGACCCCGCCATTGCCGCGCCCAGTACGCTCCAGGTACGACGCGAGCGGCATGGGCGACGTCACCGTGCACGAACGCGCGCGACACGGCCATGCGGCGTTCGCCGAACCTCGCAGTACCCCGACCATATCCGCGCGCCCTGGTACCTCTCTCGCCACGCGTAGCTCGCCGGACACGCCGTCGTCACCACCTAGCACCTACGGTCGCCGGAGAGGACGAGCGCGCCCGCCACGGTCGCGCCAGTACATGCAAGGACCCGACCATCACACGCACCACCTCGCCGCGCCGTTCACGCTCTCAGCACCGCCATGACGTCGTGAACACGACCGCGCCCTTGCCTAGCCCTCTAGGCCGCCAGAGAAGCCGCGCCCTTGTCGACCTTGCCACAGCACCCACGACCAACCTCGAGCCTATAAAAGGAGGCGTCGCCTCGACGATTCCTTCACACCGCAATGATGCGTGCAGTCGACACGTCCGTTGGGAACCCCAAGAGGAAGGTGTGATGCGTACAGTAGCAAGTTTTCCCTCAGAAAGAAACCAAGGTTTATCGAACCAGGAGGAGCAAAGAAGCACGTCGAAGGTTGATGGCGGCGGGATGTAGTGCGGCGCAACACCAGGGATTCCGGCGCCAACGTGGAACCTGCACAACACAACCAAAGTACTTTGCCCCAACGTAATAGTGAGGTTGTCAATCTCACCGGCTTGCTGTAACAAAGGATTAGATGTATAGTGTGGATGATGATTGTTTGCAGAAAACAGTAGAACAAGTATTGCAGTAGATTCTATTCAATGTAAAAGAATAGGACCGGGGTCCACAGTTCACTAGAGGTGTCTCTCCCATAAGATGAATAGCATGTTGGGTGAACAACTTACAGTTGGGCAATTGACAAATAGAGAGGGCATGACCATGCACATACATGATATGATGAGTACTGAGATTTAATTGGGAATTACGACAAAGTACATAGACCGCTATCCAGCATGCATCTATACCTAAGTCCACCTTCAGGTTATCATCCGAACCCCTTCCAGTATTAAGTTGCAAACAACAGACAATTGCATTAAGTATGGTGCGTAATGTAATCAATAACTACATCCTCGGACATAGCATCAATGTTTTATCCCTAGTGGCAACAGCACATCCACAACCTTAGAACTTTCTGTCACTATCCTAGATTTAGTGGAGGCATGAACCCACTATCGAGCATAAATACTCCCTCTTGGAGTTAAGAGTAAAAACTTGGCCAGAGCCTCTAGTAATAACGGAGAGCATGCAAGATCATAAACAACACATAGGTAATAGATTGATAATCAACATAACATAGTATTCTCTATCCATCGGATCCCAACAAACACAACATATAGCATTACAGATAGATGATCTTGATCATGTTAGGCAGCTCACAAGATCCGACAATGAAGCACATAAGGAGAAGACGACCATCTAGCTACTGCTATGGACCCATAGTCCGGGGGTGAACTACTCACTCATCACTCCGGAGGCGATCATGGCGGTGAAGAGTCCTCCGGGAGATGATTCCCCTCTCCGGCAGGGGTGCCGGAGGCGATCTTCCGAATCCCCCGAGATGGGATTGGCGGTGGCGGCGTCTCCGGAAGGTTTTCCGTATCGTGGCTCTCGGTATCGGGGGTTTCGCGACGAAGACTATATGTAGGCGGAAGGGCAAGTCGGGGGCCACACGAGGGCCCCACACAACAGGCCGGCGCGGCCAAGGCTTGGGCCGCGCCGCCCTAGTGTGGCGCCACCTCGTGGCCCCACTTCGTAAGTCCTCCGGTCTTCTGGAAGCTTTGTGGAAAAATAGGCCCCTGGGCGTTGATTTCGTCCAATTCCGAGAATATTTCCTTACTAGGATTTCGAAACCAAAAACAGCGAGAAAACAAGAATCGGCTCTTCGGCATCTCGTTAATAGGTTAGTGCCGGAAAATGCATAAATATGACATAAAGTATGCATAAAACATGTAGATATCATCAATAATGTGGCATGGAACATAAGAAATTATCGATACGTCGGAGACGTATCAGCATCCCCAAGCTTAGTTCCTGCTCGTCCCGAGCAGGTAAACGATAACAAAGATAATTTCTGGAGTGACATGCCATCATAACCTTGATCATACTATTGTAAGCATATGTAATGAATGCAGTGATCAAAACAATGGTAATGACATGAGTAAACAAATGAATCATAAAGCAAAGACTTTTCATGAATAGTACTTTCAAGACAAACATCAATAAGTCTTGCATAAGAGTTAACTCATAAAGCAATAAATCAAAGTAAAGGTATTGAAACAACACAAAGGAAGATTGAAGTTTCAGCGGTTGCTTTCAACTTATAACATGTATATCTCATGGATATTGTCAATGTAAAGTAATATAACAAGTGCAATATGCAAGTATGTAGGAATCAATGCACAGCTTCACACAAGTGTTTGCTTCTTGAGGTGGACAGAGATAGGTGAACTGACTCAACATAAAAGTAAAAGAAGGGCCCTTCGCAGAGGGAAGCATTGATTGCTATATTTGTGCTAGAGCTTTGGTTTTGAAAACAAGAAACAATTTTGTCAACGGTAGTAATAAAGCACATGTGTTATGTAAATTATATCTTACAAGTTGCAAGCCTCATGCATAGTATACTAATAGTGCCCGCACCTTGTCCTAATTAGCTCGTGATTACCGGGATTATCATCGCAATACACATGTTTTAACCAAGTGTCACAAAGGGGTACCTCTATGCCGCCTGTACAAAGGTCTAAGGAGAAAGCTCGCATTGGATTTCTCCCTTTTGATTTTTCTCAACTTAGACATCCATACCGGCACAACATAGACAACAGATAATGGACTCCTCTTTAATGCATAAGCATGTAGCAACAATTAATGTTCTCATATGAGATTGAGGATATATGTCCAAAACTGAAACTTCCACCATGGATCATGGCTTTAGTTAGCGGCCCAATGTTCTTCTCTAACATTATGCATGCTCTAACCATTAAACGAGTGGTAAATCTCCCTTACTTCAGACAAGACGGACATGCATAGCAACTCACATGATATTCAACAAAGAGTAGTTGATGGCGTCCCTAGGAACATGGTTATCGCACAACAAGCAACTTAATAAGAGATAAAGTGCATAAGTACATATTCAATACCACAATAGTTTTTAGGCTATTTGTCCCATGAGCTATATATTGCAAAGGTAAAGAATGGAAATTTTAAAGGTAGCACTCAAGCAATTTACTTTGGAATGGCGGAGAAATACCATGTAGTAGGTAGGTATGGTGGACACAAATGGCATAGTGGTTGGCTCAAGGATTTTGGATGCATGAGAAGTATTCCCTCTCGATACAAGGTTTAGGCTAGCAAGGTTATTTGAAACAAACACAAGGATGAACCGGTGCAGCAACACTCACATAAAAGACACATTGTAAACATTATAAGACTCTACACCGTCTTCCTTGTTGTTCAAACTCAATACTAGAAATTATCTAGACTTTAGAGAGACTAATTATGCAAACCAAATTTTAGCAAGCTCTATGTATTTCTTCATTAATGGGTGCAAAGTATATGATGCAAGGGCTTAAACATGAGCACAACAATTGCCAAGTATCAAATTATTCAAGACATTTTAGAATTACTACATGTAGCATTTCCCGATTCCAACCATACAACAATTTAACGAAGAAAATTCAACCTTCGCCATGAATACTATGAGTAAAGCCTAAGGACATATTTGTCCATATGCAACAGCGGAGCGTGTCTCTATCCCACACAATGAATGCTAGGATCCATTTTATTCAAACAAAACAAAAAACAAAAACAAACCGACGCTCCAAGCAAAGCACATAAGATGTGATGGAATAAAAATATAGTTTCAGGGAGGAACCCGATAATGTTGTCGATGAAGAAGGGGATGCCTTGGGCATCCCCAAGCTTAGACGCTTGAGTCTTCTTAGAATATGCAGGGGTGAACCACCGGGGCATCCCCAAGCTTAGAGCTTTCACTCTCCTTGATCATATCGTATCATCTCCCTCTCTTGATCCTTGAAAACTTCCTCCACACCAAACTCAAAACAACTCATTAGAGGGTTAGTGCACAATTAAAATTTACATGTTCAGAGGTGACATAATAATTCTTAACACTTCTGGACATTGCACAAAGCTATTGAAAGTTAATGGAATCGAAAAATCCATCAAGCATATCAAAACAGGCAATGCGAAATAAAAGGCAGAATCTGTCAAAACAGAACAGTTCGTAAAGACGAATTTTATTGAGGCACCAGACTTGCTCAGATGAAAATGCTCAAATTGAATGAAAGTTGCGTACATATCGAAGGACCACTCACGTAAATTGGCATAATTTTCTGAGTTACCTACAGAGAATTAGGCCCATATTCGTGACAGCAAAGAAATCTGTTTCTGCGCAGTAATCCAAATCTAGTAGGAACCTTACTATCAACGACTTTACTTGGCACAACAATGCACAAAACTAAGATAAGGAGAGGTTGCTACAGTAGTAACAACTTCCAAGACTCAAATATAAAATAAAAGTACTGTAGTAAAAACATGGGTTGTCTCCCATAAGCGCTTTTCTTTAACGCCTTTCAGCTAGGCGCAGAAAGTGTGTATCAAGTATTATCAAGAGATGCAGTATGAACATTACCTTGGGCTTTACCCTTACCTTTCTTGTTCTTTTTCTTACTCTTTGATTTAGGGAATATATGTCTACCCCCCGGTGTAGAGGTGAATTTTAGGGTGCCTTCTCCCATATCTATGACTCGCTCCCAATAGTTTCAAGCAGGGATCTTCCGAGTGTGATTTGTCCTGTTCCTGCACATTCAATAACAAGATAATCAATGGATATTGTTCTCCCAAGAATGGTTGTATGCACACCCGCAGCTATTCCTTTAGGAATTATAACAGAGTTATCAATAAGAGTTATTCCTTCTCCCCCTTCAACGAATCCCCAAAGTTTCAAAGATTCATGAATACTCTTAGGCATTAGGCAAAATTCAGACATAATATCACAATTGGCATGAAGAGTTTGGTCACCGATAACAAATAGTAGGATCCCATAATGAAGGTTCAGAGTTCACTAAAACTTTATCAAGACGGTTACGAACATATCTATAATTTTCATTCAAGCGAGATGCACTTGTCTCAAGAGTGTTTAATCTATTATAAATGCTAATAGGGGTTGAATCAAAGTTATTAGCTGAATCATGTGATGCAACCAACTTCTTTATGGCATTAAAAGCTTGATCCCCATTGCAATGAAGGAAATCTCCTCCCACTACAGCATCCAAGGCATATCTATAGCGAATCATAAGACCAAAATAAAAATTACTAAGGAGCAAACTTAGAGTCATTTGAGGTTCAGACTTTACGATAAGAAGTAAAAATTCTGGACCAAGCATCTTTAAAACTCTCCTCATCCCCTTGTTTAAAAGTGAAGACTAATTCCTCAGGTGAAGAAGTAACAGGTGCAGAACTAGACATGGTAACAAAAGTAAAATGCAAGTAACTAATTTTTTTGTGTTTTTGATATAGAGTGCAAGACAATAAATAAAGTAAAGCTAGCAACTAATTTTTTTGTGTTTTGATATAATGCAGCAAACAAGAAAGTAAATAAAATAAAGCAAGACAAAAACAAAGTAAAGAGATTGGATTGTGGAGACTCCCCTTGCAGCGTGTCTTGATCTCCCGGCAACGGCGCCGTAAAAGTAGCTTGATGCGTGCAATCGACACGTCCGTTGGGAACCCCAAGAGGAAGGTGTGATGCGTACAGTAGCAAGTTTTCCCTCGAAAAGAAACCAAGGTTTATCGAACCAGGAGGAGCCAAGAAGCACGTCGAAGGTTGATGGCGGCGGGATGTAGTGCGGCGCAACACCAGGGATTCCCGCGCCAACGTGGAACCCGCACAACACAACCAAAGTACTTTGCCCCAACGTAACGAGTGAGGTTGTCAATCTCACCGGCTTGCTGTAACAAAGGATTAGATGTATAGTGTGGATGATGATTGTTTGCAGAAAACAGTAGAACAAGTATTGCAGTAGATTGTATTCGATGTAAAAGAATAGGACCGGGGTCCACAGTTCACTAGAGGTGTCTCTCCCATAAGATGAATAGCATGTTGGGTGAACAAATTACAGTTGGGAAATTGACAAATAGGGAGGGCATGACCATGCACATATATGATATGATGAGTATAGTGAGATTTAATTGGGCATTACGACAAAGTACATAGACCGCTATCCAAGCATGCATCTATGCCTAAAAAGTCCACCTTCAGGGTTATCATCCGAACCCCTTCCAGTATTAAGTTGCAAACAACGGACAATTGCATTAAGTATGGTGCGTAATGTAATCAATAACTACATCCTCGGACATAGCATCAATGTTTTATCCCTAGTGGCAACAAGCACATCCACAACCTTAGAACTTTCTGTCACCGTCCCAGATTTAATGGAGGCATGAACCCACTATCGAGCATAAATACTCCCTCTTGGAGTTAAGAGTAAAAACTTGGCCGAGCCTCTAGTAATAACGGAGAGCATGCAAGATCATAAACAACACATAGGTAATAGATTGATAATCAACATAACATAGTATTCTCTATCCATCGGATCCCAACAAACACAACATATAGCATTACGGATAGATGATCTTGATCATGTTAGGCAGCTCACAAGATCCGACAATGAAGCACATAAGGAGAAGACGACCATCTAGCTACCGCTATGGACCCATAGTCCAGGGGTGAACTACTCACTCATCACTCCGGAGGCGATCATGGCGGTGAAGAGTCCTCCGGGAGATGATTCCCCTCTCCGGCAGGGTGCCGGAGGCGATCTCCTGAATCCCCCGAGATGGGATTGGCGGCGGCGGCGGCTCTGGAAGGTTTTCCGTATCGTGGCTCTCGGTACTGGGGGTTTCGCGACGAAGACTATATATAGGCGGAAGGGTAAGTCAGGGGGCCACACGAGGGCCCCACACAACAGGCCGGTGCCGCCAAGGCTTGGGCCGCACCGCCCTAGTGTGGCGCCACCTCGTGGCCCCACTTCGTAAGTCCTCCGGTCTTCTGGAAGCTTCGTGGAAAAATAGGCCCCTGGGCGTTGATTTCGTCCAATTTCGAGAATATTTCCTTACTAGGATTTCTGAAACCAAAAACAGCGAGAAAACATCAATCGGCTCTTCGAGCATCTCGTTAATAGGTTAGTGCCGGAAAATGCATAAATATGACATAAAGTATGCATAAAACATGTAGATATCATCAATAATGTGGCATGGAACATAAGAAATTATCGATACGTCGGAAACGTATCACGCAACACTCCCCTCCCCTTCCTCGACCTCCTCGTCACCTCGCCATGCTCGATTAGCCGCCAGAGACCCCCAATTGCTAGATTGCCGCCGCCCACAGTAGCCGACGATCGCCGGAGAAGGAAGCCGCCCCTAGAGCCGCCGCCGGTACCAGGAGCTTCGCCATCGTCCACAACTTCACCGAGCACACTGCCCACCCTAGCTGGAGCCACGGTGAGCTCTCCGACCCCCTACCTGAGCCGCCGGCGAGCCCCTCTCTCGCTGTCGACGACGACGCGCGTGAACCGTTAGATCTCGTTCTAATCCAACGCTCCCCTTTAATCCATACCGCTTCGGCTGTTATGAGTCGCTGACGGGTGGAGCCCACTGTCAGGCAGCCCGCGCGTGCGTGGATGCGTGGTGGGCTGGCCTTGGGCCGTTTTAATCCTTTCAGCCCACTTAGTCTTCCCGCCAGCCCGTTTAATTCAAATCTAGTTTAATAATTAGAATTCAAATTCAATACTGGCTCCAACTTTGAAAATCCATAGAATCTGTTTGGCTTGGCCAAATTTAACAAACTTTATATTGTTAGAAAGCTATTGAAAAGTTCTACAACTTGACACTGGTCTCACCTTGAGATCTGTTGTAGAAATAATGTGACAAAAAGATCAAGCCAGAGACTTTTGCACATTCAATTAAATCTTAAAAATCAACCAAAAATAGATTTTGAGTTAATTCCAACTCTAATAGCTCACATTTGACATACACTAATTGTTTCTGCAAGAAAATGGTGTGGTCACTTTGCATGATCATGCCCTAGTTTAAATAAAGGACAATATGGCTATTTTACTTAAGTGATATTGTCCAAAACTAATATAGAAATCATATGAAGTATTTTACTTCATTTAAATCAGGTCTCAAGTGAATTCATGTGATGGTTGAACCTCTGGTCCAACACTCTTATATGAAATACTTGGAGATTTAAATCATTTGTAGAGTTAGGAAATGGTATGAGGTGTTCTACCTCATTTAAATCATTTTCTCAAATGATGATAATGAATGATTGACTTAGGTCAACATAAGTTCATGTATTACTGTTGGAGAAATTAAATCTTAAGAAGATTTCAATGAGAGGAAATTATTCCTCAAGAACCCTATGGAGATTAACTTTCACATATGAATAAGAGGGAATGATTTTATTTCCTCAAGTCACACAACCAATGCACCTTAATGGAATTAATTGTGTGCTTAGCCTAGTTGTGTGAATATATATTTGATGTTTGGGAATAGCCATTGACTTAGTGAGTAATTATACTCGTATTCAAATTTAGACGCTAGCACCGGAGAATACCAGGAAGAGGAAGGATACTACCAAGAGGAGGAAGAAGAGAACCTTGAGAACTACCAAGGCAAGATAATACTCTTGCAAAGTGCAAAGCTCCTTTGGAGCAAGGCACCATGATTCTTATCTTTCTTAACACAAGCCTATCCCAAGTTTGTACTATACAAGTTTTACTTGTTGTTTTCAAAGAGTTACTTGGATAAGTTCACTTGGTCTAAGTGGTTAGAATTATTAGTGTAGCAAAGTTAGTCTCAAGCTAGCCAAGCAAGATAGCACCCCTCATGATTAGTGCTAGTGCTAAAATACTAAAACTTGACTACTCTAGATGGGAACTTGTGACTTTGAAATGAATTTGAAACCTTGGAATGATGAGTCATTCCATTGAATGATATTTGAAGGTGAAAATGACCAAGAGAAGATGGTGATTTTGATACAAAACTGATATTGGTTTGAATGCGATACCTTTCCAATATTGCGTACCCCCACAATACCTGATTATGGGTAGGGCTTAACTGGAAGTTTATGCATCATAGTATGGGTTCCCTCTGAACACACATCATAGGGGTTATGCCGAGGCTGCCTCCGTTGTTGAGAAAAGATGTGAATTGAGGTGACTTGTAAGGCCAAGCCCTGTGCAGTTCCCAGGTTGACAGTTGGTTTTCACTGGGAGGCCAAGCTCATGGGGAGAGGTGCTCATACTAGGGTTTATAAGTGAAAGGTTATGGTTGATGATCCGCGTACTGTGTTACGATGATTCGGGGTTATCCCGACGGATGAAATCAAATGTTGTGGCACAAGTGTGCAAACTCTGCAGAGTGTGAATCTATTCGAATAGCCGTGTCCACGGTTACGGACGGTTGGAAAGGCCATACAGTTTCCGGTGTCAGATTTTTGAAAACATGGGAGAAGTGAATGATGACTTGGTGACTTGTTGAAATACAACTAATGTTGTGGGAATGACACTAATGTTCCCACTTGAGTTAATTAGCTCATGAATAAGGCTTTGCTCAAATACTTGTGAACTAAAACTGGCTTTATGCAAATTGTCGTGGTATCGTCACGGCATATGCCATAGGGTGGCTAATCGAAGGTGGTTCCCAGATGGTCTCACAGTGGTATCCGGAAGCGGGTATGGGCACGAGCGACACGACGACGTACCCAGGTTCGAGGCCCTCCGATGGAGGTAACACCTCTACTCCTGCTATGAGTGTATATGGTAATCACACAGTACAATAGTGCTCCTAGAGCTGTGTCCGGCTACTCGGGGAGGCTAAGGTAGACGAAGGTCTCTCTCCTCGAGTAGCGCTAAGTCTAGAATGAAGTGAGAATGATCGATCGTCCCCCGCACGAGGGGGGTAGTGCGGCTTATATAGGCGCCGGCACTTTACAAGGAAGTCCCTATAGTCTAGTGGCCAGCTTGGCCGGCTCCGGCTTCCGCTCCTTCCCGAGGCGTTGACGTCATGGAGCTGTTGAGGCGTAGTGGCCTGTCCCGTCCGCCAGAGGGAGTCAGCGGCATGGCGAGGAAATGTCCCTGTCGCCATCATGCCCTGTAGCCGGTACGGACTGTCGTACGTCATGATGGCCTGTCCGCCGCGCGACACTGTTGCTCTACAGTGCCCCGCGCTTTACGGAAGATGAGGTAAGCGTGGACATGCGAACCCGGACCACCTACCCAGTTCCTTCTCATGCAAGACTCGCCAGCCTCGAGTCGGTCTGAGGTACAGACCCCAGTCGGATATGGCTTGTAGAAGCCGGCCCAGCCCACGCCGGCCGACGGCCGTAGCTAGGCCGACTAGGACTTAGAGCTAGCCGGCTTCCAAAAGCAGCCGGCCACGGCTCCAGCCGGCTGCTCCTCAGCCGGCCTTTGCCGCGAGCCGGCCAACCTTTAGCCGGTTGCTCCACGTCCATTGCCCTACCCGGGGTCTTCCCCCCGACATTAGCCCCCGAAGCTGGCAAGGTCCTGCGTTAAGAGGGACCTAGGCAGGTTTTCCTGGATTTTAGATCTTCTGAATATGTTGGACGGCCCTCGGAGGGGCCGACTGAGAATTTCCGTTCAGCCGGCTGCGCCCTCATCCGGCTTGCTCCATCCGGTGATGGCGTGTATTTCACACGTTCGTTGGGCAACCCCAAGAGGAAGGTATGATGAGCACAGCAGCAAGTTTTCCCTCAGAAAGAAACCAAGGTTTATCGAACCAGGAGGAGCCAAGAAGCACGTTGAAGGTTGATGGCGGCGGGATGTAGTGCGGCGCAACACCGGAGATTCCGGCGCCAACGTGGAACCCGCACAACACAACCAAAGTACTTTGCCCCAACGAAACAAGTGAGGTTGTCAATCTCACCGGCTTGCTGTAACAAAGGATTAACCGTATTGTGTGGAAGATGATTGTTTGCAGAGAAAACAGTAAAAACAAGTATTGCAGTAGATTGTATTTCAAGTAAAGAGAATTGGACCGGGGTCCACAGCTCACTAGAGGTGTCTCTCCCATAAGACGAACGAGCATGTTGGGTGAACAAATTACAGCTTGGGCAATTGACAAATAAAGAGAGCATGACAATGCACATACATATCATGATGAGTATAGTGAGATTTAATTGGGCATTACGACAAAGTACATAGACCGCCATCCAACTGCATCTATGCCTAAAAAGTCCACCTTCAGATTATCATCCGAACCCCCTCCAGTATTAAGTTGCAAAGCAACAGACAATTGCATTAAGTATGGTGCGTAATGTAACTAGTGACTACATCCTTGAACATAGCACTAATGTTTTATCCCTAGTGGCAACAGCACAACACAACCTTAGAACCTTCTGTCACTGTCCCTGGTGTCAATGCAGGCATGAACCCACTATCGAGCATAAGTACTCCCTCTTGGAGTTAAAAGCATCTACTTGGCCAGAGCATCTACTAGTAACGGAGAGCATGCAAGATCATAAACAACACATAAGCATAACTTTGATAATCAACATAACAAGTATTCTCTATTCATCGGATCCCAACAAACGCAACATATAGAATTACATATAGATGATCTTGATCATGATAGGCAGCTCACAAGATCCGACAATGATAGCACAATGGGGAGAAGACAACCATCTAGCTACTGCTATGGACCCATAGTCCAGGGGTAGACTACTCACTCATCACTCCGGAGGCAACCATGGCGGTGTAGAGTCCTCCCGGGAGATGAATCCCCTCTCCCGGCAGGGTGCCGGAGGCGATCTCCGAGGATCCCCCGAGATGGGATCGGCGGCGACGGCGTCTCGCAAGGTTTTCCGTATCGTGGCTCTCGGTACTGGAAGTTTCGTCACGGAGGCTTTAAGTAGGCGGAAGGGCAAGTCGAGAGGGGGCACAGGGGCCCCGGATGACGGGCGGCGCGGCCAAGGGGGGGCCGCGCCGCCCTAGGGTTTGGCTCCCCTGTGGCCCCACTTCCTTTCGTCTTCGGACTTCTGGAAGCTTCGTGAGAAAATAGGCCTCTGGGCTTTTATTTCGTCCAATTCCGAGAATATTTCTTTACTAGGATTTCGAAACCAAAAACAGCGTAAAACAAGAATCGGCACTTCGGCATCTTGTTAATAGGTTAGTTCCAGAAAATGCATGAAAATATGACATAAAGTGTGCATAAAACATGTAGATAACATCAATAATGTGGCATGGAACACAAGAAATTATCGATACGTTGGAGACGTATCATCCGGCTGCTTCTAGCCGGAAGCTATTTTCGCTTCTGCAGCTTTTGCTTTTTTACAAGTGTTGACAATGTCTCCGACTTGTTAGGACAGTTTGGGACCGGATTGAATTTAATGTCCGACTCCGGCTTGGGCGCGCCGGAGTTTCCGCCGCCTCGGGCCCTGTGCCCGACTTGACGGGTCTGACGGCTGGCTCCTGCTGCCGTTTTGTCTGGTCACATCAATGTTTCCTCCGGATCCGGTGCGGTCGTGGACGAAGTGGCGCGTCCGTTTCCAGTAACTGCTGCCGTCATGGGGGGAAGTTAAGGCACAGTAAATCCCAGTCGTGGCCCACGATCACCACGTGGCCGCGCAACTGGCGCGCCAGGCGGCTATAAATGCCCCTGGGAGCGGTACCGAGGCGTCCTTCCCACGCACTTCGTCTTCACGCCCAGTTCCCTTCTTCCTCGCTCGCACACGCTTCTCCGCGCTTCTTCTCCGTCGACCTCCTGGGGAACTCCGGCGGTCGAGCGCGGCCGCACTCTCTCGCTTCTCCGCAGCCGTCCGCGCGCCAATCCGACGCCACGGGGCCCCGCGTTTCCACGGTACGCTCTCTGCCGCCGCCGCCGCCGTCCCGTGGTTCTTCCTCGCCCTTTCGCCTTTCTTGGTCCTCTTCTTCTTCTTCCTCGTCGATGGCCCAACCAAGCGGCTCTTGGAGGGGCTCATACATGCGAGAGGATGATATTGAGCGGCTTGTGCGCCTCCGCCGGATTCCGGCTGGGGTGATCACGAGGGCGCCTAGCGTCGAGAAGGAGCCGAGGCCTAATCCCGGCGAGCGTGTGGTCTTCGGAGCGCACCTCGACCGAGGGTTGGGCCTGCCGGCTTCACCCTTCTTCCGCCGGTTCCTCGACTTCTTCGGTCTACAGCCTCACCATCTGCCGGCCAACACCTGCGTCCTCCTCAGCTGCTACGTGGCCTTCATGGAGGGCTACGCCGGCTTGTGGCCGGACGTCGAGTTTTGGAGCCGGCTGTTTTACATCAAGGCGCAGACGACTGACGGCCAACTGCGGGCCTGCGGCGCCGCCTCGATCTACTCCCGCCCCGGCATGTCCTTCCCAAGAATCCCGACGGTGGACTCGGTGAAGAATTGGCAGATGTCGTTCTTCTACGTGCGGAACGCGGATCCGGCCGTCGACCGACTCAACCTGCCGGAGTACAACCCGGCCCCGCCAGTCGGCCGGCTCAACTGGGGCCACAACGCTAGGACGACGGACCCGGACGCGGAGGTAAATCTTCTGTGGGACTTCTTGGGAGAGTGCGTCACGGGGGGCCGGCTGAGCGCCGAGGATCTCCTCTGCACTTACGTTGAGCGCCGGGTGCTGCCGCTCCAGAGGCGTGTCCACAAGATCGGGCACATGTCTGGCCGGCTTGATCCAACCCGGACGTCGAAGGTGGAGCTCACCAAGGCCCAGGTTGCTCGCCGGGTGAACAACATCACCAAGGCCAACATGCCGGAGAGCTGGGATTGGGGGTTGCCGCCTTACAACCGGGCGTCGCCGCCTGAATTGGTAAGTTTTGTGTTTTGGCCGACTTCCGGCTTGCAGCTGCGTGGCCGACTTGTTACTTATTTTCTTTGTTTTGCTTTCAGCTTTTCGACCGCCAGGGCGCCGAGGATGGCAACCTGTCGGAGAAGATCTGGACGCCGGATCATGTTGATCCGGCTGACCAAGCCGGCGACCAAGCCGGCGACGACGAGCTGCCGGAGGTGCCCGACCAAGGCGGCCAGGGGGAGCACAACCCGCCGCCCTCGCCAGAGCACCAGGAGGAGGAGGAGCCGGCGACGTCCACCACGGGGCCGATCCCCACGATGCCCCTGCGCACGAGGCCGCCTGCCGCCTCGGCGAGTTCTGCGCCCAAGGGGAAGAAACGGGCCATCGGCGGGTCCACGGCTGCGGTGGAGGTGAGGGCCAAGAAGCAGCGCCGGCAGGCGCCCAAGAAGGTTCCGGAGCAGGCCGGGTAAGTTTCTTTTTTCTCCGTTGTTTGATTCCTTTTCTTTCCTTTCCTTTTATATTTATCTTCTCTTGCTTGTCCGACTAGGGCTCCGATAAAGTTCACCCAGGGCGGCGGCTCCCGGCAGGCTCCCCGCATCACATCGCCGCTCCATCGGCAGAGGAGGGAGCCAATCCCGACGCCTGCGACGCGTGCGGGCACGCCGCCCGTTGTTATTGTGCCACCTGCTGCTACGCCGCCTTCTGCGGGGGCATCCTCTTCGGCTGCACCTCCTTCCGCGCCTGGCAGCGGCGCCCGGGGTGAGCCGGCGCGCCGGCCCACTCTGGATGACATGTTTCCGCGCCGCGCTCGGCTGGCGGAGGAGGTAGCCGGAGCTGGCAGGGGTATGCCGCCTGCGACCGGAGCTGGAGCTGGCGGGGCTGCGCCGCCTGCGACCGGAGTCGGCGGGCCCGCACCCAGCGTCTTGGTGCTGGAGTACAGCCCGGAGGGAGCGCCTCAGGCGCCGGAGATGATGGCTCCTACCGGGCCGACTGCTTCGACCGCGCCGCCTCCATCTTCGGAGCCGGCGAGGGAGGAGCCGGCCAGGGATGAGCCGGCACGCACAAGGGACGCCGGCTCCCGGGCACTGGTGAGAACGGAGGGGCCGTCTGAGCCGACTTTAGGCCTCCACGTGGCCAAGGGTGCCCGGCTGCTGAACGTGGCATCCGCCTCCGACTCCAGCCTGGGCTCGGCTGGTACCATGGATAAGGCGTGGCATCAGGCGGACGCCTGGGAGGTGACCAGCCGGGAGGGGCAGCCAGGCGTGGCGCCCATGAAGATGTTCTTCTCCGGCTTCCGCGCCAACCTCAGGGCCAGAGCCACCGAAACCTTAACCAACCTGGCGAAGTTGGAGGAGGCTGACAAGGTGAGTGTTTTATCCTGTTTTTACAGCTATTGTTATCCTGGTAGCCCTCCGAGGCATGGGCCGACTGCGTGGAGTCGGCCCAGGTTTCGCCTAGACGTCTGACTTTGTTTCTTTCAGGCGGTTACGGAGTGGCGTACCATCTTGTACAATCAGGTCGTGACCAGCTACCACAAGGCCAAAATTGAGATGGCCGGCCTGGCCCGTGAGCTGAAGGACGCCACGGGTAGGGTTTTCTTCCTTTTGACTTGCTCTTTTTCTCTTAGATTTCTTTTTGGCTGACGGCTTCTTTTTGCCGGCTTGCAGCTGAGGCCGCCCGGGTCCCGCAACTGGAGTCGGATCTTCGGGCCGCCCGCGCCCAATGCGCTGAGAGCGAGGAGACGGGCCGGGCCGCTGCCGCCAAGCTAAGGGTGGCTGAGGGGGAGCTGACGCGGCTACGCCAGCTTGAGGCCAACCATCTCAAGGAGCTTGCCGCCCTCAAGAAGGCTGAGGAGGAGAAGGTGGAGGCCCTGAGCAAGCGGCTGGAGGAGGTGGACCAGCAGCGGCTTGCGCTTCGCCAAGAGGTGACCTCCAAGTCCGAGGAGCTGTCGGCCACCGCCAAGCGGTGGGTGGATGAGATTAGCCGGCTCGACCGCGTCTTGGCGGGTGAGTCCTCATATTTTTTTTTCTGTCCTTCCCCTTTGCCGGCTTTCGGCCGTCGGCTGCCGGCTTAGGTTGGCAGTCGGCGGCCGAAACTTTGATTTTTCCGATATCTCCATCTTCAGGCTGGGGGCAATCGGTTCGTGCCGGCTGCCGCTAGGCTTTTTTCTTTTTACTTCGAAATCTCCATCTTCAGGCTGGGTGCAGCCGGTCCTTGCCGGCTGCCGCCAGGCTTACTTTTAGAGCTTCGGAATCTCCATCTTCAGGCTGGGGGCAGTCGGTTCATGCCGGCTGCCGCCAGGCTTACTTTAGGACTTCGAAAATTTGCATTTTTCTGCCTTTTTCCGGCTTCAATAGATTTCGACGTGCTTCTTTGCGGCGGCCTTCCACGAGGCGCGAGGATGCGGCGCGAGGCGGTCGGCGAGGCGCGGGAAGCACGCCGACAGGCTACTGGTGAGCAGAGCGGGGACTTCTTCTCCATGGACGATTACCTGGCGGGCATGGCCGCTCGCGTAGGGCCCATCACGAAGCTTGGCTGGGAGCTCCGGAAGGCGGCGGAAGAGCTGATCCGGCTGCTGTGGCCGACTGAGACTCTGCCGCAGGACCTCTCCAACCTCATCGCCTGGCTAGAGAGGGCGCCCGACCGCTTCCTCGGCCGGAAGGAGTCGGTCGCGCGTGCCGGAGCTGATATGGCGTTGTCGTTCGTGCTCTCCTGGTATAACGAGGTTAGCCTCGACCAGCTGGAGTACCGGCGGGCCGACGTGGAGGACAAGCTTCCGACGGAGAACAAAACCGCCCGGCTTGCCCGCGCCTGTGCCATTGCCGACTTCGTCGACAAGGGCATCTTCGTCGCGGACCCGAATCCACCGTCTGACGACGAGGAGGAGGAGGCGGAAGACGATGACGCGGAGGACATTCCTGAGGTTGAGCCGGCAGCCGGCTCCGCTGATGCTCCCCCGGCTGGTCCTGCTCCAGCCGGTGCTTAGCTTTTACCTGTCTTTCTTTTGCTTTTGCAAGACAATTCGTTAAATCCCCGGGATGCCGGGTGCATATGTAAGACAATATTATTATCCGTTTATTCAGGCACACTTTAATGTGTTTGTTTAATCATTTGTGTGCCGGCTTGCTTTCTTCCGGCTTGTTCGCTTTTTCCCATCCGCCTCACTCTTTGGCTGTGCCCTTGCCGATCGTACCTCCGACTTGCGGTCCGTCGCCGGATCAAGAGCGTGCCGCTGGGTGAGGCAGATAGTATTTCAGTCGAACGAGCCGAGTTTGGCAATCCGACACTTTTATGAAGAGTTGTGCAAGAATTAATTCGCTTTCACTCTTTCCCTTAGTCGTCTTTCGTGTGCCGGCTCCCTAGGCACTTACTCCAGCCAGCCGGACAGCCGGGTTGCGGTCTGTAGCTGGTCGGAAGCCGGCTGTCGGAAACCGGATCACGTTACTAAGCCGGCCGCGTGAGAGGGTGTTAGCCAATTGGTGAAAACAAATAGAGTACTCGAAAAACTTGTCGAAATCGGCGCTCTTGGCGCTTGCTTTTTCATAGCTTACAAAAGGGGTGCAAGGGATACATACATTCCTGTTCTCAAGTATAAAATGGGCTGAGCAAGTTGACATTCCAGGGACGTTTTGTCTCCTCGTCAGCCTTGTCCGGCTTGTTCTTTCTAGCCTCTTGGGCATCTATGAGATAGTAGGAATCATTGCCTACCGCCTTGCTCACGATGAAGGGACCCTCCCATGGGGATGACAATTTATGCTGTCCGGCTGTCCGTTGGATCAGCCGGAGCACTAGGTCTCCTTCTCGGAATGCTAAGGACTGGACCTTTCGGCTGTGATAGCGTCGGAGGCTTTGCTGGTATACGGTGGACCTGGACTCGGCCATCAGCCGGACTTCTTCGACCAGGTCGACTCCATCTTCACGAGCTTCTTTGGCTTCAGCTTCTGTGTAAAGCTTGATCCTTGGCGCGTCGTGCTCGATATCAGTCGGCAGGACGGCTTCGGCCCCGTATACGAGGAAAAAGGGCGTGTAGCCGACTGAGCGGTTTGGCGTCGTGCGCAGGCTCCACAGTACGCTGGGCAGCTCCTCAATCCAGCAGCCGGCTGCTCGTTCGAGCGGCTCCACCAGCCTGAGGCCGGATGCCGGCTAGGATCAAGCCGTTGGCCTTCTCCACTTGTCCATTGGACTCCGGGTGCGCCACGGATGCTAGGTCCATTTGGATCCCCATTTCTCCGCAGTAACGCTTGAAGACGCCTTCGGCGAAGTTGCTGCCGTTGTCGGTGATGATGCTGTGGGGGTAGCCATACCTCACAATTATTTCCTTGAGGAATGTTACGGCGGTGGAACCGTCCAGCTTCTTTATCGGCTTGGCTTCGATCCACTTGGTGAATTTGTCAATCATCACCAAGAGGTGTGTCATGCCGCCTCGCGCGGTTCTGAATGGGCCCACCATATCCAAGCCCCATACGGCGAATGGCCAGGTGATGGGGATGGTTTTCAAGGCGGAAGCCGGTGAGTGCCTTTTCTTGGCGAAGCGCTGGCAGCCGTTGCACTTCTTCACCAGCTCTTCTGCGTCTCTGAGCGCAGTCGGCCAGTAAAAACCGTGCCGGAAAGCTTTGGCCACTATGGCTCTGGAGGAGGCGTGATGGCCGCACTCTCCCTGATGGATTTCCCGCAAGAGTTCAATCCCTTCAGCCGGCTCTACGCACCGCTGGAGCACCCTACTTACGCTGCGTTTGTACAGCTCGTGGTTGATGATGGTATAGGCCTTGGCCCTTCTCTCAATCTGCCTGGCTTGAACCCTGTCATTGGGCAGCACACCATTGGTGAGGTAGGAGAGGAATTCTTGTGCCCAAGATGGTACGCATTTTATTTCAAACACGCTGACCACCAGGGCCTCCATCTTCGGAGCTTCCGGGTTCGACTGCATGGTCGCCGGGTTCGGCTGTGAAGCCGGCGGGTTCGGCTGAGAAGCCCCCGAGTTTGGCTGAGAAGCCCCCGCGTTGGACTGAGAAGCCCCCGGGTTCGGCTGTGGAGCCGGCGGGTTCGGCTGATAAGCCCCCGACTTGGGCGATGAAGCCCCGGGTTTGGCTGAGAAGCCCCCGGGTCAGCCGGCACGAATATGGAATCCGAGTCCGGTGACGGTATAATGGACGGTTTCTTGAGGACCGCCAGGGCAACGCCCGACGGAATAGCTTGCCGGGTTGAGCCAATCTTGGACAAGGCGTCAGCCGCCTCGTTGTTTTCTCGCGGCACATGATGGAATTCACAGCCATCGAAGAAGCCGGATAGCTGCTGGACGTGGAAGCGGTACGAGGCCATGTTGGCGTCCTTCGCGTCCCAGTCGCTAGATGCTTGTTGTATAACCAAGTCGGAGTCGCCGAAGCAAAGAATGCGACGCACGCCTATCTCCTTGGCCAACTTCAGCCCATGAATGAGCGCCTCGTATTCCGCCACATTGTTGGATGCGGCAAAGTGGATCTGCAGGACGTAGTCCAGCCGATCTCCCTTGGGGGAGGTGACGACGATGCCGGCTCCCAAGCCGTTTCGCATCTTCGAGAGCCGTCGAAGTGCAGCTTCCAGTGCGTGGAGTCAGGCACCGGCGATAGGTATTGCATCTCGGCCCAGTCGACGAAGAAGTCCGCGAGGATCTGCGACTTGATGGCTGTGCGCGGCTCGTAGATGATGGTGTGGGCGGCTAGCTCCAGGGCCCACTTGGCAACCCGGCCATTGGCGTCTTTGCTGCCAATGATTTCCGCCAAGGGTGTTGTGGCCACCACCTTGATGGGGTGCTCCTGGAAGTAGTGCTTGAGCTTATTTTCCGCCATATACACGCCGTATGTGACCTTCTGGTAGTGGGGGTAGTTTTGCTTCGACTGGGACAGCACTTCGCTAAGGTAGTAGACCGGGCGCTGGACTGACTGCTCCTTGCCGGCTTCTTTGCCGACCTCCTTACGCTCCACCACCAGGACAACGCTAACCACTCGATTGGTGGCAGCGATGTACAACAGCATCGGCTCCATTGAAGCCGGCGATGCGAGGATGGGTGCGGTTGAGAGCACGCGCTTTAAGTCACGGAAGGCTTCATCCGCCTGCGGTGACCAGACGAATTTGTCCGATTTCTTCAGCAACTGGTACAGGGGCAGTGCCTTCTACCCCAGCCGGCCGACGAGCGGCTCAAGGAGGCCGGGCATCCGGTGAACTTCGGACGTCCTTGAGGCATTGCGGCAGTTCCATCTTCTCAATGGCACCGATCTTCTCCGAGTTGGCTTCGATTCCTCGCCGAGAGACGAGGTAGCCCAGAGTTGGCCGGCCGGCACGCCGAACGTGCACTTGGCCGGGTTGAGCTTCATCCGGAATCTTCGCAGATTGGTGAAGGTTTCTCTCGGGTCATCAAGGAGGGTAGGCATCTCCTTGGTTTTTACAACGACATCATCCACATATGCGTGAACATTTCCGCCGATTTGATCCTGCAAACACTTTTGCATGCACCTTTGATAGGTGGCGCCGCATTTTTCAAGCCGAATGGCATAGTCGTGTAGCAGTAAGCCCCATATGGGGTAATGAACGAAGTCTTTATTTGATCAGCCGGATTCAAAGGAATCTGGTGGTAGCCTGAATAGGCATCTAAAAAAGACAACAGTTCACAGCCGGCAGTCGAGTCTATAACTTGATCTATGCGCGGCAGGGGGAAGGGGTCCTTCGGGGGTTTTCTCTCTCTAGCAGCCCCTCGACCTCTCCCTCGCGTCGCCCCTCCAGGCGACCGGGGGGGAAACCCTAAACCCGCCGCCACCGCCTCCCCCCTCCCCCTCCTCCCCCCTCGTCGCCCCCGGAGGCGGCCGGCCGGCAAGGCCGTGCGACGCCGGTGATGGGGGTGGCGGGGATCTCTCCTCCGGCCCCCGTGCGCTGCTGTAGGGAGGACGACGGCCGCGCGGGGTGGCCTCCGCCGCCGGGCGAGGTCGGCCGATTCCCCTTGTTCCCCTCTCCGGCGTGGCCTTGCCGGCGCTGGGAGGTGGTGGCCGGGGCTTGTTGGCCTCCGTCGACCGAGCCGGGGCCGGGACTCCGGGCAGCGGCCCCGGGCGATGGGTGGGGCACCGCCGGCCCGACGGCGGGCGGCCGGTGCCGATGCTGCGGTCCTCTTCCTTCGGCCGCGCGGGCGGTGAAGGGGCGGCGGGTGTGGGCGTGGTGTGGAGGTCGCCCCGATGGGCCTCCGGTACCAGATCCGAAGATGGTGGCTCCCCCTCCTGCGGTGCTCGCCGCACCTCCCCGGCCCCGGACTGCCTCCGGTGGCTGCGGGGTGTGGTCGGATGTGGGCTCTGCATGCGGGGAAACCCTTGGCCGACGGTGGCGGCCGCGACGTCGACGACGCCGACGGCGCCGTTCTCCTTCCCGAAGGCGACATCGAGGTGATATCCCCTCCCTCCCTGCCCTATCTATCTCGGGCGAAAACCCAAAGCTTTGGCTTGGACGGTGGCGGCGCTCGGGTGGTGCCGTTCCCTCGTTGGAGGCGCCGTTTTGAGATAGTTGGTTTGGGTGGATGAGCTCGGCGGAGGTTGGTATGCATCGTCTTCGCCTACTCCTGGCAGCTTGGTCCGGTTTGGTGGTTTTTGCTACGGGTGGCTATGATGTTCGTGGGTGACGGCGCGGCGAGGCGAGTGCTCTGAGTCTTTCTCCATGGCGGTAACTTCCATTATCCATGCGTGCTCGGGGAGAGCGATCTACCTCCGACAGGTACGGTGCCCTCCGAACCGGGGCGAGAAAGCAGGGAGCTTTCTTTGGAGGTGGAAACGGATGGTGCCCGGGCTTTGCTTGGCCTCTGGAGGTTGACGATGGTGCGGTTCCCTCTATGGCGGTCTTCTTCACCAGCTTCGACGTCTCTCTAGTTGGATCACAAGACTGGACAATGGTCTCGGAGCTCAAGCTGTGTTGCACTCATTTTCTTGTTTCGCTTGTAGTAGCTGGTTTTCAGCATCTTGTATCATCTTGCCGGCAACGGTCTTATTAATTTAAGGCAGGGCTACGGCCTTCTCTTTAAAAAAAAGGGGTCCTTCGGGCACGCCTTGTTGAGGCTGGTGTAGTCGATACACATGCGCCAGGAGCCGTTCTTCTTCAAAACCAGGACCGGGTTCGCCATCCAGTCCGGGTGCAGCACTTCCATGATGAAGCCGACTGCGAGGAGCCGGGCGATTTCTTCACCGATGGCCTTCCTTCTCTCTTCGGCGAAGCGCCTGAGGGGCTGCTTCACCGGCTTGGCTTCAGGCCTGACGTGGAGGTGGTGCTCAGCCCGGCATGTCCCTTGGAGACCATGCGAAGATGTCCCGATTCTCACGGAGGAAGCTGGTGAGCTCGCCTTCCTATTTGCTGTTCAAGCCGGCACCGATGGTGACGAACTTGTCCGGCTGCGCCGGGTCGAGCAGGATCTTCTTGGGGTTGTCGGCCGGCTGGAAGTGAGTCGTCCCAGCTGGGTTGCCCACAGCCGGCATGTCCGACAGCGCGGCCTTAGCCAGGGCGATGGCGTCGTGGATGAGCTGCTTCTCGGTGGCGATGACCAGCGTCTGGGCCATCTTGGAGCTCTGGGTGGCGCAGTCCATGGAGCGGCGGTAGTCGCCGGCGACGGTGATGACCCCTTTAGGGCCAGGCAGCTTCATCTTCAGGTACCCATAGTGGGGCACCGCCATGAACTTGGTCAAGGCCGGCCTGCCCAGGAGCGCGTGGTAGGGACTGACGAGGTCCACAACCTCGAACTCGATCCTTTCGGTGCGGAAGTGATCCGGCTTCCCGAACATCACCTCCAGCGTGATCCGGCTGATCGGCTGGCAGCAGTGGCCCGGCACGATGCCGTGGAAGACGGTGGGGGTGGGACGCAGCTCGGCTTCTTGGATGCCTAGCTTGCGGGCGGTGTCGCGGTAGAGGATGTTGATGCTGCTGCCCCCGTCGATGAGGACGCGCGAGAAACGCACGCTGCGCCGGGTCGTGCCAATGGTGGGGTCAAGGACCATGGCGTAGCTGCCCGGCTTCGGCAGGACAGCCGGTGTGTCGCGGCGATCAAAGGTGATGGCCTGCTCTGACCAGTTTAGGTACTGGGGGACCGGCGGTATGACCGCGTTGACCTCGAGGGAACGGCTCTGCTGGCTCGTCTTGTCCTCGGGCTCGGAGGTGAAGATGATGTAGGTAGAATCTTCGGCCAAGTAGCGGCCATGGTGCACTTGGTTAGCCTCGTGATGCTCGAGGTTGGCGTTCTCTGCGCCGGCTTGGCCACCCGGCCCGCCGGCTGGTGGGGGCGGGGGTGGAGGCGGGAGGGGTTCGCCACTTGTCAGCCGCTTCATGAAGTGGAAGTCGCGGGTGGTGTGGTTGGAGGGGTTCTTGCCGCTGTGGTACTTGCACGGCGAGTCGAGCATTTGCTCGAAGGTGTACTTCGGCTTCCAGGGCCGGTCTTGCTTCTGGCGCCGGCTGCCGCCAGCCGCCGCATGGTCCGACACGGCTGCCACATGGGCTGAACCGTACCGGCGGTCCGGCTGGTCGCTGTGCCGCTTGCCGCGATAGTTGTCCCGCCGGCTGCCATGAGAGGCGCCTTCGGCCGGCTTGTGCTCGGCCGTCTTGTTGTTGTCCCGCCTTGGCGGAGCCGGAGATGTGTCAGCCGGCGCTTTGTCGGCTTCCTCCGCCAGCGCGTACTTGTCCGCGATGGCCATCAGGGCCGCCATGGTCTTGGGTTCGCTGCGGCGCAGCTTGTGCCACAGCATGGTGTTGGGCCGACAGCTTCCCATGAAGAAGCTGATGGCCTGGATCTCGTGCACACCCTCGCAAGAGTTGCGCATCTCGCACCAGCGCGTTAGGTACGCGCGATCCGTCTCGTCCGGGCCCTGCTTGCACATTTCAAGCTGCTGAGGGCGACCCGACCGGCGGTAGGTGCCGGTGAAGTTGCTGACGAAGGCCTCCTGGAAGTCCAGCCAACCGTTGATGCTGCCGGCTGGCAGGTTGTTGAGCCAGGTGCGGGCGGAGCCGACCAGCATCAGGGGGGAGTAGCGTACCGCCCAGCGCTTGTTGCCCCTGGCGATGCCGACTGCGGTGGAGTAGTCCAGCAGCCAGTCCTCCAGCTTGGCGGTGCCGTCGTACTTGGGGGTGTCGCGCGGGAGCTGGAAGCCGTCGATCATGGGCTCGTTGGTGATGCGGGGCCCGAAGCACTGGGGGCCGGCTGGGTCCTCCTCTTCCGCGATGCGGGATTCGACCAGCCAGTCGAGGCGATCTCGGGCGTCCGCCGGCTCGATGCGTGGGCCCAGCCGGGAGCGTGCCGGCTGGCGAGCGCCGCTGGCTTCTGGAGCTGGCCGGTGCTGGCGTCGAGGCTCGGAGTCTTGCTCCTGGTTCCGGCTGGGTAGGGGCCGGCTGCGGCTGCTGCTGCCGCCTGGCTGGTGGCTCGGCCGGCTTGAGCTCGCGTGCGTAGCGCGGGAGTCGTTGCGCCGGCTTGGTGCTGGGGAGGTGGACTCGGCCGTGTCCCTGGCGTTGCCTGCGGCACCACGAGCGTGAGAAGCTCTGGGATCTTGGGCGTACCTGGGGTCTTTCGACTGCCGGTTGGCAGCCTTCACCAGCTCAGTCACCCGCTCGGTTTGGCGGCGTAACTCTTCGCCTTCGAGGCGGTGCAGCTCTTCTGCGGCGGCTTCGGCCGTGAGCATGTTCTTGTCGGGGGTGTTGTAGAGGGGCAGCTCCGTTGACAGAGCCGGCGCTTCCGCGCCTTCGCGGTCGATCTCGGCGCCTAGGTCGCGGCCTCTGCGGCGGATCAGGCCGGCTCGGCTGGGGTTGTCGCCTCCTGGAGTGAGGCCGTGGGCTCGGTTATACTCGCGCTGGGTGATCTCCCACTGGCGCTTAGCAACAGCCAGCTCATCGGTCTGCTTGAGGAGGAGCACGCGGTGCGCCTCCAGGTCCGCCTCGACGGTGGCGGCGTCGGCGCCGGTTGTGAGCGGAGTGCTCAGCTTTGCCCGGACCTCTTCGAGCCGGGATGGTGGTGGTGGTGGCTTTGCGCCTGATGCAGACGCGTGCCCGTCGGCGTTGCGCTCCAAGTTGGGGCTGCGGACGCGCGTGGACTTGGTGGGCTGCTCGTCGCCGGTCGCCATGACTTGCACGATGCAGGGGTCGGCGAGAGCGCTGCTGGTGCCGGCTCCTGGAGGAGGGCTTGCGCAGCGCAGCACCTGCCGCGGGTAGCGCGGCGGTGCGACGGTAGCGACGTAGACGTCGTGGCCGCCGAAGGTGATGACGCTGCCGCCGGCAGGGAAGGGCCTCGCTCGGCGAAGCAGCCAGCGTTGTCGCCGACGCAGTCGAGGGAGCCGAATCTCCGCGATCAAGCCTGAAGCGACCCGCTCGACGGTGGTGATGGTGAGGCCCGTCCGGATGAAGACGCCGGCCGCGGACGCTGAAGGCCCCACGGTGGGCGCCAAATGTCGTGGTATCGTCACGGCATATGCCATAGGGTGGCTAATCAAAGGTGGTTCCTAGATGGTCTCACGGTGGTATCCGGAAGCGGGTATGGGCACAAGCGACACGGCGACGTACCCAGGTTCGAGGCCCTCCGATGGAGGTAACACCTCTACTCCTGCTATGAGTGTATATGGTAATCACACAGTACAATAGTGCTCCTAGAGCTGTGTCCGGCTACTCGGGGAGGCTAAGGTAGACGAAGGTCTCTCTCCTCGAGTAGCGCTAAGTCTAGAATGAAGTGAGAATGATCGATCGTCCCCCGCACGAGGGGGGTAGTGCGGATTATATAGGTGCCGGCACTTTACAAGGAAGTCCCTATAGTCTAGTGGCCGGCTTGGCCGGCTCCGGCTTCCGCTCCTTCCCGAGGCGTTGACGTCATGGAGCCGTTGAGGCGTAGTGGCATGTCCCGTCCGCCAGAGGGAGTCAGCGGCATGGCGAGGAGATGTCCCTGTCGCCATCATGCCCTGTAGCCGGTACGGACTGTCGTACGTCATGATGGCCTGTCCGCCGCGCGACACTGTTGCTCTACAGTGCCCCGCGCTTTACGGAAGATGAGGTAAGCGTGGACCTTCGAACCCGGACCACCTACCCAGTTCCTTCTCATGCAAGACTCGCCAGCCTCGAGTCGGTCTGAGGTACAGACCCCAGTCGGATATGGCTTGTAGAAGCCGACCCAGCCACAGCGCTGACGGCCGTAGCCAGGCCGACTAGGACTTAGAGCCAGCCGGCTTCCAAAAGCAGCCAGCCACGGCTCCAGCTGGCTGCTCCTCAGCCGGCCTTTGCCGCGAGCCGACCAACCTTTAGCCGGTTGCTCCACGTCCATTGCCCTACCCGGGGTCTTCCCCCCGACACAAATCAAACTAGAGCTTAGCACCCCTTATTAAAATTGTAGCACTTACTTTAGTGTTAGTTTGCAAGTACTTAAAGTACTTACGGCTTTGTCCCTGGCTATTCAAATGGCCAGAGTATGAAGATGAACAGAACTACCAAGGAGATGACCAGCAGGACGCCTACGACAACTAGGAGTCTTCCGACGTCAAGCGTTGGCCTGTGGACTAGAGAGTCCCTTTATCTTTACGCTTCCGCTATGAACTTGTGTTTGTTCGTTGATCGATAGATCAACTATTTGTGTAATATGGATCATGTGATTCGAGTTGTAAGACAATATGGTTTGTAATAAATAATGACTATGATATTCGACTATTATGCCTCGCAACAACATTATCCTGGGATTGCGATGAATGACATAATAGGCATTCGGACTTAAAAATCCGGGTGTTGACAATAAAAGGCGAGATTCCCATTGATTTTGCATCATAGCACCCGTAATTTCAGAGGCTTTTTAGAGTGCAAACTTTGGGTATATTTTCAATTAAACCGATGTTCGCTTTAGTATACGAACAAAGGTCTTGATGATTTGTTCAGGTGTCCCGAATTACTGCAATACTTCAGAGAAATGGAAGTTGAGTCTTCATTACTAAAATAAGCGAGAGCTAAGGGGCTAAAAGGGCCCTATTGAAAAGAGAAAAAGCTAAATATAATGCTACCCATCCTCTCAAATAAGAGGGGGGTTCTGCTTATCTTCGAGCTTATCCGACGTGCCAGTGGCTTTGGAAGCGTCACTGGTTTCATCAGGAGTTCTTGCGGCGAGCGCCGGAAACTTGTTTTCATCTATAATGGTCTTGCCGTCGGCTGCCGAAGGTTTTACTGTTGAAGCTTCTAGAGCAAGATCAGCTGGTTTCTTCTTCAGTTTCTTGACGCGTTCATCGTCCTTATTATCGAGTGCTGACGATTTTGGAGGGAAGTCGTCAGGTTCGTGCTTTAGTCCAAACTTGGCAGCAAAACTCTGAAACTCGCGATCACAATTATCTGAGCGTGGAAAACTTCCATAGACTGTGATGTTTGTTCTGTTGTTCCCAGGCATCTTGAGCTTGAGGTACACATAATGTGGCACAGCCATGAACTTGGCATAAGCTGATCTCCCGAGTATAGCGTGTTACTGTGATTCCCAGTTCACTACTTCAAACTCGATCTTTTCCTTCCTGAAGTTGTCGGGTTTTCCAAATACAACGTTTAAGTAGACTTTGCCAAGAGAGTACGCCGGTAAAGTGGGGAGAATCCCGTGGAAACAAGTATATGTTTCTTTCAGGATCCTCATCGTAATTCCCATGTTTTTGATTGTGTCGAGGAATATCAGGTTTAATCCGCTTCCACCGTCCATGAAGACTTTGCTCATTTTAAACCCTCCAATTTGCGCTTCGACTACTAAGGCAACGTGACCTGGCTTTGGAATTGTCATCGAGTGGTCTGCTCTGCTGAAGAGAATGTTCTGAGATGACCAGTCGATGTATTCAGGAATATTAGCCATGATACTTTCTGCCAGGTTGATTTCTTGGGTGAGCTTCGTCATCTCCCTTATCGAGACACCAGTTCTGTGAATCATACTCATTTGTCCACGTGGTGGTGGAAAAGACTCGTTAGAATTGCGAGGCTGAGCCTGCTGAACTTGATGCTGAGGTGGCGGTGGTGGTGGAATTGGCTGTTGCTGGATAAGCTTCTGCATTTCAATGAACTGTCGACAATCTCTGAGTAAATGACTTGACTTTTTCTTGTCATCTTTAGAGTCGATGTACGCGTGCAGGTAGCAAGGGGCGTTTATCTGCTCAGCGAAGGGTAACTCGGGGGGTCCTCGGAGGCCGTGGTTTGTAGTTGCCATGGTTCCCAGAGTTACCCCGATTGTCGTCCTGTCGATCGTCTCGCCTGTCGTCATACCGATCATCTCGTCGATCGGAATATCTCGCGGCTACCAAGTTGCAGTCATCGTAACTGCGGTCTTTCCTTTTCTTGCGACGATCTCTTCGACCGCCCAAATCATGCCTCGGCTGATCATCGTCTTCATCGTCACTGCGTGGTCGAGGTCTTCGCACATTGTCTTCGCCATCAGCCCAGCTGTTGGCGATTTCCATTAGCTTGGTTATGGTCTTCGGCTTCTTGCGCCCAAGCTCCTCTATGTAGGTTTCACGTCGGATACCATCGCTAAAGGCATCGATTGCTCTGTCGACGGAAACATCTTCGGCAGCGTTCAAGAGTTTGGCGAACCTCCCAATGTATGTATGCATCGACTCCTTCGGCTTATGCTAGCAATGCCGCAATTCATCGATCCCAACTGGCCTTTTGTATGTTGCTTGGAAGTTTTTGACGAAAGCATCTACCAGATCATCCCATGACTTGATGGAACCCTTCGGCAGGCCTCTCAACCAAGCTCGTGCCGAATCCTTCAAGTAAAGTTGCAGGCACTGCATCGCTGCTATCTGATTTCCTTTGTGTAGGATCACAGTCTGCAAATAATCATCTATCCAAGACCTTGGCTCCTGTTGTCCATCATACTTAGCGGCATCAGTAGGAGTAGGTTTGAATCTTTTGGGCGGCATTGTCTCGCGGATCTTATAACTTAAACAATCGGCACCCCTCATCTCGCCTTCATACTCCTGGCTTTCTTCCGAGGCGTCACTATCGTACTCTTCCCTTGCGGCTCGCCGTCGCCTGGCTTTGTCGATTCTACTCTGGGTGATTTCGTCTCGGGCGTCCCTTGAACGGTGCTTCGAGCCGCTGGCTTGAAGCGTGGATTTTTCCTTTCGTGGAACGAGACTGTCTCCCAAGATTGCAAGGCTTTCCAGAGCGCCCTGATAAACTTGAGCCATAGAACCTTCGGGTTGTTGGTTGATGAGGTATGCCGCGAGGTTGGCGGTTGCTCCTTCAACGGTTTTTGGCCTTAACATACCCGCAGTGTCCGTAGTCATGAAGGACTTGGATAGGTTTGACGTTATTTCTCTAGCATCGTCCTCCGAAAGTCGGGACAGCCTTGATCGATGCTTTCCTACGCCGTGGCTTCTTCGGGACGCGCTTCCTCGTGATCCCCTCCGTCGTTCACTAGATTGATGCTGCTATCAGACGTCGTTCGAGGGTGGCCTACTCATTCGACAGTCGCTCCCGATTTTTCTCCAAGATAGAGCGATAGGCATTGAGGGTTCCAACCAAAGTTCCGGCGGGAAGCGGCGTGTTGTTAAGCACAGCTGCCCGGGCCGCTGCCCATTCTTCCTCCGCGATGGTGTAATCGTTGTTGTTGTTACTGGCGCTATTTTCAAAGTTATGTCGTCTACTGAAGCGTGGGGTGCGATCTCCTCCTCCTCCGTTCCCCGCGTTTCCTGCGTTATTGGCAGCATAGACTTGATGACGCGCTGGCTTCCAGGTGGTCGCCCTGACAACACTGTCGACACTGTCCTCTCTCGACGAATATCTGGCACTGCAGATGAACGGTGTGTCACTTGATCCCAACCCGTGCCTGGTGTCGCAGTTCAGACAGTAGTAGGAGGTCATATCCGATGATACGGGGTTGTCGGATCCAACCGACATTGAAGACACCGACGAGGGGTCGACGGTGAAGACGAAATCGTCGAATCTGTCAAGCCAGCCGAAAGATCAATTGACGACGACATGATCGATCCTGCGGCCGGTGGGGGCGATTTCCTTGTTGATCTGGGGACGAACGGCTCGAGCAACCGAAGAACTCCCTCCGCGTTGACGTTACAGTGGACGCTCCCGAACGTCATGCCCATGTTTCCTTGCAAGCCCGAGAAAGTTGAAAGGGAAGAGTCGCTGTGCAGGGTGAATTCGTAGGAACCGAATCGGATCGGACTCCCCGAACTTGGTGATGCCGACAGCGTCGACGAAGCTGCCGACGACATGGCTGGATCTACCAACGATGGATCTTGTGCCTACAGGTTTCCCACAGACGGCGCCAATTGTCGAGGGTACTCCTCGACAATGCCCTCCGTTTGGGGCTTAGGGTAGATGGAATCCTGTAGGCTGACACGAGACATCGGTTATCAAACAAGCGGGGAAAGCGATTTACCCAGGTTCGGGGCCCTCGATGAGGTAACACCCTTACGTCCTGCTTGTCTGATCTTGATTATGAAAATATCGGGTTACAGTGGGGTGCCGAAGGTTTCGGCTGTGATCTCGTCGAGAGGCTAAGTTCTGCAGGCACCTAGCTCTAGACTTATGATGGCTATGATTGCTAAGATTGCGTGTGTCCTCGACAGCCCCTCTCCTGGCCCTTATATAGGGAGCCAGGTCTCGAGAGATCTGTCCGGGTACGACTAGGTTACAAAGGGCCCTAGTTCTAAACTTTCCTTGTATTCTTCGTCTCTTCGTCTTGTTCTTCAAGAAATCTTCTTCGGCACCGACGCAGTAGTCCACCTTGCCATCGAGTGTCTTCATGGGCCTCTAGTTGGGCCGTACAAGATAGGGCAATAAAAATTACCAGAAGGGTAATGCCCACATCATGTACCCTCAAGACATCAACATAATGAAGAAAGAAAAAAATGAAGTGAAAGTTAAAGATGAGTCATCTTGAAGATATCATGTGCTTGAACCTTGTCGTCATTATTGTGATCACATATATGTGAAGGCATGGCCAAAGAATAGGCTCTCCCATAGTGGAGTATGGGGAAGCAATTCACAAGACTTCACCAAGCAAGCGCGGTCAAGAAGATGTTCCAACTATAAGCGGTCAATATCTTCATCATCTAGCTCAAGAGTAATATCGCAAGAAAAAGGTTTGTCCTTTATAGTTTTTCTGTTTTACCGGTCTCATGTTGTTTGTTGGGAGACCGCATTTAGGATCGTTT
This sequence comes from Lolium rigidum, assembly GCF_022539505.1. Taxonomy (NCBI): domain Eukaryota; kingdom Viridiplantae; phylum Streptophyta; class Magnoliopsida; order Poales; family Poaceae; genus Lolium; species Lolium rigidum. The sequence goes on from NC_061509.1 coordinate 193,145,382, forward strand.
GGAGAGTGATAAGGGGTAGCCCGATCTTCTCAGTAAGCAACGGTGGTGATGATGATCACGGGGTGATTGCAGCGGAGGTAACTTGATGAAGTGGATGATAACTTGTATGACGCAACGAGATCTCTCAATTGGTCCATGTCGCTAATGCAACAGCTCTCAACCCTGCAAGATATTCGCAACTCCACACACTTGCGCATGCAGCCACCGACCACGAAGCGGTAAGTTGCAACCTTCTAGTTCCCAATGGAACAGCAGATTACACAAGACTTGCAGAGCAAACAATATGGTGTAGGGAATTCAATAGTTTTGCAGAGCAAACAACTAAGAACTAGGGTTTATCTTAAATGTGGTCTAAAGCAGCTAGGGGGGGCGTCCTGGGCACTTATATAGGCGTCCGGGACGACTTCTGGTCGAAAAGATACAAGAATAACCGACCCAGAATAGATCTGGTCGAGACAGACTCGGACACGGCCGGTCTAGGGGCCGGTCGGCCGGGCCTGGGACCGGGCTGGCCGGTTCAAACCGGGCCAGGGACCGGGTTGCAACCGGGCGCTGGAATTGTCACGCAGTAACGTCCCCGGTTGGCATCAGCGTGGCGCCCGGTTGGCGCCGGGGTGGATCCGGCCTGCCGCCCGGTTGGACCGGGCCAGGGACCGGGCGCGCCGGTGTGGCGACCGGTCTGACCGGGTGCTGGGCCGGCCTGGACTTCGTCTTCTCCTCTCGCGCATGCCTCCCGCTCCTCCCTCGCGCGTCCATGAGATATCTTCATGTCCAGCTCCTTGTCCAGCTCCACGTCCATCTTCACGTCCAGCTGCTCCTCTCCTCCTCATGCGATGCTTGTATCCTCTTCATACCTGATTATACATAAGTAATAGGACTTAGGTAGTATAAAGTTCTGATCAATCAAAGTATCGTTTAGGAACAAGTTCACCTGTTGTTTAAGTAGCTTCACACGAGCTCTTGTAATAGGTCCAATCCGAACTTCATTGGACTTGAGCTTCATAGCAGGTTCATCTTCATTTGGTAATGACGGAGGTGGTAGTGTGGTAGGGATGTCCTCATCAGAGAGAGCTCAAACTTTGCGTAGGTGGCATCATATTTCTTGGTTGCTTAACTCGCCTAATGTCGAGATTCCCTTCGCAGAGAGCGGCGAAGCTACTACGGAACAAAGTAATATTTGGCGGCAGGTGGTGAGGGTGGATGTTGAAGTGACCGAGTACCTCCATGAAGAAATCCGAAGGCGACAATGATAGGCCACGCTCGACATGGGCCTTGATCAATACGCGCCAGCCGGGTTGAGGGCTTGGTCACTAGTCCTTCCCCACCACCCTTCGGGAGAAGTCTTTAAGAAAGCCCCCCGCTTTCATGTTCTGGAGGTCGGCCGCCTTGATCTCGCAAGTGCGCTAGGAGGCTTTGTCGAAGGCGTCGTCTTCCTCATCCTCTTCTTCCTCCTCGAGGGTGCCTCATATTTCTCGAGCACCTCCTCCTTATCTTCATGCGTTGGCGGCGGGGTGTTGGAAGTCCCCTCTGCACTCTTCTCCGGCGGCAGCAGAGTCAGGTTGTTGCTAGAGCTGCCGCCGGTGGACGGCGGTGCCATGGACTTCTCCCTCTCAGCCTAGCTCGTGAGAGGCATATTGATGCGCTCATCCTCCATGGATTTGGGAAAGGGGCTCGACAATGCGAGTGCCGTGGAATGGGATTGACATATGTCGGAGGCGAGGACGCTAAATCGGCAACACGGTGAGTGGCAGCGGCAAGGGTGACGTGGGCATTACCCTTTGGGTAACTGACATTGCCCTATGCTGTGCGGCCCAACTAGAGGCCTGATACGTCTCCAACATATCTATAATTTCTTATGTTCCATGCTAGTTTTATGACAATACCTACATGTTTTATTCACACTTTATAATGTTTTTATGCATTTTCTGGGACTAACCTATTAACAAGATGCCACAGTGCCAGTTCCTATTTTCTGCTGTTTTTATTTCAGAAAAATTGTTTTACAAATATTATCGGAATTGGACGAAACAAAAGCTCACGGCCCTATATTCCACGGAGTGTTCCAGAAGACCGAAGAGGAGTCGAGGCAGGCCAGCAGGGGGCCCTCCCCATATGGCGGCGCGGGAGGCCCCACTGCCGCGCCGAGACGTGGGGAGGGAGCCCCCTGGCTCCCCCGACGCTGCCCCTTCGCCTATTTATTCTTTCGTCCCCAAAATACCAGAACAGTTCCAGAGATGCCGCCGCCGTCAACCCTAACTCGGGGGGTTCAGAAGATCTCCTCCGGCACCCTACCGGAGAGGGGAATCATCACCGGAGGCTCTACATCACCATGCCCGCCTCCGGACTGATGCGTGAGTAGTTCATCCTTGGACTACGGGTCCCTAGCAGTAGCTAGATGGTTGTCTTCTCCTATTGTGCCATCATGTTTAGATCTTGTGAGCTGCCTATCATGATCAAGATCATCTATTTGTAATGCTACATGTTGTGTTTGTTGGGATCCGATGAATATGGAATACTATGTCAAGTTGATTATTGATCTATCATATATGTGTTGTTTATGACCTTGCATGCTCTCCGTTGCTAGTAGAGGCTCTGGCCAAGTTGATACTAGTGACTCCAAGAGGGGGTATTTATGCTAGATAGTGGGTTCATGTCTCCATTGAATCTGGGGGAGTGACAGCAACCCCTAAGGTTGTGGATGTGTTGTTGCCACTAGGGATAAAACATCAATGCTTTGTCTAAGAATATTTGTATTGTTTACATTACGCACAGTACTTAATGCAATCGTCTGTTGCTTGCAACTTAATACTGGAAGGGGTGCGGATGCTAACCCTAAGTAAATCTCATTGTAGTCATCATGATATGTATGTGCATTGTTCTGACTTCTCTATTTGTCAATTGCCCAACTGTAATTTGTTTACCCAACATGTTATTTATCTTATTGGAGAGACACCACTAGTGAACTGTGGACCCCGGTCCATTCTTTTACATCTGAAATACAACCTACTGCAATCATTGTTCTCTTTTGTTTTCTGCAAGCAAACATCATTCTCCACACCATACGTTTAATCCTTTGTTTTCAGCAAGCAGGTGAGATTGACAACCTCACTTGTTAAGTTGGGGCAAAGTAGTTTGATTGTGTTGTGCGGGTTCCACGTTTGCACCGGAATCCCTAGTGTTGCGCCGCACTACACTCCTTCACCAACAACCTTCACGTGATCTTCATCTCCTACTGGTTCGATAACCTTGGTTTCTTACTGAGGGAAAACTCGCTGCTATACTCATCATACCTTCTATCGAGGGTACTCCTCGGCAATGCCCTCCGATTGGGGCTTAGGGTTGATGGAATCCTGCAAGCTGACTCTAGACATCGGTTCACAGACAAGCGGGGAGAGTGATTTACCCAGGTTCGGGGCCCTCGATGAGGTAAAACCCTTACGTCCTGCCTGTCTGATCTTGATTATGAAGATATTGGGTTACAATGGGGTGCCGAATAGTTCGGCTGAGATCTCGTCGAGAGGCTAAGTGCTATGCTGACCTAGCTCTAGACTTTTGGTGGCTAAGATTGCTAAGATTGATTGTGTTCCTCGGCAGCCCCTCTCCTGGCCTTTATATAAGGGGCCAGGTCTCAAGAGGTCTAACCGAGTACGACTAGGTTTACAGTAGTTTTAAATCTAATCTTTCCTTGTTCGGCTGCTTCCTTGTCTTGCCCGCCAAGGAATCTTCTGGTGCGCCATCCAGGTGGCATGTCTCGCCTCCAAGTGCCTTCATGGGCCTCCAACTAGATAATGTAGGATAGGGCATTGTTGGTTACCCGAAGGGTAATGCCCACGTCAGTAGCCCCCGAGTGTCTAGCCGAACATAGTTTGGGTAGAGACTGAAGCATGCCTCCTCTTAATGTTCTTCTCCTTGATTGTTCTTGTTCATCTTGAATCAGCGTCGTCTTCTTCTGTCAGGTGCGCGTCAGCGCTCCCGATGGGAGTAGCCCCCGAGTCTAGGTACGGATGCTTGCAATCCGTGCGTAGACTCAAGTTGTACTACTCGAACGTTCTGCTCTGCCGAAGTTTTTCCTACACAGAATCAAGTCCCCGGGCATGATCCTGGAGTGCAAAAAAGTTCTGTCGGGTGCGCGTCTAGTGCCCCCAATGGGAGTAGCCCCCGAGTCTGGGCACGGGTGCTTGCAACCGGGTGCAGACTCGAGCAATCATCTTTTTCTTCAATCTTTTTCCTTCGAATCCTTATTCTGTCGGGTGCGCGTCCAGCGCTCCCGATGGGAGTAGCCCCCGAGTCTAAGTGCAGATGCTCGCAATCTGTGCATAGACTCAAGTTCATCATCCGATACCTTTTTTATTCCTTCGAGTGCTTTGAGCATTCCTCACGACGTCATTGATGGCGTTTTACTGACATCTTGATTTTGACTGATAAAACGCGACCCGCTGGGCCCATGGTTTCTCTGTCTGGCCCTATTTTTAAGCAATATCCGCCCTTCTCGCACAGTTACCAAGGTGCCTCCTCGATTTCCGCAATCATCAATGGAAAAAGGTCCACTTAATGAACTGGCAGCAATGACACGTGCCCACGTAGTCCTCAAGTTCTCCCTCTCTTAAAATCTCCAAAGGACGAAAATCTCTAATCTTGTCCCATATTTGCCGTAGCATCTTCTTGTCCTTCTTCTTCTTCCTTTCTTCGCAACCGCTGCGCCGCCATGATACGTCTCCGACGTATCGATAATTTCTTATGTTCCATGCCACATTATTGATGATATCTACATGTTTTATGCACACTTTATGTCATATTCGTGCATTTTCTGGAACTAACCTCTTGACGAAACTCCAGAAAGACTCCAGGGGCGCCGCCACATCGCGAAAATCCAATTCGGGGGACAGAAGTCTCTGTTCCGGCACCCTGCCGGGACGGGGAATTGCCCCCGGAGTCATCTCCACCGCCGTCTTCACCGCCATCGCTGTCTCCATGATGAGGAGGGAGTAATCCACCCCCGGGGCTGAGGGCTCCGCTGTAGCTATGTGGTTCATCTCTCTCTCTCTTTGTGATCAAGTTGAATATCATCTATGTGCTACTCTAGTGATGTTATTAAAGTAGTCTATTCCTCCTCCATGATGTAATGTTGGCAGTGTGTGCATCATGAAGTACTTGGTTTATGCTATGATTGTGATCTCTTGTAGATTGTGAAGTTAACTATTACTATGATGGTATTGATGCGATATATTCCTCCTTCCATAGTGTGATGGTAGAAGTGTGCATGCTATGTTAGTACTTGGTTTGGTTGTGTTGATCTATCTTGCACTCTAAGGTTATTTAAATATGAACATTGAATATTGTGGAGCTTGTTAACTCCGGCATTGAGGGTTCGTGTAATCCTACACAATGGTGTTCATCATCCAACAAGACAGTGTAGAGTAGTCCTATTATGTGATCATTGTTGAGAGTGTCCACTAGTGAAAGCAGGATCCCTGGGCCTTGCTTCCAAGCATCGAATCACCGTTTGTTTACTGTTTTGTTGAATGTTTACTCGCTGCCATATTTCATTCCGATTGCTATTACCACTCGCACTCATCCATATTACTTGTATCTCACTATCTCTTCGCCGAACTAGTGCACCTATACATCTGACAAGTGTATTTGGTGTGTTGGGGACACAAGAGACTTCTTGCTTTGTGGTTGCAGGGTTGCATGAGAGGGATATCTTTGACCTCTTCCTCCCTGAGATCGATAAACCTTGGGTGATCCACTTAAGGGAAACTTGCTCGCTGTTCTACAAACCTCTGCTCTTGGAGGCCCAACACTGTCTACAAGAATAGAAGCTCCCGTAGACATCAAGCTATTTTCTCGGCGCCGTTGCCGGGGAGGAAAGGTAAAAGGTACTCACACTCCGGATCTCGGCTACTAAGCTATTTTCGCCGTTGTAAGTACTCGAAGCTATTTCCTTTAGATCCTGCAATTGCATCTTTTTGTTTCTTGTTTACACTAGTTAGGCATAATGGACAACAATGAGCTTCTTAGTCTATTTCCTGATTTAAGACATGGATGGTTTGATGCAAAAAATTAAAAAACCTATGGAACATATTAGTATGAACGCTTTGAACACCATTGTTGCTAATGATATGGAAAATTCTAAGCTTGGGGAAGCTGGTTTTGATGAGCATGATCTTTTTAGTCCCCCAAGCATTGAGGAGAAAATTTACTTTGATGATACTTTGCCTCCTATTTATGATGATTATAATGATAGTGGTCTTCTAGTGCCGCCTACTATGGAGGATAAAGCTTATTATGATTATAATATGCCTCCTATATTTGATGATAGCTACTTTGTTGAATTTGCTCCCACTATAACTAATAAAATTGATTATGCCTATGTGGAGAGTAATAATTTTATGCATGAGACTCATGATAAGAATGCTTTATGTGATAGTTATATTGTTGAGTTTGCTCATGTTGCTACTGAAAGTTATTATGAGAGAGGAAAATATGGTTGCAAAAATTTTCATGTTAGTAGAACACCTCTCTATGTGCTGAAATTTTTGAAGCTACACTTGTTCTATCTTCCTATGCTTGTTACTTTTTTCTTCATGAACTTGTTTATTTACAAAACTCCTATGCATAGGAAGCATGTTAGACTTAAATTTGTTTTGAATTTTCTTCTTGATGCTCTCTTTTGCCTCAAACACTATTTCTTGTGAGTGCATCATTAAAACTGCTGAGCCCATCTTAATGGCTATAAACAAAGAACTTCTTGGGAGATAACCCATGTGTTTATTTTGCTACAGTACCTCTATTTTATATTTGTGTCTTGGAAGTTGTTACTACTGTAGAAACCTCTCCTTATCTTTATTTTATTGCATTGTTGTGCCAAGTAAAATCTTTGATAGTAAGGTTCATACTAGATTTGGATTACTGCGCAGAAACAGATTTCTTGCTGTCACGAATCTGGGCCTAATTCTCTGTAGGTAACTCAGAAAATTATGCAAATTTACGTGAGTGATCCTCAGATATGTATGAAACTTTCATTCAATTTGGGAATTTTCATTTGAGCAAGTCTGGTGCCTCAATAAAATCCATCTTTACGGACTGTTCTGTTTTGACAGATTCTGCCTTTTATTTCGCATTGCCCCTTTTGCTATGTTGGATGAATTTCTTTGATCCATTAATGTCCAAGTAGCTTTATGCAATGTCCAGAAGTGTTAAGAATGATTGTGTCACCTCTGAACATGTTAATTTTTATTGTGCACTAACCCTCTAATGAGTTGTTTCGAGTTTGGTGTGGAGGAAGTTTTCAAGGGTCAAGAGAGGAGGATGATATACTATGATCAAGAAGAGTGAAAGCTCTAAGCTTGGGGATGCCCCGGTGGTTCACCCCTGCATATTTCAAGAAGACTCAAGCATCTAAGCTTGGGGATGCCCAAGGCATCCCCTTCTTCATCGACAAATTATCAGGTTTCTTCTCTTGAAACTATATTTTTATTCGGTCACATCTTATGTACTTTACTTGGAGCGTCTGTGTGCTTTTATTTTCGTTTTGCTATTTTCATTCTCTGAATAAATGCTTGTGTGGGAGAGAGACACGCTCCGCTGGTTCATATGAACACATGTGTTCTTAGCTTTTAATGTTCATGGCGAAGGTTGAAACTGCTCGTTAATTGTTATATGGTTGGAAACGGAAAATGCTACATGTAGTAATTGGTAAAATGTCTTGAATAATGTGATAGTTGGCAATTGTTGTGCTCATGTTTAAGCTCTTGCATCATATACTTTGCACCCATTAATGAAGAAATACATAGAGCTTGCTAAAATTTGGTTTGCATAATTGGTCTCTCTAAAGTCTAGATAATTTCTAGTATTGAGTTTGAACAACAAGGAAAACGGTGTAGAGTCTTATAATGTTTACAATATGTCTTTTATGTGAGTTTTGCTTGCACCGGTTCATCCTTGTGTTTGTTTCAAATAACCTTGCTAGCCTAAACCTTGTATCGAGAGGGAATACTTCTCATGCATCCAAAATCCTTGAGCCAACCACTATGACATTTGTGTCCACCATACCTACCTACTACATGGTATTTCTCCGCCATTCCAAAGTAAATTGCTTGAGTGCTACCTTTAAATAATTCAAAATTTATCACCTCTGATTTGTGTCAATGTTTTATAGCTCATGAGGAAGTATGTGGTGTTTTATCTTTCGATCTTGTCATTTACTTCGACGAGACTTTCACAATGGACTAGTGGCTTCATCCGCTTATCCAATAATTTTGCAAAAAGAGCTGGCAATGGGGTTCCCAGCCTCGATTAATTAACTTGCATTAATAATTCTCTTCACATGTTTTGCTCGATTCATCGATAAGTAACTTAATTTTGCAAATAGACACTCCTTCATGGTATGTGATTGTTGGAAGGCACCCGAGGATTCGGTTAGCCATGGCTTGTGTAAGCAAAAGGTTGGGAGGAGTGTCATCCATAAATATTGAAACTAAAGTACATGTGTAAACAAAAGAGAAGAGGGATGATCTACCTTGCTGGTAGAGATAACGTCCTTCATGGGAGCCGCTCTTGAAAGTCTGGTTGATAAGGTAGTTAGAATGCCCACTACCATTCGTTGACAACAACAAACACCTCTCAAAATTTTACTTTTATGCTCTCTACATGTTTTCAAAATAAAAGCTCTAGCACAAATATAGCAATCGATGCTTTCCTCTTTGAAGGACCTTTATTTTACTTTTATGTAGAGTCAGTTCACCTATTTCTCTCCACCTCAAGAAGCAAACACTTGTGTGAACTGTGCATTGATTCCTACATACTTGCATATTGCACTTGTTATATTACTTTATGTTGACAATATCCATGAGATATACATGTTACAAGTTGAAAGCAACCGTTGAAACTTAATCTTCCTTTGAGTTGCTTCAATACCTTTACCTTGAATTTATTGCTTTATGAGCTAACTCTTATGCAAGACTTATTGATGCTTGTCTTGAAAGTACTATTCATGAAAAGTCTTTGCTTTATGATTCATTTGTTTACTCATGTCATTACCATTGTTTTGATCGCTGCATTCATTACATATGTTTACAATATGATCAAGTTTATGATGGCATGTCACTCCAGAAATTATCTTTGTTTATCGTTTACCTGCTCGGGACGAGCGGAAACTAAGCTTGGGGATGCTGATACGTCTCCGACGTATCGATAATTTCTTATGTTCCATGCCACATTATTGATGATATCTACATGTTTTATGCACACTTTATGTCATATTCGTGCATTTTCCGGAACTAACCTCTTGACGAAACTCCGAGAAAGACTCAGGGGCGCCGCCACATCGCGAAACTCCAATTCGGGGGACAGAAGTCTCTGTTCCGGCACCCTGCCGGGACGGGGAATTGCCCCCGGAGTCATCTCCACCGCCGTCTTCACCGCCATCGCTGTCTCCATGATGAGGAGGGAGTAATCCACCCCCGGGGCTGAGGGCTCCGCTGTAGCTATGTGGTTCATCTCTCTCTCTCTCTTTGTGATCAAGTTGAATATCATCTATGTGCTACTCTAGTGATGTTATTAAAGTAGTCTATTCCTCCTCCATGATGTAATGTTGGCAGTGTGTGCATCATGAAGTACTTGGTTTATGCTATGATTGTGATCTCTTGTAGATTGTGAAGTTAACTATTACTATGATGGTATTGATGCGATCTATTCCTCCTTTCATAGTGTGATGGTAGAAGTGTGCATGCTATGTTAGTACTTGGTTTGGTTGTGTTGATCTATCTTGCACTCTAAGGTTATTTAAATATGAACATTGAATATTGTGGAGCTTGTTAACTCCGGCATTGAGGGTTCGTGTAATCCTACACAATGGTGTTCATCATCCAACAAGAGGGTGTAGAGTAGTCCTATTATGTGATCATTGTTGAGAGTGTCCACTAGTGAAAGCGGGATCCCCGGGCCTTGCTTCCAAGCATCGAATCACCGTTTGTTTACTTGTTTTGTTGAATGTTTACTCGCTGCCATATTTCATTCCGATTGCTATTACCACTCGCACTCATCCATATTACTTGTATCTCACTATCTCTTCGCCGAACTAGTGCACCTATACATCTGACAAGTGTATTTGGTGTGTTGGGGACACAAGAGACTTCTTGCTTTGTGGTTGCGGGGTTGCATGAGAGGGATATCTTTGACCTCTTCCTCCCTGAGATCGATAAACCTTGGGTGATCCACTTAAGGGAAACTTGCTGCTGTTCTACAAACCTCTGCTCTTGGAGGCCCAACACTGTCTACAAGAATAGAAGCTCCCGTAGACATCACGCCACCACCGCTTTTCCGATCCTCCCCAGATCTCGCAATGGTGAATAAGAAGAGCCTCACTGCGGCCGCCAGTTCCACGAGAGGTGGCGCCGCCGCCAAATCCTCCTCGAATCTTCCGAAGAGGAGTGCTCCAGATGCTCCTCCTCCAGCTCCGGCGCCGCCCGGCTCGCCGAGCTCGAGACCCAAACCTGGGGATTGGCTAGCGTCATCCATCACGAAACGTGATGAGAAGAGGGCCCGAAGCCTCGGGTTAATCTCCTCCGACGAGGGGAATGTGATTCTTCCAGGTGCGATTTCTCGGCCCAATCCCCCTGCTGGCTTTACCGTGGTGTTCCTGTCGTTCTTGTATCGGGGTCTCTCGCTTCCTGCTCATGAATTCCTTCTTCATCTTCTGCGGACTTACGAAATCCAACTGTGGCAACTCACTCCTAACTCAATCCTTCACGTTGATGTGTTCATCACCCTCTGCGAGGCGTTTTTGGGCATTGAGCCTCATTTTGGGTTGTGGAAAAAGATCTTTTATGTAAAGAGGTACATCAGTAGTAATGGATCTTTTGTCATCGGAGGAGTGGGGTTTGTGGCTCATTCAGAGGTTAACTATTTCAGTTTCCCAATGAGAGAATCTGTGCAAGGATGGAGACTGAAATGGTTTTATGTCAAGGATTCCTTGACAACCGAGTCCCAGCTTCCTTTCTTTGCCGACGTCCTCGAAGCCAAGCCTAAGGATTCTTGGAAGAACATTCTCTCTCCCGACGAAAGGGCAGCAGCCGACGAATTATTTGCCAAATTTCTTCGAATCAAAGAGGCTGATGGTCAAACTATGATTGGCACAGAGGTGGCAGCGGTGTTCCTGAAACGTCGAGTCCAACCATTCATGGCCAGAGTTCGTCCGATGTGGTTGTATTCGGGTCCGAAGGATGAAACCAGGATAAATATTGCTTGAGCTGTCGGAAAAGGAGCTGCTTGATGAAGTCCGTCGCCTTACTCTCTTTAGTCGGGAAGACTCGATCCCATTGATATCTTCTTATACTCCCCTTGATGCCGATCATCCACCGTCAGAGGTAATTTTCCTTCTCATACTCTTATTATGCTGCTTCCACTTAGTCGACATAATTACTATTGTTCTTATTTGTTATTTTCTTCGACAGATCCCCATAGTTTCTGGAAACTTGCATGATTCGCCGAATGATACCTCTGAAGGAAGAGGCTCCTCAGTCCCTATTGATTTTCATACTGTCGAACACACAAGCCCAGAGAGCGAACACGATGATCCGATAGATTCGAAGCTGGCCACACCGATCTTCCTTCCTCAGCCCGATGATGCTTGCGACACGAGAGGTTCAATGCGTGATGATGACGCTGATCGTGATGCCTTTGTTAATGCAGCTGTGGAGGAGACCAGGGCTTCACCCGTGAAGAGATCAACCGGCGGCTTCGCCGATGAAGACGATCTCTTCGATATGTAAGCGCCTTCTTCCAATTCATATGTCATCCTTTATTTCTCGTATTTCTTTCATAACTTTTGTCAGTCACTTCCTTTCGCAGTGACGAAGGTTTCATTGAGCCTCCGCCTAAGAAAGCCAAATCTGGCGCTGCTCCTCTGGACGTCGCGGCTTCTGAAGCTTCGGCTCCTAAGGCAGCCCCCGCGGCCCAGGTATCGACTGCTTCCTCCCTTTCCAAGGGGAAAGATGTTCCTTCAACTGCTGCCGCCACGACTCCTCCTTCTGTAAGTCTTTTTGATTACAACGCGAATTTCCTGGAGTGTGCCTTATCTAATGATTCTTTGTCAAACATCCTTCTTCCTTAAGGACCTGCGGGGTGTTATATCCTCTTTCACTACAAGAAAAGTTGCCATGGCCGACGAAGTTGAAGTCGCGCCGTGGTTGCTGGTGTACCATGGCCGACGATTTTTGGTCCCTCCATGGTGCATGTCAAAACTTTTTTTTTCTCGTTTTTGAGGCCACCTAGCCCGACGAAAGCGGCCAAAACGTCGCGTATGGTGGCCCGGGACGTGGTGCATCTCGAAATCTCGGGTTCGCCGGCCGAGTCAACGCAAATCCGCACCGCCGAGGGATGTAGGGCCCGGATGGCAGCCTCTGCGGCATTGTTTTTTCTCGATCGCGCCATCTCGTTCAACGTTCTCCGATCGAGCCGTTTACGATGCGGGATCATGGGTCCCGCATGTCATCCTCTATTGGCGCACCACTATTCTTCATCATGGCGCACCGCCGGTGCGCCACTACTATCACGCTCTGCATCGCTAAGCTTAGTAGTGGCGCAGCCTGTGCGCCTACAACTATCCCATAATAGTGGCGCACTACCCCGTGCGCCATTGATAGGCACAAAGGTGCGCCACTACTACTCCAAAGGGGTGCGCCACCGCAGCCCACACATGCGCCACCACCGTCCGCTCGCTCTGCGCCACCGCTGCCCTCCTGGGTGCGCCACCGTTACGGCGAGCTGGCGTCATTGCCTGCTTAGGTGCGCCACCGTTGCATCTCGTACGTGCGCCGACCGGCCGCGCTCTTTGTGCGCCACTGGTAGTTTCGAAGGTGATCGGGGAGGTTGTGCGCCACCGGGTCTGTGCCGCGCCACCGTTACTGGTGGTCGTGGCGCCATCTATGATCCGGGGTAGGTGCGCCACTACTAGCAGTTCAAGCCATTTTTTGTATTTCTCCGGCATGTATTTGTGGCTGTGTTGTATAGCACCTAACAAACATGTATACGTAATATATAACACATATATACACCGGGAAGACAAACATACCAATACATAGTCCTTCACATTAGCTCTATGATTCACAAGATTTCAAATATTAGAGCCAAGTGTTACGTGTTACAAGTCACAAAATGAGCTTAGTGGTTACACAAGGTCGATCATCTCAAACTAGCATCACATAGAAGAGAGCTAGAGTCACTACTAAAGCACCGTCCCGATGGAAAGTGGTCTTCATCCTGGATTCCTCCTCCGCTCCGTCCTCTTCTCCCGCCGGGAGCAGCATGCGTATCCGCTCGCTCCGCTCTAGTGGTGTACCCGAAGTAGTCACACGCTAAACGGAGCAACCTGTCTCCGACACTCCTCCCAGCCGGCTGTGGAGACCCGGAACCTGTGCTCGTAGTACACGACATACCACGCCGGCCATATCCGGGCGCATACATGCACAAGCCAAGAGAACATTAGCGCGCTCAGATAGATGCTTATGCAATCGAATAAGAGCAAACTTCAAAAACCACCCAAGCAGTAGGAACTAAAAGGCATGCCTCATACATTGTTGGTCGGAACAACACTAACGCTCAGGACCCGAGTCAGTTGAAACCAAGTAGGATGCCAAGCGATTTGGATACTGTGGTGTCATCGCACCAGGTTCAATCGACCCCCTCCCCAAGTGTATAGGTGACCAACATTCTAATCATCGCATTTTGAGATACCAAAGCAAATGGAATGACAAGGGCCTCACATTGTTGGTCAGCCAGTTTATGGAACATCCCGGGATGGCGTCGTTGAGGCCAGGATGCACAAGAGATTGATATTTGTGCCATCACACCAGGCTCAACGTACACAATTCCGAGTGTACAAATTGACCAAACATTTTAATCATCGGCACTAAAATGGAAGAAAGAGCATATGCCTCATACATTGTTACTTGAACAAATATTAACATTTAGGAAGGGGCCGGCCGAAACCAAATTATTTAATATACCATACTTGTGTCATTGCACTCTGTGTTCACCGACCCTCCCCCAAGTGTATAGTGACCAAACATTCTAATCATCTACATTTTGAAATGACGAAAGCAAATGGAAAGAACGACATGGCCTGCTACTTTGTCGGTCAAAACAAATATTAACATCTCCGTGATGATGGTGCAGCGAGGATGCACAAGACATGGATATTTCAGCATCACACCAAATGCTCACTTACGTCACCAATGTAGTGTACAAGTGACCAACCATTCTAATCACCCAACAATGCAATTAAGTGTATGCCAACTCAAATAAGAACAAGAAGGTGAGATCCAAATGGAATGCCTCACATTGTTGGTCGAAACAAATATGAACATCCCGGATGGCTGGGAGGCCAGGTAGGATGCACAAGAGATTGATATTTGTGCCATCACACTGTGCCTACCCTGCCGACACCCTGCAGAGTGCATGTGGGCTTTTGACCGAACATTCTAATCATCGGCATATGCAAACAAAATTAACGACCAAATCTGGGCGGAAATGATAGAGCCATATATAAGTTCACAAACATAGCCGAACTAGTAATTAAACAGGACATGCAAGTAAAGCGCTCGGATAAAGTCGATCACAACACAAGCTCGTCCCTTTAGTCTCACAACTCACATTAACTAGGCTCGCACATCAAGTACTTTCGAGCGATGTGATGAAATCCGCCGCCTTCTTCAAGCACATCCATGAGCTAGCTCACCACCGCATTCTGGGTCACTGTGTCTATGACACCGCTTGATTCCGCCGATAGCCGGCGAAGAACTCCCCGCTGCTTCTAATCGATATCTTGATGGATGATTTCACAAAACTTCTACTTCGGATGCGGAAGAAGGTCTTGCTTGATGCCGTCGTCGTGACCCGCGACAATTTGTTGGCCCGCCTCTCCGAGATGCTCGTAGCGTAAAGGCGCTCGGCGCACGGTCCCGGGGAGGAACTTATCCATGTGATAGAGGGCGTAGTAGGCATCCTTGCTACTAGAAGGCGGCCGACTTGCAGCGGAAACTTTGTTTGGCGCCTGAGCCCACAAGCCCCAGTACCTAACATTTGCACTTCAGATGTCGCGTTCGCTTGACGTAGAAAATTGGAGAGCACTCATCAGGCACGCCCTTGACATCTCGTGTAGTCCGTGGCTGACTTACCGTCCGCATCGAGGTATGTGGCGCACGGAATGCCTCGGGTTATGGAGATGAGTGTGCAGGTTTTGTCTCTCGCGTAGAACACATAATGTTTAAGAACATGACGATTGAAATCTAAAAAAATCATGAGTTAAGACCGGTACGGTGAGGTAAGGGATTACTCGGGAACACAGTGTGAGGATGTTAATTTCTTCCGGTTCGCGTGAAAGAAGCCCTTGAGGTATCCACCGCGACCGCTCGGTTCCGCGGTGGCCAAGTGATCGCACGATGTAGAAGGGGTCGGCTTATCGCGATGTCCCGGATGTTGTGTCTACTGATCCGCACGCTCGTCGAGCGAGTAGCGAATGAAGGTGTAGTGCGGGGCTGACAATCGTTTCGGTGGCATGGCGAAGATGTCATCATACCGAAGCAGAAGATCTTCCTCCGCGAAGCCACTATCGACAAAGCCATGGCCCTATGGGCACCTTGGCAATATACACCGGGTATCCATGATCTTTCTCCCCGAGACGCCGCTTCCTCCATAAACTCGAATACCGTCAACCAGAGATCGCATAGGACCCGGTGATCGTACACCTTGAATTAGCATCCGTCACCCGACACATGCACCGTTGCGAACGTACCCTTTGATGACACCTTATTCATCCTTTCGAACGCGCATCATGCCGTGCGTGAACATCGGCCTCAACATATTTATACGTCTCCGACGTATCGATAATTTCTTATGTTCTATGCCATATTATTGATGATACCTACATGTTTTATGCACACTTTATGTCATATTCGTGCATTTTCTCGGAACTAACCTATTAACAAGATGCCGAAGTGCCGCTTGCCGTTTTCTCGCTGTTTTTGGTTTCGTAAATCCTAGTAACGAAATATTCTCGGAATCGACGAAATCAAGACCCAGTGTTCCTATTTTCACCGAAGCATCCGGTAACACCCGAGAGACCGCGGAGGGGGCCCCGTGGGCCCCTAGACGACAGGTGGCGCGGCCTCGGCCCCGGCCGCGCCAGCCTATGGTGTGGCCACCCTTCGACCCTCCCGCGCCGCCTCTTCGCCTATTTAAAGCCTCCGTCGCGAAACCCCCGATGCGAAAAACCACGATACCGAAAACCTTCCCGCAGCCGCCGCCATCGCGAAGCCAAGATCCGGGGGACAGAGGTCTCTCGTTCCCGCACCCCGCCGGAGCGGGGAAGTGCCCCTCGAAGGCTTCTCCATCGACACCGCTGCCATCTCCACCGCCATCTTCATCACCGCTGCCGCCTCCCATGAGGAGGAGTAGTTCTCCATCGAGGCTCTGGGCTGTACCCGTAGGCTATGTGGTTCATCTCTCTCCTATGTGCTTCAATACAATAATCTCATGAGCTGCCTTACATGATTGAGATTCATATGATGATGCTTGTAATCTAGATGTCATTATGCTAGTCAAGTGAGTTTTACTTATGTGATCTCCTGGAGACTCCTTGTCCCACGTGTAAAGGTGACAAAGGTGTGCACCGTGTGGTCTCTTAGGCTATATTTCACAGTAATACTTATTCACCGTTATGAATGGCATAGTGAAGTGCTTATTTATATCTCTTTATGATTGCAATGTGTTTTGTATCACAATTTATCTATGTGCTACTCTAGCGAATGTTATTAAAGTAGTTTTATTCCTCCTCGCACGTGTGTAAAGGTGACAGTAGTGTGCACCGTGTTAGTACTTGGTTTATGCTATGATCATGATCTCTTGTAGATTGCGAAGTTAACTATTGCTATGATAATATTGATGTGATCTATTCCTCCTACATATGCATGAAGGTGACAGCAGGTGCATGCTATGCTAGTACTTGGTTTAGTCTTTTGATCTATCTTACACTAAAGGTTACTAAAATATGAGCATTATTGTGGAGCTTGTTAACTCC
>NC_061509.1:193162561-193220706 GCF_022539505.1 Lolium rigidum
ACACCCTTGATGGAACAACTAGATTGGTTTTTCACCACTTGTGAGTGGACTTTAAGGTTCCCCAATACCATGGTGTTTCCTTTGTCAAAATCTACCTCTGATCATACCCCTTGTGTGGTGTCTATCTCCACCTCCATTCCAAAAGCAAAAAAATTCAGATTTGAGAATATATGGTTGGAGCAACCAGGTTTTATGGATGTAGTGAAAAAGGCTTGGGATTTACCAACTAATAAACAGAATGTTGCTTCAATTCTTGCGGCTAAATTCAAAAATCTTAGATATGCTCTCAAGAAGTGGGGGAAGAATCTATCTCACTTAAACCGCTTATTGAACAGGTGCAACAAAGTCATCCTTTTCTTTGATAATTTGGAAGATTCCAGGATCTTAAGCCAGAGAGGAATTTAACTTCAGAAATATTGTGAAGGTTCATCTCAAGAAATTATTGGGTATTCAATCTGCCTATTGGAAGAATAGATGCACTATTAGATGGATTCAGCTAGGAGGAGAAAATACAAAGTTTTTTCATGCAAAGGCAACAGAAAGATATAGATACAATGTTATATCGGTAATCAAGGATGAACAAGGGAACTCTATGGTGGATCACAATCGAAGGCAAATGCTTTTTGGGCTTGTTATAAGAATAGGATGGGAGTTACAAATGATAATGCCACACAAGCCGATATTTCTCATCTTATCAATCCAGTGGAGGGGCTGGACATTTTGTCACAAGAGTTTTCTTCAGAGGAAATTGAGGGAGTGGTCAAGCACATGAAACCTGATAGAGCTCTAGGTCCTGATGGGTTTAATGGTCTGTTTGTTAAAAAGTGTTGGCATATCATCAAGAATGACTTCATCAATTTGTGCAAGGATTTTCATAAGGGTCAGGCTTCTTTGGAAAGTATCAATAGTTCATATATAACTTTGATTCAAAAAAATTATCTCTGAAACGAGTGAATGATTTTAGACCAATTTCACTCGACAAATACATGTTTGAAATTCCTCACAAAGCTTGCTGCAAATAGACTTCAGCTACTGATTACAAGATGCATACATGAAAACCAATATGGGTTTATAAGAGGTAGAACTATTCAAGATTGCTTAGCATGGACTTTTGAGTATTTACACCAATGTCATAAATCTAAGAGGAAAGTGGTTGTGCTAAAGTTAGATTTTGAAAAGGCTTTTGATACAATTGAGCATAAAGCTATCCTTAAGATAATGGAGCTCAAAGGTTTTGATCCTACCTTCATCCTTTGGGTGTCAGAGATACTGGGTTCTGGTTCTTCTGCTATTCTTTTAAATGGAGTTCCTGGTAAAACTTTTTTATGTAGAAGAGGAGTCAGACAGGGAGACCCTTTATCCCCTCTTTTGTATGTGCTAGGGGGTGACTTGTTACAAAGTTATGTCAATAATGCATATAGGGAAGGGAGATTGCAAGTACCAATACCAAATAGAGGAAGTAATGACTACCCTATTGTACAATATGCGGATGATACTATTATCATGTTACCGAGTGAGGCAGGAAGCGAGTTGCAAGTCTTGAAAGAAGTACTTAAGGAATACACGGCTTTCATCGGACTTAAGGTTAATTATCACAAATCATCACTTATACCAATTAATATTTCTCAGGTGGAAGCTGAGACTCTATCAACAGAGATACAGTGCAATATTGCTTCAATGCCATTCCCATACCTTGGTATTCCCATGGGCACAACTAAGCCAACTATAAGAGATCTTTCCCCACTCACTGATCGAATTGAAAGGAGGCTTACTGCATCTGCTTCCTTTTTATCTTATGGTGACGGACTAATTCCGGTTAACTCAGTTTTATCTTCAATGCCTATTCATTACCTTAGTACTTTGGACATACCGGATGGGGTGATTGATGTAATTGATAAAGCCGGAAGAAACTGTCTATGGAGGAAAAGGAAGGATGATGAGAAAGTGCACTCTCTAGCTTCTTGGGATATGGTCACGTAAGCCAAAAAATAAGGGAGGATTGGGTATCATAAATTTGAAGATTCAAAATAAGTGTCTCATGATGAAACAACTACACAAATTTTATAACAATGTGGATCTTCCCTGGGTCAAACTAATTAGGAACTCATATTATTATAAGGAAGTACCACATGCTGTTTCTACTTGTGGATCCTTTTGGTGGAGGAACATTATGAAATACTTTGACATATACAGACTAGTGACACATTGTAAGCTTGGGAATGGGGAGACAATCCTCTTTTGGTCAGATAATTGGAATGATTGGACTATTCAAGAAAGATTCCCAAGACTATTTTCCTTTGCCAAAGATAAACTTATTTCAGTCAATCAGGCTCTACAAATTACCGATCCGGCTCGGGTTTTTCATCTTCCCATTTCATCCGAAGCTCGCTGGTGAGCTGCGAACACTTCAAGATACGTTAGCGGGGGTTGTCACATCAAATGATAATGATCGGTGGCTTATCTCAAATAATAAATCTGGTGCTTTTGTACCCGACCAAGTATACGTAATGAGTTTTCAACATATACCTTCTCACTTTCCTTCACAATGGATCTGGAAGAGCAAGTGTACTTCCAAGCACAAATTTTTCGCCTGGCTAATTCTACATGATAGAATCAATACAAAGGATATGCTAAGGAGAAGACATTGGCAAGTAACCACTGATCATACTGTGTTCTTTGTCCCACCGATGCCCTGGAGGATTGGTCCCATTTATTCTTTGAATGTACTTTTAGTGTTAGAATATGGATATACTTGCAAATTGATTGGGCACAAGGTTCAGGACCTGAGATGCTGAAGAATACCAAGAGCAGATTTAAGGGTCCTTGTTTTGTGGAAATTATAATTTTGGCTTGCTCGGAATATATGGAAACGAGAGGAATAACAAGATCTTTAAGAATATCCAGCCAACTTTCGAGAATTGGAGAGAAGGTTTCTTTTCCGATGTCACCTCGCTTAAGCATAGGGTCAAAGAGAGTACTGTGCCCTTTTTGTCATCATGGCTTGACAATTTGTTGTAATCTCTTGTAAATAGTTGTAGGTAGTTTTTTCTCTCTCTTTTGTATATACAATTTTTTGTTTGAAAGTAATAAAAAGGCTGTGGGGGGCTCCCCTGCAGTAGTTAGCTTCAAAAAAAAAAAACGGGCTCCCGGAAACACTTGGGCAACGGTCCGATTTTCCGTGGCGGAAGGGCGCCCAAGCGCGACGGACCGAAAAAATCGTCGTAGGACTTTGCCTGACGCAGTTTCCACAACAGAACCCATATCGTCGGGTTAGGCCCATAGGCGACGAAAAATACCCCTTAGCGGACGATTTTGAGACGTTGTCTATCAGAACTTTTCTTGTAGTGTTTGGAGGCATTCGCCTCCCAATTCACTTCTCTGGAGGCAGACAAGGTTCGGCTGCAAAAGGAAGTTAAATCTTCTTCCTCGAAGTTGGATGGCGTAGTCAAGATAGCTGCTGAAGCTCACCAAGAAGTCGACTCCTCGAAGGAGGAACTCGGGCAAGTCTGAAGGAAAAGCCGAAAGAAGAGGAGGCGTCTAGGCTGGCTGCCGAGGCTCGGGCAGCTGAAAAGGATGAACTCCTTCGCCAGTCTTCCTTGGCTTTGCTTGGTAATCTCTTTTATACTTCTCTGTCGATTATTGCACTTACGAATTCGATCTTTTGTCAGTGATCTTTTCCATTTTATTCTTTTGCAGAAGCCGCCAACATCCCTGCCAATGCCTTGGACAAAATTCCAAATAACTCTCCGGCAAACGGTGTATCGATGACTCTCGCCTCCCACCAGCTTACGCGGGAGCTTCTTGAAAAGGGAAAAGGTGTCATGGCACGGATGCACTCGATGATCTTCCCCAAGATCAATCAAGACAAAACTCTGGGGCAGTTGATCGACGCCTTCGCGGTTGACACCAAGGAGGTTATCGAGGTATTCAAACGCACTTCGCGTACCTATGGTGCCCTCCTTGCCTTCCAACTTATGATGGGTCACGGCTTTAAGGCCGACATCGAAGAAATGTCTAAGGAGCTGCCGAAAGAGCAGGATGGGCGGTTCGTTGATTTAAGCATCTTCAAGACATCAGCTCTTAAATGTGCACGCCAGCTCCTCGAGCTGGTTTCATCGAGGAAGACATCAGCTGGCCCTAGTTTATCGACTCAGACCCAAGCCCTTTGATTTTTGTAACAATCTTTTATTCGAGCTGATGTGAAACAATGTTCTGTCAGATAACTTCTGCTTGTAATAAACTTTGTGCTAACAATGTTGCTAGCACACTCTTGTTATGATATTTTCACTTGCATTCTCCCGATGGGAGTACCTTCTGATGTTGATGCGAACCGATCTGTCATGCCTTTGACGCTTTTCCTTGCAGTTGTTCCCAGTGCCTGCATTTGTTGACGATTCTTCGGGTGCTCTTTCTGAAGATGATCGAGTCCAACGTATGAAGGATCGGATCGCGCAGTTGGAAAAGGATCTACGTAGCACCTATGCCTTGGCTGCTATCATCAAGAAGAAGGGTGAGATTGCAGCTGACGTGGAGCGCTATGCTCTTGCTGAACTGCATAAGGCCACTGAAAGTTTAAACTGTAAGTTCTCTGGTCCTTGCGTTCATTACTCTTCCGTCAAAAACGTATTGCCTGATCTTCCGTTGATTGCTCTGCTAGTCATAGCTTTGAACCGTGCGGAAGAGAACAAGCGGATTCACGAGCGTGTGGACGCATTGACCCAGCTATCATCAACCGAAGAAATTTTCTGGCGGGAACACTCGAAGGCTTCGGCTGTCGCACAATTCCAGGATCGGGTCCGACAAGTCCACCATTTCTTCGACAAGTGCTACAAAGCCCTGAGGGTAATTTGGAGGACGATGTTCCCCTTGAACACGGTTCCTCCTACGCTGCTGACCCTCATGTCTGAGTTTGGAAATACCAAGAAGATTCGAGACTTGGTGCGAGCTCAGGTTTTTGCAGGGTCCAGGTTTACACTTGCCCTTGCCCTTGCACGTTATCCCTCAGCGAATCTGCTGACTATCTCCAACGCAGTTGGTGATTTGGAGACACTGTATCCGAAGGTATTGTTGCCCGCCAATATAATTTTCGACAAGCTTGAAAAGGATTCAAAGGTACCTGAGGAAAAAGAGACTCCGGAAGGGTGATTCAAGGTTTAAGGTTGTTTTGTAAATGGGTATTTTGGCTATTTCATCCAAGTGTTAGGATTGTTTAGCCGAGACTTTTTATTCGGTAGATACATGTATATGTACTTTTACCGTGTTAATGCCGTTGGCAAATTTTGAAGGAGCAAATCTTAGTTGCCCGTTTAGATGTATGTGTATTCGTTGGTCAGAAAATTATTTGAGTGATCAGCTCGTGTTGCAGGTTTTGCTAAACCAGTTGTATGCGCAACTTTTCTTTCAACCGATGTATGATTCGACAGCAGCTCCCGAATATATCGGGTGCAATAACTCTGCCAATGAGCCCGTTATTCTTTGATATTTCCATAAGTAAAATATCGAACGTGGGTTGTGTTTATATGTATTTCCGAACTCTGGCTATTTACGG
The DNA here is from genome assembly GCF_022539505.1 of Lolium rigidum. Classification (NCBI taxonomy): domain Eukaryota; kingdom Viridiplantae; phylum Streptophyta; class Magnoliopsida; order Poales; family Poaceae; genus Lolium; species Lolium rigidum. Next base: position 193,168,110 of record NC_061509.1, read on the forward strand.
CGCTCATAGAGGCATCTATAGCAGAGGGAAGAGTTAATGTCCTTATTTATTTTGCATCCTGTAGCACTCGTAGAGGCTTTTTCGGAGCACGATCTTTTGCCGCGCACTATGTTGTACCATTGTTCGCCAAGGGGCGTAGGCAAGGTTTACAACGATGCGGTTTAGGTGCTCCGATTAACTGCAATGCTTTTCAAGGAATCAAAACTTAAGTTCTCATTAATAATAAAAACACGGGACTAAAAGGGCGAAAAGGGAGAGCCCTGTTTGAAAAGAAAGGGGAAGCTAAACACTAGTAGATTGCTTAAGAAAGGAAGGGGTTCTTCTCATCTTCTGGCTTGTTCACCATGTTGGTGGTTTTCGAAGCGTCGTTGATTTCACCAGAGGTCTGGGCAGCGATTGTCAGTGTCTTGCTGTCTCCTATGTCTTATGTACCATCAGCTGCCGAAGCTTTTGCTGCCGAAGCTTGAGCTGCAGAAGTTTGTGCTGCCAAAGCTTCAAGAGCAAGGTCGGCTGGCTTCTTCTTTGCTCCGCTGACGCGTTCTTCTTCCTTACTATCGCGTGACAACGACTTCGAAGGAAGGTCAGTAATTTCTGCTTCGATCCAAACTTTGCGGCAATCCTCCGAAAGTCGCGATCACAATTGTCCGAGCGTGAGAAACTTCCATAGACTGTGATATTTGTCCTGTTGCTCCCAGGCATTTTCAGCTTGAGGTATGCGTAGTGTGGTACAGCCATGAACTTGGCATAAGCTGGCCTCCCGAGTATAGCGTGATACTGCGACTCCCAGTTCACGACTTCGAACTCGATCTTCTCCTTCCTGAAGTTGTCAGGTTTGCCGAAAACGACGTTTAGGTAAACTTTGCCAAGAGAGTACGCCGGCAAAGTAGGGAGAATTCCATGGAAACAGGTGTCAGAATCTTCTAGCATTTTCATGGTGATCCCCATACTTTTGATTGTGTCAACGAATATCAGGTTTAGCCCGCTTCCACCATCCATGAAAACTTTTCTCATCTTGAAGCCCCCGATTTGTGCCTCGACTACTAGGGCAGCGTGTCCTGGTTTTGGTATGGTCATCGGGTGATCTGCTCGGCTGAACGTAATGCTCTGAGACGACCACTCGACATACTCAGGGATGTTTGCCATGATACTTTCTGCCAGATTGATTTCTCGAGTAAGCTTCTTCATTTCTCTTCTAGAGACACATGTTCTATGGATCATGCTCATCTGCCCACGTGGTGGTGGAAACGCCTCGTTGGGTTGATGAGGCTGCGCCTGCTGGACCTGGTGCTGCGGTGGTGGTGGTCGTGGTTGCTGCGGCTGCTGCTGCATGAGTTCCTGCATTTCAATGAACTGTCTACAATCTCCGAGCGAGTGGCTTGACTTTACTTTGTTATCCTTGGAGTCGGTGTACGAGTGCGGGTAGCGAGGGAGCGTTTATCTGTTCGGCGTAGGGTAACTTGGGAGTCCTCTGTGGTCGTGGTTTGTAGTTACCACAGTTTCCAGAGTTGTTCCGATTGCCGTCCTACCGATCGTCTCGCTTGTCGTCATACCGATCATCCTATCGATCAGAGTATCCTGCGGCTACTAGGTTACTGTCGTCGTAACTGCGGTTTTTCCTCTTCCTATGGCGATCCCTTCGCCACCCGAGTCGTGCTTCGGCTGGTCGTCGTCTTCGTCGTCGCTGCGCTGTCGCGGCTTCCGTACGTTGTCCTCGCCATCAGTCCAACTGTTGGCGATTTCCATTAACTTGGTTATGGTTTTTGGTTTTTTGCGCCCGAGTTCCTCTATGTAGCTTTCTCCTCGGATGCCATCGCTGAAGGCATCGATTGCTCTGTCGACGGAAACATCTTCGGCGGCGTTTAAGAGCTTGGTGCATCTCCCGATGTATGCGCGCATTGATTCCTTCTGCTTCTGCTGACAATGCCGTAATTCCTCAATCCCGACGGGTCTTTTGTACGTTGCTTGGAAATTGGCGACAAAAGCGTCTACTAGATCGTCCCATGACTTGATGGAACCCTTCGGTAGGCCTCTTAACCAAGCGCGTGCTGAATCCTTCAGGTAAAGCTGTAAGCATTGCATCGCTGCTATCTGATTTCCTTTGTGCAGAATCACAGTCTGCAAATAGTCGTCTATCCAGGACCTCGGCTCCTGCTGTCCATCGTATTTGGCGGCATCAGAAGGGGTAGGTTTGAACTTTCTAGGTGGCATCGCCTCGCGGATTTTGTAGCTTAAACAATCGGCTCCCCTTAGCTTGCCGTCGTTCTCCTGGCTTTCATCCGAACAATCACTTTCATATTCCTCCCTAGCGGCGCGTCGTCGCCTTACTTTGTCGATTCTGCTCTGGGTGATTTCATCTCGAGCGTCTCTCGCATGATGCTTTGAGCCACTAGCACAGTAACGTGGTCTTTTCCTTCCGCGGGACCAGATTGTCTCCCAATATTGCGAGACTTTCCAGGGCACCTCGATGGGCTTGAGCCATGGAACCTCCAGGGCGCTGATTGATGAGGTATGCAGCGAGGTTGGCGGTCGCTCCCGCGATGGTTTTTGGTCGTGGCATGCCCGCGGTGTCCGTGGTCATAAAGGACTTGGTAAGATTCGACGTTATTTCTCTGGCGTCATCCTCCGAGAGTCTGGATAACCTTGATCGGTGCTTGCCTGCCCCTTGAGTGCTTCGAGAGGCGCTCCCTCGCGAGCCTCTCCGTCGTTCACTAGATTGGTTTGCAGCGGATAGGCGTCTCTCGAGGGTGGCTTGTTCTTTCGACAGGCGCTCCCGGTTTTTCTCCAATGTAGAGCGATAAGCGTTGAGGGTTCCAACCGAGGTTCCTGCGGGGAGCGGTGTGTTGTTAAGCACGGCTGCCTTGGCTGCTGTCCACTCCTCCTCTGTGATGGTGTAATCGCTGTTATTGTTGCGCATTGTTTGCAAAACTTGCTCGTCTGCTGGAGCGGGGGGTGTGATCTTCGTCTCTCCTGTTCCTTGCGTTTCCCGTGTTGTTGGCAACATAAACCTGGTGATGTGCCGTTCTTCGGGTGGTGCCTTGGACGATGCTGTCGACACTTTCCTCTCCCGAGGAGTACTGGGCATTGCAGATAAACGATGTGTCGCTTGATCCTAACCCGTGCCTGGTATCGCAGTTCAAGCGATGAGTACGAGGTCATCTCCGAAGATGTGGAATTGTCAGATCCAACCGACATGGGAGACGTCGAACGAGGAGTCGATGGCGCGGGTGAGTTCGTTGAGTTCGTCAGACCAGCCGAAAGGTCGATTGATGACGACGTGCTTGGACCTATCGACCTGGAGGCGAGCGGTTCCAGCTGTCGAAGGACTCCTTCCGAGTTGACGTTGTAGTGGACGCTGCCGAAGGTCATCTCCATGTTTCCTTGTAGATCCGAAAAGGTCGAGCGAGACGAGTTGCTGTGCGGGGTGAATTCGTAGGAGCCGAATCGAATCGGGCTTCCCAGAATTGGCGATGATGGTGTCGATGAAGCTGCCGATGACATGATTGGATCTGCCGATGACCGATCTTGTGCCGACAGGGTTCCCACAGACGGCGCCAATTGTCGAGGGTACTCCTCGGCAATGCCCTCCGATTGGGGCTTAGGGTTGATGGAATCCTGCAGGCGACTCGAGACATCGGTTCACGGACAAGCGGGGAGAGCGATTTACCCGAGGTTTGGGGCCCTCGATGAGGTAAAACCCTTACGTCCTGCATGTCGATCTTGATTATGAAGATATTGGGTTACAATGGGGTGCCGAATAGTTCGGCTGAGATCTCGTCGAGAGGCTAAGTGCTATGGTGACCTAGCTCTAGACTTTTGGTGGCTAAGATTGCTAAGATTGATTGTGTCCCTCTGCAGCCCTTCTCCTGGCCTTTATATAAGGGCCCAGGTCTCAAGAGGTCTAACTGAGTACGACTAGGTTTACAGTAGTTTTAAATCTAATCTTTCCTTGTTCGGCTTCTTCCTTGTCTTGCCCGCCAAGGAATCTTCTGGTGCGCCATCCAGGTGGCCCGTCTCGCCTCCAAGTGCCTTAATGGGCCTCCAACTAGATAATGTAGGATAGGGCAATGTCGGTTACCCGAAGGGTAATGCCCACGTCACGTTCCTCTTGGGGTTCCCAACGGACGTGTGCTTTACCGTCACAAGTAGCTACTTTTCTGGCGCCGTTGCCGGGGAGATCAAGACATGCTGCAAGGGGAGTCTCTCACACCCAATCTCTTTACTTTGTTTATTGTCTTGCTTTATTTTATCTTCTGTCTTGTTTGCTTTCTTTATATCAAAAACACAAAAAAATTAGTTACTCACATTTACTTTATTTATCGGTTTACCCTTGTTTATTTCATCATGATTCTCCATAAGTTCACTTTGTAAGATATATCGGTAGGGAGTGGGTATATCATTGGAAGAGATAATATAGAAGAATTTTTCAATCATGTTAGTAAGGTTAAAGATTTTGAAGATAGATCCTTGGTAGAACTTCCTCCTAATTATGAAATTGCTACTGCCTCTTTAGTGCACATGTTGGAAGCTAGATTTGTTAATCTTAATCCTATAATGCAACATATGTTTCTTATACTCCGTGATATGGAAGAAGGAGAGAAGAAAGATTTTGTTTTAGAAACCCTTCTTAAAGAATTTGGTGATGTAGCTAGTGAAGCTAGGAAAGTCTTTATTCAACATAAGATGCTTGGCTTTTATATCAATGTTGCAAATACCCTTGAAAGGATGGAAAAATATAGGCTAAAGTACACTAATGAAGCCAATTGTGAGGGGGAGACTAAAGTACCAATACCTTATAAGCTCATAGGAATGCATGCAGCGTGAACCGGCAATTTATCTACAATCAAAAAAACCAATCTTCCCTTCCGGCGACTTATAGATTCCATCTAAATCTACAAACGCGTCTTTTTTTAAAAAACCTCGATTGAGTCTATATTTAGGTCTTTGAGACAGGCTAAAAAAAAAATCCAAACAGGTTGGAGCTGCTTTTGCTTACTCCTTTCCTTGGTACTGCCCAGCAGGAAGGAAAAAGACTAGATCTCGAACCGTTGCCAGCAGCTTAGAATTCTACAGTGGAAAAGTATGATTCGTTCATCCGGAAGAAAGGATATAGAGCCGGCCGGTATTGTATTTCGGCACTAGAAAAGAATTTTGATTGGATTGTTCCTGAAAATTTATTTGATGAGGATAGTGAGCCTAAAAGTAATGAAAGAGGAGCTTCTGAAACTTACATAGATAAGATACAATGCATTGTTGAGAAAACTCCCAACTCTTCTGTTGATGCTTTTTCTCTTGATGTTACTTGATTTTCACTTTCTGCGCCTAGCTGAAAGGCGTTAAAGAAAAGCGCTTATGGGAGACAACCCATTATTTTATTTCTGCAATTTTTGTTTTATATTTGAGTCAAGGTGCTTGTTACTACTGTAGCAACACATTTGTATCTTTATTTTCTTGCATTGTTGTGCCAAGTAAAGTCTTTGATAGAAAGTTGATACTAGATTTGGATTTCTGCGCAGAAACAAATTTTTAGCTGACACGAATTTGAGCTTTTCTCTCTGTAGAAAAATCTAAAAATTCTGAAAAAATTCATGAGTAATCCTCAGATATGTACGCAACTTTCATTCAGCTGGAGCTTTTCCATCTGAGCATATTAAGTTCCTCGAAAAAATTCGTCTTTACGGACTGTTCTGTTTTTGACAGATTCTGCCTTTTATTTCGCATTGCCTCTTTTACTGTGTTTGAGTGGATTTCTTTGCTCCATTAAATTTCAGTAGCCTTGGGTAATGTCCAGAAGTGTTGGAAATGATTGTGTCCTTGCTCGAACATGTGAATTTTTGATTATGCACTAACCCTCTAATGAGATTGCTTTGAGTTTGGTGTGAAGGAAGTTTTCAAGGATCAAGAGAGGAGGATGATATAATATGATCAAGAAGAGTGAAAAGTCTAAGCTTGGGGATGCCCCGTGGTTCATCCCTGCATATTTCAAAAAGACTCAAGCGTCTAAGCTTGGGGATTCCCAAGGCATCCCCTTCTTCATCAAACTTATCAGGTCACCTCTAGTGAAACTATATTTTAATTCCGTCACATCTTATGTGCTTTACTTGGAGCGTCTGTATGTTATTTGGTTGGAAACAGAAAATGCTTCATGTGGTAATTGGTATATTGTCTTTAATAATTTGATACTTGCCAATTGTTTTGAGCTCTCAAGTAGATCATGTTTAAGCTCTTGCATCATGTAGTTTAAACCTATTAGTGGAGAACTACCATAGAGCTTGTTGAAATTTGGTTTGCATGATTGGTCTCTCTAAGGTCTAGATATTTTCTCGGTAAAAGTGTTTGAGCAACAAGGAAGACAGTGTAGAGTCTTATAATGCTTGCAATATGTTCTTATGTAAGTTTTGTTGTACCGGTTTATACTTGTGTTTGCTTCAAACAACCTTGCTAGCCAAAGCCTTGTACTGAGAGGGAATGCTTCCCGTGCATCCAAAACCTTGAGCCAAAACCTATGCCATTTGTGTCCACCATAACTACCTACTATGTGGTATTTTTCTGCCATTCCAAGTAAATACTTCATGTGCTACCTTTAAACAATTCAAAACTTTATTACTCTTTATTTGTGTCAATGTTTTATAGCTCATGAGGAAGTATGTGGTGTTTTATCTATCAATCTTGTTGGGCAGATTTTCACCAATGGACTAGTGGCATATACATCCGCTTATCCAATAATTTTGCAAAAAGAGCTGGCAACGGGGTGCCCAACCCCAATTAATTAACTTTCATTAATAATTCTCTTCACATGTTTTGCAATAGACACTCCTCCATGGTATGTGAAATGTTGGAAGGCACCCGAGGATTCGGTTAGCCATGGCTTGTGAAAGCAAAAGGTTGGGAGGAGTGTCATCTATAAATAAAAATAAAATACATGTGTAAACAAAAGAGAAGATGGATGATATACCTTGCTGGTAGAGATAACGTCCTTCATGGGAGCCGCTCTTTGAAAGTCTGTTTGACAAGGGGGTTAGAGTGCCCACTACCATTCGTTGACAACAACAAACACCTCTCAAAACTTTATTTTTATGCTCTCTTTATGATTTCAAAACTTAAAAAGCTCTAGCACATGATTTAATCCTCGCTTCCTCTCGCGAAGGGCCTTTCTTTTACTTTATGTTGAGACAGTTTACCTACTTATTTCTATCTTAGAAGTAAACACTTGTGTCAACTGTGTGCATTGATTCTTACATGCTTGCTTATTGCACTTATTATATTACTTTGTGTTGACAATTATCCATGAGATATGCATGTTGAAAGTTGAAAGCAATTGCTGAAACTTAAATCTTCCTTTGTGTTGCTTCAAAACCTTTTATTAAGAATCTATTGCTTTATGAGTTAACTCTTATGCAAGACTTTTTGATGCTTGTCTTGAAAGTACTATTCATGAAAAGTTTTTGCTATATGATTCAGTTGTTTAGTCATTATCTTTTTGTTATCAAACTATAGACCATTGCTTTGAGTCACTTCATTCATCTCATATGCTTTACAATAGTATTGATCAAGATTATGTTGGTAGCATGTCACTTCAGAAATTATTTTTTTATCGTTTACCTACTCGAGGGCGAGTATAAACTAAGCTTGGGGATACTTGATACGTCTCCAACGTATCTATAATTTCTTATGTTCCATGCTTAGTTTTATGACAATACCTACATGTTGTATTCACACTTTATAATGTTTTTATGCATTTTCTGGGACTAACCTATTAACAAGATGCCACAGTGCTAGTCCCTGTTTTCTGCTGTTTTTTATTTCAAAAAAGTTGTTTTACAAATATTCTCGGAATTGGACGAAACAAAAGCCCACGGCCCTATTTCCACGGAGTGTTCCAGAAGACCGAAGAGGAGTCGAGGAAGGCCAACAGGGGGCCCTCCCCATATGGCGGCGCGGGGGGCCCCACTGCCGCGCCAAGACGTGGGGAGGGAGCCCCTGGCTCCCCCGACGGTGCCCCTTCGCCTATTTATTCTATCGTCCCCAAAAACCCTAGTACCGAGAGCCAAAATACCAGAACAGTTCCAGAGACGCCGCCGCCGTCAACCCTAACTCGGGGGGTTCAGAAGATCTCCTACGGCAACCTGCCGGAGAGGGGAATCATCACCGGAGGGCTCTACATCACCATGCCCGCCTCCGGACTGATGCGTGAGTAGTTCATCCGTGGACTACGGGTCCATAGCAGTAGCTAGATGGTTGTCTTCTCCTATTGTGCCATCATGTTTAGATCTTGTGAGCTGCCTATCATGATCAAGATCATCTATTTGTAATGCTACATGTTGTGTTTTTTGGGATCCGATGAATATGGAATACTATGTCAAGTTGATTATTGATCTATCATATATGTGTTGTTTATGATCTTGCATGCTCTCCGTTGCTAGTAGAGGCTCTGGCCAAGTTGATACTTGTGACTCCAAGAGGGGGTATTTATGCTAGATAGTGGGTTCATGTCTCCAGTAACAACAACAGCGATTACACCATCGCAGAGGAAGAGTGGGCAGCGGCCAGGGCGGCCGTGCTTAACAACACATCGCTCCCCGCAGGAACCTCGGTTGGAACCCTCAACGCCTATCGCTCTATATTAGAGAAGAACCGGGAGCACTTATCAAAAGAGCAAGCCACCCTCGAGAGACGCCTATCCGCTGCGGAACAATCTAGCGAGCGACGGAGAGGCTCGCGAGGAAGCGCCTCCCGAAGCAGTCACGGCGTAGGCAAGCACTGATCAAGGCTATCCAGGCTTTCGGAAGATGATGCTAGAGAAATCACGTCGAATCTGACCAAGTCCTTCATGACCACGGACACCGCAGGCATGCTACGGCCAAAAACCGTCGAGGGAGCAACTGCCAACCTCGCAGCGTACCTCATCAATCAGCGACCTGAAGGTTCTATGGCTCAAGCTCACCGGGGCGCTTTAGAAAGTCTCGCAATATTAGGAGACAACCTGGTCCCACGAAAGGAAAAGACCACGTTACAGGCCAGTGGCTCAAAGCATCGCTCGAGGGATGCTCGAGATGAAATCACCCAGAGCAGAATCGATAAAGCAAGACGATGACGCGCCACTAGGGAGGAATACGACAGTGAAACCTCAGATGAAAGCCAGGAGAACGACGACGAGATAAGGGGGCCGATTGTTTAAGCTACAAGATCCGCGAGGCGATGCCGCCCAAAAAAGTTCAATCCCACCCCCACTGACGCTGCCAAATACGATGGACAGCAGGAGCCGAGGTCTTGGATAGACGATTACTTACAGACTGTAATCCTACACAAGGGAAATCAGATAGCAGCAATGCAGTGCTTGCAGCTTTACCTGAAGGATTCGGCATGAGCTTGGCTGAGAGGCCTGCCGAAAGGTTCCATCAAATCATGGGACGATCTAGTGGACGCTTTCGTTGCCAATTTCCAAGCAACATACAAAAGACCCGTCGGGATCGAGGAATTACGACATTGCCAACAGAAGCAGAAGGAGTCGATGCGCGCCTACATCGGGAGATCCACCAAGCTCCTAAATGCTGCCGAAGATGTCTCTGTCGACAGAGCAATCGATGCTTTCAGCGATGGCATCCGACGTGAAACCTACATAGAGGAGCTTGGGCGCAAGAAGCCAAAAACTATAACCAAGTTAATGGAAATCGCCAACAGCTGGGCTGATGGCGAGGACAACGTACGAAAGCCTCGACAGCGCAGTGACGACAAAGACGACGATCAGCCGAAGTACGACTTGGGTGGACGAAGGGATCGTCGTAAGAAAAGAAAAGACCGCAGTTACGACGACAGTAACCTGGTAGCTGCAGGATACTCCGATCGGCGGGACGATCGGTACGACGACAGACGAGACGATCGACAGGACGGCAATAGGAGCAACTCTGGAAATCGCGGCAGTTACAAACCACGGCCACAGAGGACTCCCGAGCTACCCTTTTCCGAACAGATAAACGCTCCCTGCTACCTGCATTCGTACGTCGACTCTAAAGACAACAAGACGAAGTCAAGTCATCTGCTTAGAGATTGTCAACAGTTCATCAAAATGCAGAAGCTCATCCAGCAGCAACAACAGCCAACACCACCACCACCACCTCCACCTCAGCACCGAGTCCAAGCGAGCTCAGCCTCACAACCCCAACGAGTCGTTTCCACCACCACGTGGGCAGTATGAGCATGATCCATAGGACAGGTGTTTCAAGAAGGGAAATGAAGAAGCTCACCCGAGAAATTAATTTGGCAGAAAGCATCATGGCCAACATCCCCGAGTATGTCGAGTGGTCATCTCAGAGCATTACGTTCAACAGAGCGGATCACCCGATGACACTACCGAAACCAGGACACGCTGCCTTAGTAGTTGAGGCGCAAATTGGAGGGTTCAAGTGAGCAAAGTCTTCATGGATGGCGGAAGTGGACTAAACCTGATATTCATCGACACAATCAGAAGTATGGGGATCACTATGAGGATGCTAGAAGAGACAGACACCTGTTTTCATGGGATTCTCCCCACTTCACCGGCGTACTCCCTTGGCAAAGTTTACCTGAACGTCATCTTTGGCAAACCCGACAACTTCAGGAAGGAAAAGATCGAGTTTGAAGTCGTGAACTGGGAATCGCAGTACCACGCTATACTCGGAAGACCAGCTTATGCCAAGTTCATGGTTGTGCCGCATTACGCGTACCTCAAGCTGAAAATGCCTGGGAGCAACGGGACAAACGTCACAGTCTATGGAAGTTTCTCATGCTCAGACAATTGTGATCGCGACTTTCAGAGGATCGCTGCGAAGTTTGGGGTAAAATAGGAAATCATCGATCTCCCTTCCAAGTCATCGGCACACGATAATAAGGAAGACGAACACGTCGGGAAGACGAAGAAGAAGCCAGCCGATCTTGCCCTAGAAGTTTCGACAGTAAAAGCTTCGGCAGTTGATGGCACAACAGTCATAGAAGAAAGCAAGACAATGGCAATCACCGCCGAGACTCCTGGTGAAATCAACGACGCTCCCAAAATCGATGACGCGGTGGACAAGCCAGAAGATAAGAAGAACCCTTTCCTTGCTTAAGCGGATGGATAGTATTAAGTTTTTTCCATTCTTTTCAACAGGGCCCCCCTTTTTCGCCCCTTAGTTCCGTGCTTACTTTATTAATGAGAACTTAAGTTTTGATTCCTTGAAAAGCATTGCAGTAATTCGGAGCACCCGAACCACATCATCATAATCCTTGCTTGCGCCCCTCGGCGAACGTTGGTGCGACGAAGTACGCGGCAAAAGATTTTACTCCGAAAAAGCCTCTGAAACTACGAGTGCTAAAGGATGCAAAACCAACAAGGACACTGCCCTTTCCCTCTGCTATAGATGCCTCTAAGAGCGCCGTAAATAGCAAAAAGTATGGAAATACATATATAAAACGACCCATGTTCAATACTTCACTTATGGAAGCATCAAGGAACGACGGAGTCATCGGCAGAGCTAGTGCTACCGATATATTCGGGAGCTGCTGTCAGGACATACATCGGTTGAAGGAAAAGTTGCACATACAACGGGTTTAGCAAGACCCGCAACACGAGTTGATCACTCAAATAATTTGTTGACCAACAAATACACATGCGCTTAAACGAGTAAACCAGATTTGCTCCACCTAAACGTGCCAACGGCATTAACGCGGTAAAATTGCATATATATGCATCTACCGATAGTTTTACATCTTAACAACCCAAACACTTCGGTATAAAAAGTAATCAAGTATTCTATTCACAAGAAGAACTTAATCATGAATTATCTTTGTGGAGGCTCTTTTTCTTCAAGATGCCTTCGAAGCCTCCTCAAGCCTGTCAACAATGATATTGGAAGGCAGTCCCACCTTCGGGTACATCGGTTCCAAATCGCCCGCCGCATTGGCAATTGCTAGCAGGTCTGCCGAAGGATAATGCGCGAGCACAAGGGCAAGTGTGAGTCTAGCTCCTGCAAACACCTGAGCTCGAACCAAATCTCGGATTTTCTTGGCATTACTAAACTCTGACATCAAGGTCAACAGCGTGGGAGGAACCGCGTTTAGAGGAAACATTGTCTTCCATATTACTCTCAGCCCTTTCTAGCATTTGTCAAAGAAGCGATGGACCTGCTGGACTCGATCTTGGAACTTTGCGACAGTACCGAAGCCTTCGAGTGCTCTCTCCGAAAAACCTCGTCCGATGACAATAGCTGAGTCAACGCGTCCACACGTTCATGGATACGTTTGCTCTCTTCGGCAGAGTTCAGCGCTATGACTAGCAAAGGAAAGAGGAGAAGTCAGGACAAGGCATTTCATAAAGAAACAAGGAGTACAAGAGAAAGGGGGCTTACAGTTCAAACTTTTTGTGGCCTTCTGCAATTCAGTGAGAGCGTAGCATTCTACGTCGACTGCAAGCTCGCTCTTCTTTTTGATAATGGCGGCCAAGGCGTAAGTATTGCGCAAATCATTTTCCATCTGCGCGATCCGATCCTTCATACGCTGAAGTCGATCATTTTCGGGAACAGCACCCGAAGAATCATCAACAACGCAGGCACGGGAAAAACCTGCAAAACAGCGTCAAAGGGTATGATGGATCACATCGCTTCAGTATTGGAAGTTACTCCCATCGGGAAAATGCAAAGTAAAGACGTTTTAATTAAAGTACACTGGCAACATTGCTAGCATGGAATTTATTACAACCACAAGTCTTACGGCAGGACATTGTTTCAAATCAAGCTAAAAAGAAGTCTGTTACAAGGATCAAGGGGCTTTGGTCTGGGTCGATAAACTTGGGCCAACTGATGATTTCTTTGCCGAAACCAGTTCAAGGAGCTGGCGTGCACACTTATGAGCTGAAGTTTTAAAGACGCCCAGGTCGACGAACTGCCCATCTTGCTCTTTCGGCAGCCTCCTTAGACATTTCTTCAATATCGGCCTTGAAGCCATGACCCATCATGAGTTGGAAGGCTAGAAGGGCACCATAGGTACGTGCAAGACGTTTGAATACCTCGATAACTTCCTTGGTGTTGACCGCGAAAGCATCGATCAGCTGCCCCAAAGTCTTGTCTTGACTAATCTTGGGGAAGATCATCGAGTGCATCCTTGTCATGGCTCCCTTGCCCTTCTCGAGGAGGTCCCGAGTAAGCTGGTGTGAAGCAAGAGTCATCGACGCACCGTTTGCCGGAGAATTGTTCGGAAGCTTATCCAACGCATCGGCAGGGATATCGGCGGCCTCTGCGAAGAATGAAATGGGAAAGATTACTAACAAAGGACTGGATTCACAAAGTAATAATCAACATGGAAGCAGAAAAGGAATCACTGAGCAAAGCCAAGGAAGACTGGTGAAGAAGATCATCCTTTTCGGCCGCCCAAGCTTCAGCGGCCAGTCTAGACGCTTCTTCGTCCTTCAGCCTCTCCTTCAGCCCCTTGAGTTCCTCCTTCAGGGAGTCGATTTTTTGGCGGGCTTCGGCAGCTATTTTTATTGCACCTTCCAATTTTGAGGAAGAAGACTTAACTTCCTTTTGCAGCCGAGCCTTGTCCGCTTCCAGGGAGGTGAATTGGGAGGCGAAGGTCTCCAAAGAAGATATGACAGTTCGTAGATCCTTGAGAAAAGGGAAAAATAGATATTTGTCGAAGGATTATTAATCAAAGCACATTCAGGAAAATTTGCGTTGCGACCAAAGAAGACTTACAGGTTTCCCTGAAGGAGGAGTTGTGGCAGCAGCAGTCGAAGGAATATCTTTCCCCCTGGAAAGGGAGGAAGCAGTCGATGCTTGGGCCGCGGGGGCTGCAGTAGGGGCCGAAGCCTCGGAAGCTGCAACATTCGGCAGAGCAGCACCAGATTTAGCCTTCTTAGACGGAGGCTCGATGAAACCTTCGTCACTAAAAAGAAGAAAATTGATAAGAATTAAGAAAGAAATTCGAATGGTAAAAGCGAAATACGAATTCTAGAGAAAGAAGTAAGCACTTACAGCTCGAAGAGATCGTCTTCATCGGCAAAGCCGCCGGTTGATATCTTCACAGGCGAAGCTCTGGCCTCCTCCACAGCTGCATTAACAAAGGCATCATGATCAGCTTCGTCATCACGCACTGATCTCGCTGTGTCACAAGTATCGTTGGCTGGGGGAGGAGGATTGGTAAAGGCAGCTTTAGAATCCATCGGATCATCGTGTTCGTCCTTTGGGCTTGTGTTCTCGGCAGTATGAAATTTGTCAGGGGCTGAGGAATCTCTCGACAGTATGAAGTATCATCCGGCAGGTCACGCAAGTTTCCAGAAGCTATGAGGGTCTGCCGAAGAAAAACATGTAAGAACAATGATAGTCGTGCTGATCATGGAGAATAGAGTAATAAGAGTATGAGAAGGAAAATTTATCTCCATTGGCGGATGATTGGCATCAAAAGGTGGATGAGAAGATATCAGCGGAATTTAGTCTTCTTGGCTGAAGAGAGTAAGGCGTCGAACTTCGTCAAGCAGCTCCTTTTCCGATAGTTCAGCAACGTTTATTCTGGTCTCATCCTTCGGACCCAAATATAACCACATCGGATGAACCCTGGCCATGACTGGCTGAACCCGACGTTTTAGGAACACGGCAGCTACCTCTGTGCCAATCATGGTCTGGCCATCGGCTTCTTTGATCCGAAGAAATTTGAACAAAAACTCGTCGGCTGCTGTCCTTTCGTCGGGAGAAAGGATGTTCTTCCAAGAGTGCTTAGGTTTGGCTTCGAGAACGTCGGCGAAACGAGGAAGCTGGGATTCGGTTGTTGAAGAATCCTTAATATAGAACCACTTCAGTCTCCATCCTTGCACAGATTCTCTCATTGGAAAGTTGAAATAATTGATTTCTGAACGGACAACGAACCCCACTCCCCCAATGACAAAGGGTCCATTACTACTGTTGTATCTCTTTACGAAGAAGATTTTCTTCCACAACCCAAAGTGAGGCTCGATGCCCAAAAACGCTTCACAAAGGGTGATGAACACAGCAAGGTGAAGGATTGAGTTGGGGGTAAGTTGCCAAAGTTGGATTTCGTAAGACCGCAAAAGGTGATGAAGGAACTTGTGGGCAGGAAGCGAGAGACCTCGATACAAGAACGACAAGAACATCACGGTAAAACCAGCAGGAGGATTAGGCCGAGAGATTGCACCTGGGAGAATTACATTCCCCTCGTTGGAGGAGACTAGACCAAGGCTTCGGGCCCTCTTTTCATCACGCTTTGTGATGGAGGACACCAGCCAATCTCCGGGATTGGTCCCAGCCGCGGAGCTTGACGGCGCTGGCGGCGCCGGAGCTGGGGGAGGAGCGTATGGAGCGCTTCTCTTCGGAAGATTTGAAGAGGCCTTGGCGGCGGCGCCGCCGCTCATGGAACTGGCGGCGGCAACGGGGTTCTTCTTCTTCACCATCGTTGGATCTGGAGAAGATCTAAAAATGGCGGTGGCGTCGCAGCGGTTATGAGAGAAGAAGGTGGAAGAAGGAAAGGAGGATGCTACGATGATGTGAGAGAATACTAAGGATTTTGCTCTGAGAGATTTTAAGTATGGGGGAACTTGAGGATTGCATGGGCACGTGTCATTGCTTCCAGTTCATTAACCTCTCTTCATCGTTGATCGCGGAAATCGAGGAGGCGCCTTGGTAACCGTACGAAAAAGGCGGATATTACTTAAAAACAGAGCCACGCAGAAGTAGGATGGGCCCAACGGGTCGTGTCTTGTCAGTCAAAATCGAAGTATTAGTAACGTCATCGGTGACGTCGTGAAGACCGCCGGAAGCATTCGAAGAAATATAAAAGGTATCGGATGGTGGATTCGAGTCTATGCACGAAACGCAAGCATCTACACTTAGACTCGGTGGCTACTCCCATCGGGAGCGCTGGACGCGCACCCGATAAAACGTGAACTCGAAGATACCCCTGTGAAGAAATATTTGAAGGAAAAGATGGAATGCTCAGCTCAAGTCTGCATCCGGCCGCAAGCACCCGTGCTCAGACTCGGGGGCTACTCCCATAGGGAGCACTGAGCGCGCACCCGATAAAACTTTTTTGGATTCCAGGATCATGCCCGGGGACTTGATTCTGTGTAGGGTAACGTTGTTTTGCCATCGACAGTTAACCAGCAAAAGCTGGGCTCGTTACTCAATATCCTTTACGCGTTGAAACCTTGTTGAAGAATATGAGCCCCGGTACAAATGTATCAGATGACCCATGACATGAAGACTTGCAGAAAACTTCGGCAGAAGAAAACATTCGAGTAGCACAACTTTAGTCTACGCACGGATTGCAAGCATCCGTACCTAGACTCGGGGGCTACTCCCATCGGGAGCGCTGAGCGCGCACCCGATAAAATAATATGGTACTATTACAAGATGGACAAGGACAATCAAGGAGAAGATCATTTAGCGGAGGCATGCTTTAGTCTCTACCCGAAATATCTTCGGCTAGACACTCGGGGGCTACTGACGTGGGCATTACCCTTCGGGTAACTGACATTACCCTATCCTGTGCGGCCCAACTGGAGGCCCATGAAGATACCCGATGGCAAGGCAGGCCACTAGGACGGTGCTGGAGAAGATTCCTTGAAGAACAAGACAGAGAGGAGCCGAACAAGGAAAGTTTGGAGCTAGGTCTTTTGTAAACCTAGTCGTAACCGGACAGATCTCTTGAGACCTGGCCTCCTATATAAAGGCCAGGAGAGGGGCTGCCGAGGGACAGAATCAATCATAGCAACTTTAGCCACCAGAAGTCTAGAGCTAGGTCGCCGTAGCGCTTAGCCTCTCGACGAGATCACAACCGAAATCTTCGGCACCCCATTGTAACCCAATATTCTCATAATCAAGATCAGACATGCATGACGTAAGGGTTTTACCTCATCGAGGGCCCCGAACCTGGGTAAATTGCTCTCCCCGCTTGTCTGTTCACCGATGTCTCGTGTCAGCCTACAGGATTCCATCAACCCTAAGCCCCAATCGGAGGGTATTGCCGAGGAGTACCCTCGACAAAGGGTTTTCTCGTGTGTGCACAACGGGAAGATGGAAGTAGTGAGAAGTGCGAGAGGGTAAACGGCAAGCCACATATTTATACCGATTTCTCCTCGGTGGGAGTGGAATGGGATCGATATGTTTGAAATCATATCACAATTCAATAAATGTGCCGATTTATTTCCATAGGTGTGCTACTTAGAAGCCGCGGATAGCGCTCTGTCCCGACGCAAAGGTGGGGCCGCGGCAGTGAAGCGGCGCATCAACCGGTCAGCCATACTGATATCAAAATATTCATGTAGACGTCATTCTTGTTCAGTCGCCTAGTATCTTCGCGGAGAAAAATATGACTGGTAGCCGACTAGCTTTTTTGCTAGAAGGGTGAAGTTCCAAATCAAGACATTTGGGAACCCTTCAAGACTATTTTGTCGACTAAGACAAAGAAAGGTGGATGATCATCTTCAAGTCCTTTGTCAAGACGGTGCAAATATCAAAGTGTTCCGGGGGCTACTGTCGTGGTTATGTCTAATAGGGTATATCACGACAAGAGCTTAATCTAGCAGGCCGGGGTGGCCCACTTGGATTGTGAAGTTTTCAAGGTAGTCGGGTGGCCTAGTTGCTAAAAGATGGAGGTCAAGTCGACTAACGGAGGTCAAGTTGGATTCCAGAAGGTTCAGAAAGAAGGAATACTTGTAATATACGTCACGATATATTTACCAACATAGACTAGGATTCCGTAGTCGGTTAGGTATTTTCCTCCATCAAACCCTAGCTGGCGCCTTTATAAGCCGGCCTAGGTGAAGCATTTAGAAAACGACTCAATATGCGGAACACATCATTGTAATCTATATTGTGTGCTTATATAGTTAATTCTAGCAGGACATAGCGTTTCTCCACCCCACCGATGAGACGTGAACATGGGTAAACCACCGAGTTACACCGTCCCAAACATCCCGTCGTCTAGCTCCACTACTAACTCTAAATCATGAGCATCCACGCGACGATGTGTGTTCCAAACTTAGCAAATGTTAATCTTTGCTTGCTAGGTACCTTGTTAAAAAGGTATTCCAAAGATGATGGGAAACTTTGGAAAACCATTGTTGACACGAACATCTTTTGTAGTACAACTGTTGGTGTCTCACATTTTGGAAAGGGTTTATGTGGTTTGTCGAAAGTGTTCAGTTTCGATATAGATGGAAAATAGGAAATTGGGAGGGGGGGGGGGGGGGGGCTCGCCAAAATGGACTTGCTTGGTTTCGAGGATGCGATGATGTTGTAGTTTCCTATCTTGGGTAAAATGATGTTGTAAGATTTTGCTTCACAACTTGATTACGCCTTGGACGCGAGGGTTTATGCCCACCACTCACCAGACCTGCTTGGCCAGGTTTCGTTGATCTATCAGTGGTACCGAGAGGATTCCTGTTTTTCTATTAGTACAGTAATAAACATCCGCTAGAAAGTACTCCGTAGTAGGCACATTTCATTCTTTTGGCAACATAACAATAGGGAATCCGCAGAATTCGAGACAGTTTTGTTCGAACGACTATAGATATTTCTCAATCGGCCGAGCTACAGTTGCAAAGCATGCATATGAGCAACAAGTTCAAACAGTACGTTGCTAGATTGATCACGCATTATTAATAAATAAAGCGGTAATTCCTAAAGTTGGACACTGGATTTTGTAGTGAAATTACTTCCGATTCACAGCGTCGCCGTTGGACAGCATATAGTGATGGATCAACGGGTCATCCCTGGGTGCATAAGGGGTGGCATGGTCGCCGGGGAGCGCCCCTGCCTCTCCATGTTGGCATGCCATCCTGCAAAGATCGATCAACCAACGCCAAGATTAGTTAGCACAAAGATACTACTAGGATACAGCCATGGAGATGAAAGGGGCGGTGGTACGGTAGGTGTCTGATCTTACCGAGGTTCATGTCGAATCCCCTCTTCTTGAGCTCGCGGTACTCCTGGCAGAGCGCGCATGGCTCGCAGCACCAGTGGATGCAGCAGTCGGCGCAGGGCGCCTCCTGCAGGCCGTACTGCGCGCGCATCTTGGCGCGGTAGAAGCAGGAGTAGACGCACTGGCAGCCGGTGAGCAGCATGATGAGCGCGTAGAGCGCGCCGCTGGCGCCGCACGACGTCGAGCCCCGGTCGATGATCTCCGCCACCTGCCCGAACGTGATGCAGGGGCACAGGCACGTCACGCAGCAGTTGCTGCAGTCGTCGAAGCAGTCGCACAGCCCCGTCGACCACGCCGCCAGCGGCGGCGCCTGCATCGCGAACGCGGCCGCCGTCGGCGCCGCCTGCTGGTGGTAGTACGCGTTCGGCGCGTTCGGCCCGACGCCGCCGGAGCGGCCCGTGCCGCTCATCGGGATGCCCGTTGCCGGGGCGGACTCCTGCCTCGGGTACAGGGCGGCCGCGTCGTCTGGCTTCGGGTACATGGCTCCGGTGGTCCGGCAGGCGACGGCGGGCGCTCGGAACTGGTGTCTTTGTACGCCGGAACGGGACAAGAAATAGAGGAGAACTGCCCCGCGCACCGCTGTATTTATCGGCGGTGGCCATATCTAGACGACGCAACACGCCACGCGATGATAACTGTCCAGCCTGCCAAG
Source organism: Lolium rigidum (assembly GCF_022539505.1). NCBI lineage: Eukaryota > Viridiplantae > Streptophyta > Magnoliopsida > Poales > Poaceae > Lolium > Lolium rigidum. The sequence goes on from NC_061509.1 coordinate 193,187,701, forward strand.
TGCCAACCCGGAGCGTGGATCGCGTCACTTCCTGGTTTACGTGGACCGGTTGGCATTGCAGCACGATAGCACGAGTGCCGTCTGATTTTCCAACAAACTCGACTTTTCCGTATAGATGCAAATGGCTCAATATTAGGTACCTTTTTTTTTTTTGGAAAAACATAAATTAAAATAATGATTGCCATCTAAAAAGTTCGTTCATTTTTTAACTAAAAATGGTGAGGGTACCACAATCTTGACCCACTTATGACATCTCTAGTGGCCGACATAAACAGAACAAACATGTCCATTGGTACCAACGGATAGAAAATGGGTAAAACTCTAACTCAGTGGCCTAACGCAAAGTGATCTACCACTGCTTCGATAGGGCAGTGACCGGCACCTAGAGATCAATCACCCTTGTAGGACAGGTTTGGCCATATCGAGTTCGATGCGGGGCACCTCTCCTGGTTCCGTGATGAGGACAAGTTCGTCTACGACCCTCCTCCCGAGTCGGACATGAAGATGGAGGAGCGGACGAGCCGCCAATGCTCGAAGAGGACGTCTTCGTCGATGATGATGTCCCAGGCAAGGAAACTGGGGACAACACCGACGATTACGTTGTCTACCTCGTCTATTTGGTGCAGAAGGCCAACGAGGAGGGCACAGAGGACCAGCGTAATGCCATGCCAAAGGACCTATACAGAGAGGAGGCGTCGAGGCTTCCCATCCTCATCTCCTAGCTGCACTACGCCGGCGCCCACATGCTGGGGATCTCCGAGGAAGAGGCCTTGAGGATTGCCTTGGATAACTCACGTGCAATGCCCTCGTCAAGGTCACCGTGGGATTAGTGACCTGCCTGCAGCGGCTGCCCCCCTATGCCTCCACCGCATTCCCTTCGATGGCGCTCGCTCCCAACTGGTGGTGGGAGATCCCATTGTTCGTCGACCTCACCTAACTGCCCAGTGACGACGATGAGTAGTCTAGGGTTTGGAGGCATGTTTAATATATATTTTCTAATTTTCTTTTTTTCTCTTTTTACCTATGTAAATTAAGTTCTCTAAATGAAATTTATGGAAGAAAAAACGTGTCAGACCGCTGGGTCTACTATCAACCCAAACAGACAAGGAAGGCTGTCGAGGGTACTCCCCGGCAATGCCCTCCGATTGGGGCTTAGGGTTGATGGAATCCTGCAAGCTGACATGAGACATCGGTTCACAGACAAGCGGGGAGAGCGATTTACCCAGGTTCGGGGCCCTCGATGAGGTAAAACCCTTACGTCCTGCTTGTATGTTCTTGATTATGAAGATATTGGGTTACAATGGGGTGCCGAATAGTTCGGCTGAGATCTCGTCGAGATGGCTAAGTTCTAAGACGACCTAGCTTTAAGCTCTTGGTGGCTAAGATTGCTAAGATTGATTGTGTCCCTCGGCAGCCCCTCTCCTGGCCTCAGAGGCCAGGTCTCAAGAGGTCTAACCGAGTACGACTAGACTTTACAATAGATCTATCTCTAAACTTTCCTTGTTCGGCTCCTTCCGCATCTTGTACTTCAAGGAATCTTCCGTTGCACCGTCCTAGTGGCCCACCTTGCCATCGAGTACCTTCATGGGCCTCCAGCTAGACCGTATAGGGTAGAGCAACATCGGTTACCCGAAGGGTAGTGCCCACGTCAGTAGCCCCCGAGTGTCTAGCCGAACATAGTTCGGGTAGAGACTGAAGCATGTCTTCTTCTGATGTCCTTCTCCTCGATCGTTCTTGTTTTCCTTCTGTCTGCATCATCTTCTTCTATCGGGTGCGTGTCAGCGCTCCCGATGGGAGTAGCCCCCGAGTCTAGGTACGGATGCTTGCGATCCGTGCGTAGACTCAAGTTGTACCACTCGAATATTTTGCTCTGCCGAAGTTTTTCCGCGAGTCTTCATAGGTCATCCGATATATTTTCCTCATGCAAGGGATAATGAGTAACGTGCCCAACTTTTGCTGGTTAACTGCCGATGGCAAAATAACATTACCCTACACAGAATCAAGTCCCCGGGCATGATCCTGGAGTGCAAAAAAGTTCTATCGGGTGCGCGTCCAGCGCTCCCGATGGGAGTAGCCCCCGAGTCTGGGCACGGGTGCTCGCAACCGGGTGCAGACTCGAGTCGAACAATTATCTCTTCCTTCAAGGCCTTTTTTCTTCGAGTTCTCATTCTGTCGGGTGCGCGTCCAACGCTCCCGATGGGAGTAGCCCCCGAGTCTAAGTGCAGATGCTTTGCAATCTGTGCATAGACTTAAGTTCATCATCCGATACTTTTTTATTCCTTCGACTGTCTTTGACAGCGCCCATGATGTCATTGATGACGTGCCGTTGTTGTGGCCCGATTGACAAGACTTGACCTGACGGGCCCACCCTAGTTCTGCGCGGGCAGTTTTTAGGATTGGACCAGTGCATGCGCAGCGACCGAGGCGTTTCCTCGATTTTCGCGCGACGTGGGAATAATGGGCCGTCGGTTCCGTCCCTTCTTTAAGCGCCACGTGTACAGCCAGATCTGCTCCACCTCCCACGACGTCTGTGAAGTTATGGCCACGATCTCACGCAAACTTTTATGGCATAAATAGAGGGCTTCCTCGTTTTTACTTCTCACGCCTCTTACTGCTCATCTTCTTGCTGAAGCCTTCCTGCCTCCTCTGCTCCTTCTTCAGAAGCTCCGTACGCCATGGGCAAGAAGAAGAACACCAGCACCTCGGACGCGGCCAAAGTCAGCCGTAACTGGAGCGCCTCCACTATCTCCAGCCGCGACGTGAACAAGCTGCACTCCCTCGGCTTCATCTCCGCATCTGAGGACGACATCCGTCTCCCAGGTGTTGTTTCTCGCCCACATCCTCCGAAGGGCTTCACCGTTATGTTAGTTGCCTTTCTGTTTCGTGGCCTCTCTCTTCCTGCCCACGAGTTCCTTCGTTCCCTTCTATTCTTTTACGGGATCCAGCTTTGGCAGCTGACCCCAAACTCCATTTTGCATCTCTCTATCTTCATTACCGTCTGCGAGGCCTTCCTTGGCATTGATCCTCACTGGGGTCTTTGGAAGAAGATTTTTTATGTGAAGCGTCACAACGACAGCAATGGCCCCCTCGTCATCGGTGGCGCTGGCTTTGTTGTCAGGAAGGAAGTCGACTACTTCGACTATCCAATGAAGGAATCCGTCCAGGGCTGGCGCAACAAATGGTTTTACTTGCGAGACCCTGTGGTGCACGGGCGGCGCTCGAATCTCCCTCCTTTCGAGGATGTCTTAATAGCTAAGCCAAAGAATTCCTGGCGAAACGTCCTTTCTCTCGAAGAGAGGGTGGTAGCTGACAGGCTCTTTGACCAAGTCGTCGTTCTGAAGAATACGGGGGGCTTGACGATGTGCGGTACTGAAGTAGTCTCAGTGTTCCTGCAACGTCGAGTACAACCACTAATGTCTCGCCCCCACCAATTATGGCTTTACACTGGCAAAAGCGACAAATCTAGGGTCATCTCTGCCGACCTTTCGGCTGAGGAGCTTCGAGACGAAGTCCGCCGTCTGACATGCCTCAGCATGAAGGACAACATTATCTTGACATCGGCTCGTCCCCCTTATGATCTTCACCATCTTCCGACTGAGGTAGTTTTTTACCGTTTTTTGCTTGTTGTTGTTGCTTCTTTCTTTACTGCGCTTTACAAGCCTTCTTCTTCCGACAGGCCCCCTCTGTTGCTCAATGCTACCCTCCTCCACCCGAAAGTGGCGTGGAGCCAGAGGATGATGATGACGACTCCGAGGAGACCGAGGACGTCCAACACGCCCTTGAGGACAGCGATGTCCAAGAAGAAGATGCTGCCGAAGACGATGCCTTCATTAGGAGCAGGCGACGCAAGCAGGTACATGACGATTTTATTACAACGGCTGAATCAAGTCCTAGCGGACAGGATGATGATGCTGTTAGGACTGCTTCGCCTCCCCCTATTCAGGAAAGTTCGACAGGTTTTTTCGCTGCTGAAGATGACCTGGACCTGTAAGCATTTTTAGCCCTTCTCTGATGTACTTTTTGCCGCCTCGTATGCTAATTGCGCATTCTTCTTATGTAGCTCTGACGATGATGATGAAGTTCCTCTTGCGAAGAGGGCTAAATTATCCGTCGGAAGAAAGGCATCAGCTCCAGAGCCTAATCCTTCTTCTGCCAAGTCGACGCCTCCTACAAGGATGGTCGTGGAGAAAATTCCTGTGTCGAAGGTTATCCCTCCTGGCGATGCTCCTACTTCGTCGGCTGGCCGTGACCACGTAAGTATTTAATCCATCTTGCTTTGCTGAGTTTCTTTTGTCAACTGAATCCTCTTGACTTCTCTTACTTCAACCAATTTACGCCACAGTCGATGCTGTGGTAGATTTCGCCGAGCAGTTTACCCGACTCGAGGCTGAAAACACCCAGCTTCGTAAGACTGTCAAATCTTCGGCCGATCAGGTGCTAGAGGCCAACAGGCTTGCCACCGACGCCAAGAAGGAAAATGCCTTGCTGAAGGAGGAGCTGAAGAAACTGAAGCGGCAGATGAAGGATGAACAAGATGCCAGACGTGCGGCAGCGGTTTCAACCGACAAGAAGGAAGGCATTCTCCGCGAATCCATCAAGGATTTATTGGGTAAAATTCATGACACATTCCTTTTTTCTTTCTTGGTATTGCCTTACTGGCTACTGATCTGTCTTCCTTTCAGAGGCTGCCAATATGACCGTCACCTGACGCCATCGGCTCCGAGAGGATTCTACAGTCGATGCCCTGTCGCTTGCTGCTGAGTCGAATGTTCAAGTCCTTGGACTTCTGCAAAAGACTAAAGGAGCGTTGTCGAGGCTGTACTTGATGATCTTCCCGAAGCAGAAGCAGGACAAGAGTCTGGGCGAAATGGCGGATGCTTTTCTTGTTGATTCTTCCGAACCTGTGGAGGTACTGAAACGCCGCTCCCGCTTGTTTGGGGCGGTTCTTACTTTTCAGCTGCTAATGGGTCATGGGATGGGGTCTGAATTGGAGAAGTTATCTAAGGCATTGCCTGTCGATGACGACAACCATTTAGTCGACCTTGAGCCTTTCAAAAGATCGGCAGTAACTTGTGCCAATCAACTCCTGAAGCTGGTAGATGAAGCACAAGCCAAGCCTATTCCTGAATCTGCCCCTGGCTCATCATCGGCGAACCCTTGAACTCTTGCTCGACTTATTGTAAATAAGATCAACCGTAATTTGACTTAGTCCTGTTTTATTTTGGCTCTGTTGCCAATTCGAACATCCTTTTGAATGTAACATATATGCCAAGTGCTCCCGATGGGAGTTTTATGTTAATGCTATTCTGAACTGAGGAATGTACTGCAGATCCCTTCATCTTCTTCCCGTGCCGAACTTTTTCCAAATCTTTCGAGTAATGACGAGTCAGACCTTGTTCGCCGCTTACGTGACCGAGTGTCTTGTTTAAATAAAGACATCACTTCTCTTCGCACGATGGCAGCCTTGGTGAAGAAAAAGGGGGAAATAGCGACTGCTATCGAGCAATACGCTCTCGATGGTCTTCATGTTGCTACCGAAAGTCTGGGCTATAAGTTATTAACCCATCTTCTGATTCCTAACGTAGCTTGGATATTTCTGACTGATATCCGTTCCTTTTCAGTCGTATCTTCAGATAAATCTGAAGAGGACAAGAAGATCCATGAAAAGGTCGAGGCGATGACTGACGTTGCTCACCCGAAGCACGATTTATGGCTGCATCGTCCGAAGGCTGTTATCATGGCGAAGTTTGAGTATCGGGTGGAGAAGGCGCATTACTACTTTGATAAGTTCCATGCTTATCTCACGATGGTTTGGAAGATTTTGTTTCCTCTGGACCAAGCACCCAAAACTTTATCTGGCCTGTTCACCCGATTCAAGTCTCCCGAAAGGATTCGCCCGTTGGTGCGGAAAGAACTCCTGCCTGGTGCTGAGCTTGCCTTTGCTTCGGTATTGGCATGCCATCCGTCTTTAGACTTGAGAGCCGTAGCAAACACTGAGAGGAGTTTAGGCCAATACTATGATGTTGCTAGAGTTCCTGCTTATACCATTGTTTCTCGGATGGAGTCATGCCTTGAGAAGGATCTGAAGGCCCACTGGGACCAGGGAGCCCGATCATGAATGTAATAACCTTATACCTGCATAAGATTGTTTTGTACAAATTTACTGCGTACGTTGCACGCTATGTTAGTTTGATTGATATTTTATTGTCGAGGGCGGCTGAGTGATCAGTTCAACCTGCTCTCTCGACGACTTCGTTGAATTATGCAATGTTATTGCGAAGCCGATACGTAAGTTTTGTAAGAGCGAGACCCATCGACTTAGTCGAGGGAATTAGACGCTTGGCTTCGTCACACGGTGCACCGGTGTGAGCCTTATTTTTTGATAATGTAACCATCGACTGCAGCACTCATGTATTTTCTCGAGGCTTGGATTGGTTGTTTTTGTGCATCATTAATCTTAGCTCCCGTTGAGAGTATTTAATTAATGATACTGTGTAAGCGTATTTTTTAGGCCAGCGCTCCCGATGGGAGTAAGAGCCAATGATAGGGCCCCATATGGTATGTTCGGGTGATAAGGCCTGGAGCAAGAAAAAAGATAGAAAACCTGATTGGAACTTTTATTCATAGTGCAAAAGCAACCTTAAGGGCTGTCGAGTAATTAAAAACAATCGTATCCTATGTATAGAATCGTCGCAAATGTGCGATGTTCCATGGATTCTCGACGTTTTTTCCTGAAGCTGGGTTTTTGAGCCGATAGGCTCCTCCTGGTATCACTTCAGTGACGATATATGGTCCTTCCCATGGGGATTCAAGTTTCAAGGGTCTCTCTTGCTTCAGCCGAAATACCATATCCCCGACATTAAAGCTTCGACTGCGTATTCGTCGGCTGTGATAATTTCTCAACGCCTGCTGGTATACCGTCGTTCTTGCCAAGGCAATGTCTCGAGCCTCGTCGAGGAGGTCCACAGCGTCCTGTAGCGCGATGTTGGAAGAGGATTCCGTGTATGCTGTCACCCGAGGTGCTTCAAACCGAACGTCGGTTGGCAGGACTGTCTCGGCTCCATGCACCAAGAAGAATGGGGTGTACTGAGTTGACCTGTTAGGTGTAGTAAGCAAAATCCAGAGTACGGATGGTAACTCTTCGACCCAGGCTCCAGCTGCACCTGTAAGGCGTTTCTTGAGGCCATCCCCTATGAGACCGTTGATCCTTTCCACCTGGCTATTGGTCTGTGGGTGGGCCACTCATGCAAACTTTAGTTTGATTCCTCCGTCATCGCAAAATTTTCGAAACTCTTTGGAGTCAAAGTTGGTTCCGTTGTCTGTGACGATACTGTGAGGCATACCAAATCGACAGGTTATTCCTTTAAAGAATTGAACTGCTGTTTTAGCTTTTTGGTTTCGTACATGTACTGCCTCGATCCACTTGGTGAATTTTTCGACTGCGAACAGTAGGTACGTGTGTCCTCCAGGTGACGACCTTGGCAGCGGTCCAACTTGGTCGAGTCCCCATTGAGCAAAGGGTCATGCCAGCGGTATTGTCATCAGATCTGTCGCAGGGGCGTGCGGTTTTGGTGAAAACCGTTGGCAGGGGTCGCACTTCATGACCAGGTCTCGGGCATCCGATGCCGCTGTTGGCCAATAAAATCCCGCCCTGAAGGCCTTCGCCACGAGGGCCCTGCTTCCTGCGTGATGTCCGCAAGTTCCTTCATGTATCTCGCGCAACAGTGCTCTTCCATCGTCAATGGCAATGCATCTTTGGAAGATACCAGAAATGATGCACTTGTAAAGTTCACCGTTTACTATGGTGAAGGCTTTCGATCGTCTAACGATTCGTCTTGCTTCTACTGGATCTTCTGGTAACTCCTGCTTCGTTAAATACGCTAGGAATGGCTTGGTCCATAGTGGCTTGAGGAGGAGGACTTGTTCAGCAGGAGGAGTTCGAGATTCTTCGGCAGCTCGCTGCGAGCTCGTCTCCAATTCGTCAGCCGACGGTTTAGGAGGTGCCGACGTCTTCTCTTTTATTGATCGCTGAGTGATCACCTTGTAAAACACTCTGTCCTGAATGGGGGAGCACATGGACCCGATATTTGCCAAAGTGTCGGCTTCCTCGTTGCTGACTCTGCCGATATGTTTGAGCTCACATCCTTCAAATTTAGCTTCCATATTTTGATACAGTTGCCGATAGGCGATCATGTTGTCGCTGACCGCGTCGCACAGGTTCATTGACTGCTGCACCACCAAGTTTGAGTCTCCTTAGATTTCTAGACGAGTTGCCCCACACGCCTTTGCCACCTTCATTCCGTGCGGCGAGCGCTTCGTATTCTGCTTCATTGTTCGTCGGCAGGGGGAAGTTCATACGTAGTATATACTTCATCTTATCTCCCTGCGGTGATATCAACACCACTCCTGCTCCTGCACCTGTACTTCGTTTCGACCCGTCGAAGTACATTACCCATGACCCCGACATGTCGGGTGCTGCTGGTGTCTGTGATTGGATCCAATCTGCCACGAAGTCTGGGAGGATTTGGGATTTTATCGCTGTTCGATTGACGTAAGTTATGTCGTGTGGTGCTATCTCAATAGCCCATTGGGACACTCGACCTGTGGCCTCTGGATTAGTCATTATGCTTTTCAGCGGTGCTTCGCTCACGACGATAATCGGGTGCTCTGTGAAGTAGTGTCGTAACTTGCGAGCTGACCTCCACACTGCGTATGCCAGCTTCTGATGATGGGGGTACCTCTGTCTTGCGGGCGTGAGCACTTCACTGAGATAGTAAACGGGCCTCTGCACGCCATGAACTCTCCTCGCTTCTTCTCGTTCGACGACCAAGACGCTCGCTAAAGACTTGGGCTGTTGCGGCTATATACATGAGCAAGTGTTTCCTTCTCACGGGGGTTACAAGGACTGGAGATGTCGACAAGATTTTCTTCAGATTGTCGAAGGATTCCTGCGCCTCCTTTGTCCACTCGAACTTTTCTGATTTTTTCATCAAATTGTAGAAGGGCAAAGCTTTTTCCCCTAGCTTGGCGATGAACCTGCTGAGCGCTGCTAATCGTCCTGCCAATTGCTGCACTTGGTGCAGATTCTTTGGCGGCTCCATATCGAGAATAGCTTTGATCTTTAAAGGGTTGGCTTCAATCCCCCTGGCTGAGATGAAGTACCCGAGTACTTGTCCCCCTGGCACTCCAAAGAAACATTTTTTGGGATTCAACTTGATTTTATACTTGTCTAAGTTGTCGAAAGTTTCGCGCAAATCATCGACGAGAGTGGCAGCGTGCTTCGTCTTCACCACGATATCGTCGATGTAGACTTCGATGTTCCTCCCGATCTGCTCTCCAAGGCAAGCCTGCATGCAACGTTGATAAGTTGCTCCTGCGTTTTTCAACCCGAAGGTCATGACGTTGTAACAGAAAATGCCGTGTGGGGTGATGAACGCGGTTAGCTCCTGGTCTTCTTTCTTCAGCTTGATCTGATTATATCCGGAGTACGCATCAAGGAAGGAGAGGCGATCGCATCCGGCTGTGGAGACGACTATCTGATCAATACGAGGCAGCGGGAAGTGGTCTTTCGGACAGTGTTTGAGGCCGGTGTAATCGATACACATGCGCAGAGCGGTGGTGTCCTTTTTGGGCACCATGACAGGGTTGGCCACCCACTCAGATTTCTTGAGCTCTCGGATGAATCCTGCTTTACGGAGTCGATTGATTTCCTCGTCGATTGCTCTCCTCTTTGGTTCGGAAAATCGGCGCATTGATCGCCGCACTCGGTTTGGTTGTCGGGTCAACATTAAGGGCGTGCTCGGCGAGTTCCCCGGGGATACCTGGCATGTCGGATGGTTCCCATGCAAATATCTCCCGGCGCTCACGGAGGAACTCGATGAGCGCGCCTTCCTATGCGACCGTAAGGTCAGCCGACGTATTGACCGTTTTCTTCGGGTCAGTGGGATGCACCTGCAGCTTCTTGGCTTCCTTTGTAGCGTCAAACTCATCGGATCTTACGTTTCGATTGTCGGCTGGTGGTTGCGTGTGATCTGTGGTAGCGTCGATTGCGTTGAGTTCTTCCTTGGCACCGAACTTCGAGGCGATCTTCTGGAACTCCCTATCGCAGGTGTCTGATCGAGCAAAGCTCCCATGGACGGTTATTGGGGTCCCGTTGTTGCCTGGCATCTTCAGTTTTAGGTACGCATAATGAGGTACGGCCATGAATATGGCGTGAACTCTTGATATGGCTTCAGCTCTAAGATCATCACAGAACTGTCGGATCTCCAGGAAGTGTCGGCAGTTCCTTAGCAGGTGACTGGATTTCTCTCGACCCTCCTTCGGATCAATGTAAGAGTGGAGGTAGCATGGTGCCTCGAGTTGCTCTGTAGCCGATAAATACGGCGAACGAGTGCGGCCATGGATCGGTTGCATGTCCTGCTGCCCTCGTTCGGACTGGCGAGGGTGAGTCGCTGTACGTTCTTCCTCTCCATGGTGCGAATCCCTTCGTCTTTTCCTTCGTCCCGTTGCGAGGTCGAAACTTCCTCGGCTGCCTCCTTGCGCGTTTCCGGGCGGGATTTCCAAGGTTGCTGCCGGAGCGTCACCTGTCGAGATTGAGGTCCTCGAGCCAGATGTACTTGCCCTAGGGAGACGAAGAAAGCCCCCGGAGTCGATGATGAAGTGAACGCCTCCGAAAGTTGCGGTCATGCCATCGTGCGATTCTGTAGAGATCGAGTGCGGCGGCTCGAGATGTGGTACGAACTCAAAGGATCCGCAGCGGATCGGGTCTTTTGGATCTGGTGGCGTTGGTGACTCGAGTACGAACTCCGCAGATGTGACTGGTATTGCCGATGACCTGCCTTGTGCCGACAGGGTTCCCACAGACGGCGCCAATTGTCGAGGGTACTCCCCGGCAATGCCCTCCGATTGGGGCTTAGGGTTGATGGAATCCTGCAAGCTGACACGAGACATCGGTTCGCGCGACAAGCGGGAGAGCGATTTACCCAGGTTCGGGGCCCTCGATGAGGTAAAACCCTTACGTCCTGCCTGTCTGTTATTGATTATGAAGATATTGGGTTACAATGGGGTGCCGAATAGTTCGGCTGAGATCTCGTCGAGATGGCTAAGTTCTAAGGTGACCTAGCTTTAAGCTCTTGGTGGCTAAGATTGCTAAGATTGATTGTGTCCCTCGGCAGCCCCTCTTCTGGCCTTTATATAGGAGGTCAGGTCTCAAGAGGTCTAACCGAGTACGACTAGACTTTACAGTAGATCTATCTCTAAATTTTCTTTGTTCGGCTCCTTCCGCATATTGTACTTCAAGGAATCTTCCGTTGCACCGTCCTAGTGGCCCACCTTGCCATCGAGTACCTTCATGGGCCTCCAGCTAGACCGTCTAGGGTAGAGCAACATCGGTTACCCGAAGGGTAGTGCCCACGTCAAAGGCGGTGCAGCCGATTTTGTATTCGCAATCTAATAAAAAGGGACACTTTTCGTGTCTAAAATACATCGGGATCTAGAGATACCTATATATCTTTACTTTTCCAGACTACTCCCTCCGTTCTGAAATAGTCCACATTCTAGCTAAAATTTTATTCTAAAATACTTTATATTCTAGCTTTTAGTCAACATCAATACTGAAAACGAGGTGGTTGTGTTCTGGACGTTGTTATTTTCAATGTATCTTGGATTAGTTTAATTGTGCGTTCACATATCTAAGTAGTACTTTCTTCGTCCATTAATGGATGTCGAGAGGTTCATTTAAATGTGGATGTATCTATGAACTAAAGTGTGTCTAGATACAAAATAGACAGAGGTACTACTAATAAATGTAACACTAATTTTTTTTTTTTAGAATGTAGACTAAATCAGAACGGAAGGAGTAGGCGTGAAGACTAAAAACGGACAAAGGGTTGAAATAGGGGCGGGGGTGGGGGCGAGAGTCCACTTCGTGCCGTGAATGCGTGATGGATGATGGACTGACCGATGGCACGATCTCAGTCAGCGTGGGACGCAGGGTGGCCGGGGTCAAGTCGTCGGCCGGCCGCCCGGTACGACGGGGCAAGGTTTAGTTTGAATCAGTCGCGATCGGGTCAGGCACTGATCACTTCAGCATTCAAATTGTTGAGATCCAACTGCATTGCGAAGTGGTGTAATTGGACAGACATCTCCGTCCTGTAGTTCGATCCTTCCGCCTCCTCCCCTCCGCCAGCCTTTCACCCTCATGCCGGCTCGATCATCGTCTTCATCTCTTGCTCCAATCACAACCTGGTTGACCAAGCACCTATCTGACCATCTGATCCGTTGGGACGTCACATTATTCATCTGTTGCTAACTTGTCCAGTCTACTCCCTACATATCATAACAGCTAGAAAATTGAAAATCATTGATTTGTCTCTTTCTAGAATTTTATAATTTTGCTGGTCTTTACATACATATATTATAAGACCTTTATGCATAAATAGATGTTTTTAAAATTTTAATAAATCTAAGACATCTATTTATAGACGAAGGGAGTAATAGAAATCAGCGGAGAGGGCGAAGCTGACACATTGTCTTGGCGAAGATGAATCATTTCCATTTATGGGTAAAAGCATCTCAAGCAGACCCTTCAAACCGCAACCTGCAAAATTACGGGTACACCCCAAAAGAGTTTTGCTGTTCGAAAATGTGCCATGCAAGCTAGACCCGCATGTTAGACCCGCAAAAGAAACACTAAAACAATATATTTAGGAATATTCTAATTAAAAGGCCCGCATGTTAGATTTATCTTTTTCTTTCCTTCTATTTTCTCGTCTTCTTGGCCGCTCGCCCCTGCTCCGGCCTGCTTCGGCCATGCGCCCGCCGCCCTTGGCCTGCCAATTTTGCCGGATTTGGAGTGGATTCCTGCAACTCCAGCGCCAATCCGGTGATGGTTAGGCTAAAACTTCCTTGGCGCCAACAGTCGGTTCAGGATGCAGTTCGTATTTGGTTCGCCCCGAGAATCTGTGTTTGTACTCTAGTCGGATCTTTTTTTCAACCGGAACCAACCGCAAACCTTACAGATTCGGCGCATAAGCAGATTCTGCTAGAGATTACTCTAAGGGCAACACGGTCGCCCACCTCATATAAAACCCGAGGTATGAAACGGGTTACAGTTCTGTTTTTTCTCTCATTCCCCTCTCCCCCTAAATGCTGCATACACAGTGCCCTGATAACAAAAGTTGGCATTGAAATTCTACACACCTATGAACATACTCCCCGCAGTAACTCAATAAACTATGAACATACTACTATTTGATTGGGACAGTTGCTTTTGAAGGCCTCAAAATTGCTGGGGCGCTTCATTCTCTATATTCATTGGCGGACAAACCTTCCTTGGTCTATATTTTGATGGCAGAAGGATCCAAAACTTCTTGTTCTGGAAATGGCTGCTGCGCTTTCAACGGATTAACGAAAATGACATATCAGACAAGCTATTCAAATACTCGATGTACTTGGCAAATGATCAAGACGACCATTCAGTATTTGGCGGACTCGGGAGCTTCGGTACTGCAGTCGCTGGTGTAGTGTCTCTGACATTTGTTCAAAAAATTCAGGATCCCATCTCTGAATTAAAAGGGGGTCCTCAGCATAGCATATGTATATTGATGTAACTGCGCTTTCGACAACCACAACAGTCAGGCCAACCTGCAAAACAGTACAGCTCTCAGTTCTGTATATATATATTTTTTACAACTAGTCCTGAATAAACTCTGCAAAACATATTTAACTGGAAATATCTAAGAAAGTTACTAGTCAGAAAGTTCTGCTATGCAGCTCCTACCAACATCTATGAGTTTCTAGTGCAAGAAGGAACACATGAATGCGGAAGTGGTTTCTACTTCTGAAGTACTTCCGTGAAAATTTTATACACATGTAAGCACTTACCAGTATCATGCCAATCAGCATAGAGGTGGAGCCAACAATAATGGCTTTATCACTTTGTGTGTAGTATGTCCAAACACCCGTACAAGTTCCTGTAATTAGCCCACCTAATATTGTGCTCATCAGAAGAACAGCACCAGAACAATCATAAGCAATAAGTGCTTCAACGCCGGTCGACTGGAACAGCTCCCAAGCATCCCTAGCTGAACGATTGAAACTCTGTCCGTTGACAGCTATCTGAAAGTGAACAGCAGTGTGATACATGTGGGTAATGCTGTATGCCAGAAACCTTTTTTCAGATAATGACCGGCAACTTGATATCAATAACCAGTAGTACGAGGACACAAATAATTTTAGTTTACCAGGTTTACCCAATTCAAAAAAATCAGTGATTTGTTTAACTTCATATACAAAAACTTCAGGTACCCACTGGAACTTTGACTGATAATAGTAAAAAAAACTTTATTTGACGAAACAAGAAAAACTATACATAGTGAGGCAGCAAAACAGAGAACGAGGACACTTTCATATTTATCTTATGCATCCTGAGAACCACTGACCTGCACGTATGCATACTTGTTGAAGAAACGAACAAGCGTCTCCACAATATGAAAGAAAAAATCAACACAGCACAGCAGACATTCATTGTTACCAATTTTAGAACGAATCCCTCGGATCTGAAATTAAATATAAATAGAGGAAAAAAATGAGTAAATAAATGAGAGCCAACAATATCAAAAGGAATGAAGGTAATAATTGAAAATTTCGCACCAGGCAACTCTAGCCAGTAAGTCACAGACCTCCCAACGTAGAGTCCTAATGGCAGCTGTAAAGAGTGATCCATAGCAAATGCTTCCAAATGAAGTTGTTACAGCATACTGAAGTGACTTTCGAAGTGGTTTTGGGGGCATCGATGCAGCTGCCTGTCCACCATGAATGAGAACAAGGAACACCATCCCAGATACTATGACATGGACTGTATTACTAAGGATAGCTCCCATCCAAAATAAACTGACTGATAGTGCCTGCAAATTGCAGGACAATTATTATAAAATACCTTAAAACAACAAAACATTGAAATCCAACATAGACTAACGACAACTTGCCCTCACCAAAACAAGCCACCATTGCCCACGATTAGGTATCTCCATAGCAACAATACCAGAAACTCCAAAGGACCATAATGCCATCCAACAAAGCATTACCAGTACAAATGCATATGCTACTCTCATCACATCAGGAAGTTCCCATACCATCCTTACTGCCTTCTGAAGTACTAGCATTGTGAACGGAAACCTAGCAAAAATTTACCCAGTTACTGCTAAAAAAATAAGCAAATATGCAGTTTTGAACAACTTGATGAGGATAACAAAGTCCCTTTTTTGCCACATAATTAAAGCATCAATCATGCAATTAATAATACTGGCGAATGGACAGAACATCATGTAACACAGCAATAATTCTGAGACTAAACTAAGATTGATCTAGTGCTTAGAAATTAACGAAGGCCCCATATTGTTATCAAATACAGGTGTCAAGATTATCACCCAGCAGAACTTTGGGATAGCAGCCATCCAAAACATTAAGATGTAATGTTTTGTTCCTCAACCAAGATCAACTGATATCTTCTGCCTCCAAACCAAGACATGATTATAGAAACAATCCTGACCCAAGTATGGCATACATGATCTAACTGGAAATTTACACAAGAATTATCGGCCTTTTGAAACCGAACAAGACTCTGCAACAAAAATTTGCACAAATAATTGTAGCATTCTTAGAACCTAAAACATGTCTGTTGCTTTGCGCATCGGCTTAAGCTTTTGGGTGAATTGATTAAGTGCATGACATTCAATATGGTACCAAAGCGAAGAGATCCTGACTATAACGCACTATTAATAAAAAAAAAGTTGCAGCCTACATTGATCCCACGTATGGAGCACCCCAGTTAGGTACACACAAGCTACTGCAGAAAACTACGTAATTCATTTGGCAACATTTTGCAGACACTAAATGTCAACTTTGTGGCTTCATCTCACTCTGCTACTGTTTACACCCTGAAAGGTAAAACCCAACAGCATGTTGCACCATGCCCGAAAGTTTTCGGCTTCACAATCCACACAGTTTCAGTTCGTATGCAAGTTGGGCGGGCCCACTTCAATTCAAAGGTATTCAAGTGAATACCCAAAACTTTTGGCAAAATACAAGATATATATAGTATATACATATGTATAAATGAGAAAACGGAAAAATAGAAGGGGAGAGGGACTACGTCCCACGACCAAGCATGTCTGGCTGACTCCCGAGTCCCATCCATCCTCGCTAGGCCCATCTAACAAAGTGGCTAAACTACTGGCCGTGTCGCTTGGTTCGCTCGGACGCCAGCGACAGACAACATTTCGTGTCGTTCTCCCTGAACCCCAATCGCCAAGCGCCCAGACACTGCAAGGAGACGCACGACGGCGGAATCCTGGCGGCCGGTGTCGACACAGCAGGCTGCAGAACTCGTCCCAGAGATTGTCATCTCCGACTAACCGCATGTCTGCCTCACCTGCAGAACACCCGCTGCTGCGACGCTCCTCTTCGTCGCCGATCAGGGCATGTCGCCGATCAAGGCTCTCTGCCCGTCTGCCGAATTCCATTTCACCTGCCTTCCGTAAATTCCCTCTTCTGGGCTGCTACTACTGTCTACTACTTATCAGAACAGTTCTAATCGTTGAGATTGAGGTGCTTTAGAATTTCAGAAAAAATTCAGATAGAACATCCGAAATTCATAAGACTTGATGTTACTTTTGTTTTCGTTTTTCAGCTTGCATCATTTGCTATGAAATATGAAGAGAAAGAGTGGTAGTCCTATAATTAGTTGTAAAGGCTAGAAAACGTTTTAGGCTGTCAATTATTTTTGCACATTTCAAAATTTTGAATACACATCCTAGAAATCCTGGGCCCGCCCCTGTTTTAAGGCCTAGATGGTAAGGTACCAGGGGCGTGAGAACAGACATGCATATAATTCTCATGATCGATGGCACACAATTGTAAGAGATTTACAGTGAATTTCGAGTTGAAATCACGTTGACTCGGAAGCATAAGAAACCTAATGGACTTGGCCGCGTGCACACAGTGGAGTGGAGGCATGCAACAGACAGGGCCTAACTGCTTGAGAGTGGGCATGGGAACAGATATGCATCGATCGCCTCACAAAATTCTCATGAACAAATCGAAGAAATTTACTTTTGTTTTTCGATGTCGGGCGTCACATCCTCACCCACTAGAGTCCAAGTTGAGTGTAGCAGCGAAACTGGGAAAATCCAATTCCAAAAGTGCTGCAGTTGAGTGTTGGGTGTGTACCTGTCAATGACTGACATGACGTAGAGGAAGTGCAGCGCGGCGCCGACGGCGAGCGCGACGCCCCAGAAGAAGTGCTTCCCCCAGAAGCAGAGGACGCTGACGACGGCGAGGTAGGCGGTGAGGCTGTGCACGGCGGCGCGCATCACCACCCGGCCGCCGTCCCTCTTCCCGGCCGCCGCGGCCAGCCACGCCCACGCGAGCGCCGCCCCGACGCCCCCGGCCGCGCCGTAGTACTTCCAGTACGTCTCGGTGAGCTCGGACGGCTGCGCCTTGTGCTTGGACACGGTGACCACCGGCCCCGGCGTGGCGGGCTCCGGCGCGCCCGCGGCGGGCGGCGCGGCGGCGGTGTGGTTGTTGGTGGTGGTGGTGTTGGGGTGGCCGTGCTGGAGGTACGGGGTGATGTTGAAGCGGTCGGCTATGCGGAAGCGGTTGAGGCCCGCGAGCGCGAGGATGCCGCCGAAGAGGAGCAGGTGGAGGAGGAAGAGGACGAGCCAGAAGACGTCGTGGCAGCGGCGCCTGGCCGGCCACGGCCGGACCGCGGGGTGGGGGCTAGGGTTCCGGCTGTCGGCGCACGGGGAGGGGGAGGGGGAGGAGGAGGAAGACGACATGGCGGCGATCGGCGATCCGCGAGCGGACAGCGACGGGGCTAGGGGTTGTGGTGGGGGATTTGGAGGAGTGGAAGAGGGAGATTAGTATCGGGGATTAGCGAGGATGAGGAGTGGAGTAGGTAACTGCTCTGGTCTGGTCTGACAGCGGTGGTCGCGCAGTAACAACCGTTGTCGCTGGGTGACCGAGGAGGCGCGGCGACGACTTGCCTGGACTGACTCACCGATGAACTGTGAGACGATGGGGACGTCGGCGCGGAGGGAATTTGTTGATTCCCGGGGCAGCGGCTGGTCAGTCAGTGTGGTGTGGGCAGTGGGGTTTGGTCTGCGGCGTGAGGCGAGGCGACGAATCGGGACGGAACGGAAGGGGAGGTGGGGGAAATTTGGGGGCTATCGTGTTGGGGGCGAAGCGGGACCGGCGTTGGATTCGAAAGGGATGATGAGCTACCGCTGGGTGGAGGCTGCTTTGTGGCTTCTAGAAACGGAGCTGGTTGTTGGATAGCTGGATCCAGCAGAGGCTGGCGATTGTGCGAGATGAGGCGACGGTAAGAGCATCTCCACTCGTCCCCCCCACAAGGCCCCCGAGCGACGTTTTTTCCATCCGGACGGCGAAATTCGGCCGGTCGCGCCCGGTTCCTCGTTTTCGTCCGGATTTGGCCCTTAATCCATCCGGCGAGCCCACGCCAACCCCGGCCCCTCGGGGCGCGCTCGGGGACTCGGACGAAACGAAAGCGCGCGAAACGGCGTGTGGACCCGCGTAGTCGGCGGCCGGAAAACCAAATCCTGTGATTTTCCCTCCAATTTGCTTGCATTTCCCCATTCCCTCCAATTTGCTTGCATATCCCCATTCTCTCCCGCACGAAATCCCCCAATCTCCTCGTCTTCCCGGCTCCGGTTCTGGCGGCGTCTTCTCGTCCACCACCACTCTCCTCCTCGTCTTCTCGTCCACCACAATGCCGCCGAAGGCGCCGGCGAGAAGATGCGGAAGAAGAAGACGAAGCCGCCGGGCATGTCGAACGCCGAGTGGGCGGCGGACGAGAAACGGCGCGACGTGGAAACAAGCGCCGGGCGGAGAGGGTGAAAAGAGCCGCCGCCAAGAGGTCGGCGGAGGCGGCCCAAGACGAACACTTGAGGTTAATCAGCATGGCCTATAGCGGCGGCGTGTTCCCCGGCCAATGGTCGACGCAAGGTACAACAAGTTCCCCGTCTTCCTTCTCGCCTACGCTCGTACTCGCCGTCGCCGGCCTGCCGTGTTCCAAGAGGGCGCCTACGTCCAACCGTCCAAGCCCACACCGTCGCCGCCCGAGCTTGACGTCGGCGTCGGCGGCGGCTCTGTTCGAGGGCACCTCGCCGGCCCTGCGACGAGGGCCGCTCGCGTTCGGTGCGATGGCGGCGCCGAACGAAGAGGAGATCCACGAGATGATCACCTCCGGCTCCGCCGCCGCCGGCTGCGAGCCCGGGGTTCTTCATGACCGCCGCCGGCTGCGTGCCGGGGTTCTTCACGCAAGAGGAGACGAGGGCGACGGCGCGCGTGGCGGCGCGCAAGGAGCATCGGGAGGATGTTGCCGACGGAAGCCAAGCCGTCGAAGAAGAAGGCGAGGAAGAAGAAGAGCCAAGCGAAGCCGGCGCCAACTTCGTCGAAGGGGAAGAAGAAGAGGAAGAAGGACTCGCCACTGCCGAACCGCGTATCAAATGGACGCCGAAGGAAGAGGAGTGCCTCGCCGAAGCTTGGATGACCGTGTCCACGAACGGCATAATCGGGGCCAACCGGTCGTTCGACACATGCCGGTTTCGAGTGAGGCGGGCGTACGAGGAACGCAAGCTCGTCGATCCCTACTTCAACAAGACGAACATGAACGTGTGCCGGGGAGACAAGGCAATGGCCACCCATTGGGGGATCATGCGAGACGGCGTGCGGCAAATGGCACGGCGTACGGGAGGAGATCGACAAACGGCCGATCGGCGGCCACGACATGGAGCAAAGGGTATGATCCGCCGGCCCTACACCACCGAGGTACATCGTCGTTAGCCGACCCGTATCGCCGTGCTCTTTTTTCCCTAGCTGCGCCGAGCTTTGGACATGTACACGGACGACACCGGCCTGCGGTTCAAGTTCCTCAACGTCTACGCCCGCCTCGAGAAGTGCGAGAAGTGGAAGGAAGTTCGCACGTCCCTCTCGAAAAGCAAGACCGAGCGAGTACAACCCCGACGCTCCGCCGGCTTGCGCGGCGGAAGGGCGCCACGAGCTCGGCCGGAAGAAGCGAGAAAGAGCTCAAACGGACGGACAATCCCGCCGACGGGATGCGAGCGTCGATCGACAAGTCGTCTGGGCCGACTTGAGATCGCACGCCGACGGGAGGAACGACAAGTTCGACGGCGGGTGGCGGGAGATGCTCGCCAACCAAGGCGCCGGATCGCCCCGGCGAAGACGACGGTGGCGGCGAAGAAGAGGAACACGGACTTGGCGTTCCTCATGGGCGGCGGCGACATGGAAATGATGGACGAGGAGACGAGGAATTGGTACCGGGGCCACCGCAACGACATCCTCCGAGCCACTACGTCGTCTCCGCCGGCTCCTACCTCGTCTACCTCACCATCTACCTCGTCGGCTGCGGGCTGCTTCGACGTCCACCGCCGCCGCTGCTTCATCGTCGCCCGCCGCAGCCGCTTCGGCGTGTGAGGAAGCGGGTCCGTCGGACACCGCCGTGCCGGCCGGGACTGCCGACGAGCCTGTCTCCGTGTAATTTCCCTCCGATCGCCGATCTGTGGCTGATCCTTTTGCTCCTTTTGCCGATCAACTGCCCGTACTTGTAGCGCGGGACGGCGATTTGTTTGAATTTAAACTCTATCCGCCGAACTCCGGGTGGACGACTGGAAATATGGTACTCCCCACGACTTAATTTCGTCCAATCCGGCGGTAGTTTCGTCCGGATTTGGGTGTGGGGAGCGCCAACGAGTGGGGATGCTCTAACGCCTAGGATGTCATTCAATGGGCTGTCACACCATATGCACTCGCCTCCCCTAAATCATCTACTCCGGAAATGCATCCAATTATTTAGGGGATGCCGTCTTGTGGTGCCGTGTTTAGAGGTGTCCCCTTGTGTTCTTAGGTAATCTTCAGCAGTAGGCCGACGCATTTTGGAGGCTCAAATTGACCGTTTGCGTTCGTTTGCGTCCGTAATGACCGTTCGCGTCGGAGATATCCCAGCGGTGCGGACACACTTTTTTACCACTGATACCGTCAAGGTCGGTAATGACGGTTTAACGTCTCGTCGAGGCCTGCCGTCTGCGGTTACCGGTTCTCGCGCGACGATGATGGTTCCCGCGTGTGGCCAACAGATTGGCGCGTTTACGTGGCGTTTCGCGCGCGCGGGAAATGACCTACGCGCGAACGCCGTTTCCCCCCTCCCGCCGTGGCTATATATAGTGGACGCTGGTGGACATGACGGGCACACCTCAACCTAAACCCTAGCATCCACCCATAGCCGAGCACAACCGCACCTGGGCTCGCCAAGTCTACCCGGATGATGCGGACCTCGTCAACCTCCGCGTGACGGAAGCGTTTCGATGAGGAGGAGCTCACCACCAACGCCTGATACGTTGCAAACGTATCTATAATTTTTTATGCTTCATGTTTGTTTCACACTAATTTTTATATGTTTTGTTTACACTTCGTGGCATTTTTATGCATTTTATGGAACTAACGTATTAACAATATACCATAGTACCAATTCCTATTTTCTGCTGTTTTTGTATTTTAGAAAAGTTGTACAGGAAATATTCTCGAAATTGGACGAAACAAAAACCAAATCTCCTATTTTTCCCAACACGAAGACGGAGTCCAAAGCAGAGATGGAGGAGGGCACCAAGGTGGCCACACCACCCCTAGGCGCGAGCCGACCCCTGGCCGCTCCTAGGCATGGTGTGGGCCCCTCGGGCGCCCATCGACCTCACCCTTCCGTCTATAAGTTGCCTCCCGACGCGAAAACCCTAAATCAACCAGCCTCCATCCACGAAAAGTTCCATAGCTCCACCGCCATCGAAGATAAGTTTTGGGGGACATAAATCTCTGTTCTGGCACCCTACCGGGACGGGGAGTTTCCCCCGGAGCCCCATCTTCATCGTTGTTGCTGACTCCCATGATGAGGAGGGAGTAGTTCTCCCCCGAGGCCGAGGGCTTTACCGGTAGCTATGTGGTCCATCTCTCTCCCATGGTATGATCTTTATGTGATCATGAGCTTTGTAATCTAGTTGAATAAGTAGATGTTACTCTTCATCTATTATGCTACTCAAGTGGTTTTATTATGTGATCTCCGAAGACACCTTGTCCCACGGCGTGAAGGTGACAGTGTGTGCATCATGTGTGTCTCTTAGTCTAAACTTTACGAAAATACTTATCATGAGTTATAATTTGAGTTAGATGTCTCTATGAAATTGTAGTGTTTGTTAGTACTATCTTTGGATGCTCAAAGTGACAGCGTTGAAAGTGCATGGAGCCCCCATGTGTGGTTTTGGTAATTAATGACAATCCCTATGCACTAATGTTCGCATTGAGTTATATTTGTAGGTGTTGTCCATAGGCAATGCTTGAACCATTTGTTGGTTTCAAGGTTGCAATAAGAAGAAATTGATGAAGGATATCAAGTGTCAAGTATGCCTTGAAGATGAAGATAAAGTGAGCCCTCAAGTTACTTCAAGACATCAACATAATGAAGTGCAAGTTCAAGATGAGCCATCTCGAAGAGATCCTTTGCTTGACTCTTGCCATCCATATGGTGATCATGGATATGTGAAGATGTGCCGAAGAAGAAGCTCTCCCATGGTGGATTATGGGGGAGCAATCCACAAGACTTCATCTAGCAAGCACAATCAAGAAAGGCGTTCCATCTTGTTGAGGTCAAGAACGTCATCATCGAGCTCAAGTGGAATGCGCAAGTATAAGGTTTGCTCTTGATAGGGTTTCTTTCTCACCGGTCTCATAGTGTAGTTGGAGACCGGTTTATAGTTTAGTTGCCGTACTATTAAGAGGGCTCTCGAGTGAGTAACTCGATCGTATCGTTCGGAGAGAGCTCAAACCTTTGCATCCTTGCATCATCTTTCTTGGTTGTTATTTGGATCTTATCCATGTGATGTTTTATAGCTTGTGCTTATTCTCATGACAAGCTCTAGTTCTTCGAAAACGGATTTTGCATAGATCACTTGTTGCGTTTTCGAGTTTGGTGATTTTCTCGGTTTCTCATGTTGAGGTCCTCTTTCCAACAAAATTGGTTTCACTTCAATCCGAGTTTCCTAACTCAACTTATTGCATTTTCGAGGTTGGAGGTTTTACCGGTTTGTCTTTTGCTCCTGGCGGAAGTTCCGGCCTCTTCTGGCGGAAGTTCCGCGCAGTTGCTCCTCTCAGCAGATCCTCAGCGCCCCTCACGTTGAAGCTCGACGTTCGCTGGCCGGAAGTTCCGGTGTTGTTGGCCGGAAGTTCCGGTCAGCGGAACTTCCGCCCAACTTCCGGGCATGTTCCGGATACATCGTTTTTAACTCGCAGTATGTCCAGTAAGGTTTTTCTGCATTTCCGGAACTTGGCCGGACCGGAAGTTCCGCCCTAGTTCCGCCCAAACTCAGTCTGCCAGCTCATCTGACGCGAAAGCATCCTACCGGAACTTTCGGCCCTCGTGGCCGGTACTTCCGGTGCCAGCCGGAACTTCCAGCCCTCCTGGCCGGAACTTCCGGTGTTACTGAAAAACATCCACAACGGTCAGATCTGGAGCATCTTCTCTTATAAATAGCTTTCTTACCCATTAGAACTGTGCCTTTTCTCACTCTCTCTCTCCTCCATTGTTGAACTAGAGAAGCTTGCTCTATCTCTCAATCCCTCCATGATTCTTGCCCCCATTTGAGGGAAAAGAGAGAGAAGATCTAGATCTACATTTCTACCAACCAAATCCATCTCTTTGTGAGTGGAACTCTCTAGATCTTGATCTTGGTGTTCTTTGTGAATTCCTTTGTTCTTCCTCTCTTATTCCCCCAATAGCTTTTGTAGCTTTGTTGGAATTTGATAGAGAAGGACTTGAGCATCTTTGTGGTGTTCTTGCCATTGCATTATTTGGTGCATCGGTTTGAGTTCTCCACGGTGATTCGTGGAAGTGAAAGCAAGAAGGTTGTTACTCTTGGGTCTTTGGACCCTAGACGGCTTAGTGGCCTTTGTGGCATCTTTGTGGTGTTCTTGGGGACTCCAATTAAGTTGTGGAGAATCTTCAAGGGCAAGGCCTTTGTGGCATCTTAGTGGTGTTCTTGGGGACTCCAATTAAGTTGTGGAGATTCTTCAAGGGAAAGGCCTTAGTGGCAATTTGTTGGGAGCCTCCAATTAAGTTGTGGAGATAGCCCCAAGCTTTGTGCGGGTTCGGTAACCTCCCTAAGGTTACATAGTGGTTCGAGGACATCCCTCTTGGTGGGAATTCTCGAGGAGAATACGGTGGCCCTCGTGCTTTTGGAGTGACTTGTCCTCCACACCGCTCCAACGGAGAGTAGCACTCGCAAGAGTGTGAACTTCGGGCTACATCGTCGTCTCCCGCGTGCCTCGGTTATCTCTATACCCGAGCTCCTTTCTTATGCACTTTGTGATAGCCATCGTGCTTGAAGTTATATATCTTGCTATCACATAAGTTGCTTGTATTGCTTAGAATAAGTTGTTGGTGCACATAGGTGAACCATAGTATATAGGCTTTGGGCTTGACAAAGTAAACGCTAGTTTTATTCCGCATTTGTTAAGCCCATCTCGTAAAAGTTTTAAACCGCTTATTCACCCCCCCTCTAGGCGACATCCGTGTCCTTTCAAGCGTGGGATGTCCCTAGATTTGGAACGCGAACTTTAAGGAATGTTTTTGCAGTCCTACGCGGTGAATTGGTGTTCATTATCCAACCGGAGAGTGATTCAGAGTAGCATAGTGAAGAGATGATATTTATGTATTTAATTATGATATCATTATTGAGAGTGTCCACTAGTGGAAGTAAGATCCCTAGGCCTTGTTTCTAAGCATTGAAACACCATTTACAACCAGTTCTGCTACATGTTTGTTTGCTGCCATTTTTATTTCAGATTGCAATTACCACTTATAATCATCCATATCCATATTACTTGTATTTCTCTATCTCTTTGCCGAACTAGTGCACCTATACACATGACAAGTGTATTGGGTGTGTTGGGGACACAAGAGACTTTTGTATCTTAATTGCATGATTGCTTGAGAGGGATATCTTTGACCTCTACCTCCTTGAGTTCGATAAATCTTGGGTGATTCACTTAAGGGAAACTTGCTGTTGTTCTACAAACCTTTGCACTTGAAGGCCCAACATTGTCTACAAGAATAGAAGCGTGTGTAGACATCAACGCCATTCAGGCCGAGCAACTCAACGGGGAGGCGGCGGAGGCGGAGGTTGCGGAGGGAGAGATTGGAGGGCACACATTCACCCTGACGCTACAGTGTCAGGGGCAACGTGAGTGGCGGACGGCGGCCATGGCAGAACTCCAGGCGGAGCTCACCAAGGCCAGGACGTAGTAGGCCGCGCGACATCGAGTAGGTACGGCCATTGTAGTTTTAGGTTAACTCGACTAACCATCTTCGTAAGATGATCCTTTTGACCAATCAATAGTAATGAGGGACTGTTTTGCTTACCTTTATCACTGCATAGCGATCCCGAATGCAACCAACGCGGTCATGCAGCGCGACCGTGCAGCGTCCGCATATACGCAAACGTGTCACATATTTGGGCCGCGTTTGCGTCTCCACGGACGCCCCGGTCACTATGCGTCGTCCCGCTGGAACAGGGTGCGAACGAACTTTAGGACCACGCGGACGCAGACGATCGTCATCGTCCGTTTGCGTCGCCCCGTTGGAGATGCCCTTAAACACATCCTCAAAACAAAAAATCAAGTGCAAAAGTTGTGTCAAGCATTTTTGATATAACCTATGTGTACACACGGGACCGGTGGGCGCCCCAGATAATATTTAGAGCTTGCACGGACATAACTGAACTTTGAGGCTTGCCACTGGGAAGGTTTCTATCCGGCGGCCCAAATCCTTTCAAGAGATGCTTTGGGGGACGTGACTAGATATGATTTAATATCCTCAAATAATGAAAAATAGGTCTATCAAAAGACTATGGTATAAAATGGGATTTGATTAAAATGTCTCTCAATCCCCTTCCCCGCTATTACTGTTATATACTTGTATATACGACGTTTTATCCTAATATGTTGACATTGTATCTAATGTACTATATATTTCAATAATATTGAGCATATGATTACTAGTTTGTTACAATTTTACAACACATATTACAAAAGTTGATATTTTATGTAAACAATGCAAGATCATGAAGTTATGAGAAAGATTAGTTGAATTTGCCTCTTAACGGGCACCCGGTCTCGCCCAAACCCCATGGAGAAGGGAAAAAAATCTACCCAATTGTCAAATAGAAATGAGGATGCGAGAGAACTTGATGTGGGCATTACCCTTTGGGTAACCAACATTAGACTACCTCCTCCGACCCAACTAGAGGCCCATGAAGATTGCCCAACAACCAAGGTGGGCTTATACTTCGGTTCCAGCAAAGGAGACCTACCCAAAGAAGGATTCTTGACGAACAAGGCAAGAAGACTCTATACAACACTAGTAACATGTGGGGCATCAATGACGGTTTGATACTAACGGTTTGGAAATCCGTCAGCGAATGTCTTTTTTTGTGACGGTACCGCATTTTCGTGTCACGGGTGGCGTTTTGGGCCGCTCAGGCCCAAAAATTAGTGACATCCGAGCTCAAAACATCAATGATTGTCGAGAAATGAGCGTCGCGGGTGGTCGGCGGCCCGAACTGCGTAGTCAGCAGGGGAGGCGTCACAACAACTGGGCTTCGAGCCGGTGGACACACTCTGCACGCTTCTGATCACGTACTTTTATGTGTACCTGCACAACAGTCCAAGGCCAACAGCACTGGGACCCATATTTGTAAGGGTAGATAACCATTGTGTGCACACATGTACCAGAACTGCAGCACTCGGGTCCGCATGTCAGGTACCGACACGACCCACCTGCGTGGAGCCGCCCGTTCTGACAGCCTCCCAGCATGCGAAGTGGACCAGAACTGTCAGTACCACCAACATGGGTTCCACATGTCAGTTGACATGCTAGAAAAATTTGGGCACGTGCAAAGACAAGTGTCTACCCGCCTTCAATTCTGGACGCCTGGCCCCACAGGTCAGAGCTTGGTGGGCCTACATAATATGTCGGGCCTACCTGGGTCCCAGGTGCCATTCCCATCGGGCCCACATGGAGATGTGGCGTGGCCCCGCATGTTAGAGCATTGGTGGGCCCGCGTGTCAGAGATTGGTGGCCCCCGCTTGTCAGGTAGATACGTCCTTCCTACAGAGCTTGGTGGGCGCCCGTTCTGACAGCCTTCCAGCCAGCGAAGTGGACCAGTCCTGGCAGTGGGACCAACCAGGGCTCCACATGTCAATTTTATTGCCATTTTTTGCGCACGTGCGATCACAAGGTTATTACTCATCTAGGTGTCTTTGGGCCAAATTGGGTGAGTAAAGTCAAACGCCTATTTAGTACGTTCAAAACAAGCCTACATAGGAATCCAACTTATATCCAAAGCTAGACTGGGGGCCTAGAACAATTTGTAGAAATTTATATTCCGGCCAAGATCGATTACCCATAGCTCCGCTGCTCCAGTTTGCCTCATAGGCCCTTTTTATGGGCGGGATTATATAACTGCCGGCCTACCATTGCCGGCACCCGAGCAGGTCCATTACCGCCGTCCGCCATTGCTTGCAGCCTGGCCAGCTTTTCTGGCCCAAATAACCACTTCTTCAGGTCGGCAGGTTGCAGCCACGGTAAGAATCTGACATGTTTTCTCGATAAAAGTCTCTGGCATATATTATTACTATCTTTGTCCTAAAATAATTGTCTCCGAATAAGTGGGGATGGGTCTATGAGATAGACTGTGGCCCAAAGCTGATGTAGGGAATGCAAACGAACGGTCGATAGATGCACATTCTTTCTTTTTTTACATGAAGATATATTAACCTTAACGATCACAGTACAAGATATCCATAGATCATCAAAGAGGAAGAGCCAGCAGTAATAGGCTGCACATAACAGAATGTACACGACCATGATATGCATAGAACATACTGATGTTTTCAGCTCAAGTTTTCATCAATGATAGATGCACCTTCGATGACTAGTAGGAGTCTAATTCACACTTTCCAGTTAATTGTCTTTTCTCACATGTTCATTGATGCAAAAGACATAATGAAAAATATAATTAACCTGATCTTGCATTGCCAGTAAGATCAGTTCATGGGTCTAGTAAGTCTCAGATACAATTTAAACAAGAAGAGTTCACCACAAAAGGACTACCAATTACAATTACACCATTACATCAGAGAATACTTAAGGGCAGCTGGTGGCGAGCAGTACACACGCTTCAACTTTTGGCATGACACTACTAGCTTCAAGTGGGTGTCCACCAGCTGCAAGATCAGGTATCAATAGATCTAAATCTTTTGGCATGGCAGTACCAGCTTCAGGATTGAGGTGTCCACCAGCTGCAATATCAAGTAGCTGCCCATGGGATATCTTCCACTGCCGCACAAGTTCGTTCCAATCTGCATTGCTAATTGAACTGATAGGACTTTCTTTTGACATGGTAGTACCACATTCAGGGTTGAAGGTTGCGCGAGCGGCAGGTGTTGGAGATATGCCCAAGAGGCAATAATAAAGTGGTTATTATATATCTTTGTGTTTATGATAAATGTTTGCATACCATGCTATAATTGTATTGACTGAAACATTAATACATGTGTGTTATGTGAACAACAAGGAGTCCCTAGTAAGCCTCTTGTATATCTAGCTTGTTGATTAATGGATGATCATAGTTTCATGATCATGAACATTGGATGTTATTAATAACAAGGTTATGTCATTAGATGAATGATGTAATGGACACACCCAATTAAGCGTAGCATGAGATCACGTCATTAAGTTCAATTTGCTATAAGCTTTCGATACATAGTTACCTAGTCCTTCGACCATGAGATCATGTAAATCACTTATACCGGAAGGGTACTTTGATTACATCAAACGCCACTGCGTAAATGGGTGGTTATAAAGGTGAGATTAAGTATTCAGAAAGTATGAGTTGAGGCATATGGATCAAGAGTGGGATATTGTCCATCCCGATGACGGATAGATATACTCTGGGCCCTCTCGGTGGAATGTCATCTAATTAGCTTGCAAGCATGTGACTTGGTCACAAGAGATGATATGTCACGGTACGAGTAAAGAGTACTTGTCGGAGACGAGGTTGAACAAGGTATGGAGATACCGATGATCAAACCTCGGACAAGTAAAATATCGCGAGACAAAGGGAATCGGTATCGTATGTAAATGGTTCAATCGATCACTAAGTTGTCGTTGAATATGTGGGAGCCATTATGGATCTTCAGATCCCGCTATTGGTTATTGGTCGGAGAAGAGTCTCAACCATGTCTGCATAGTTTGCGAACCGTAGGGTGACACACTTAAGGTTGATGTCGTTTTAAGTAGATATGGAATATGGGATGGAGTTCGAAGTTTTGTTCGGAGTCTCGGATGGGATCCAGGACATCACGAGGAGGTCCGGAATGGTCCGAAGAATAAGATTCATATATAGGAAGTCATTTTCTAAGTTTGAAAATGATCCGGTGTATTTATGGAAGGTTAGGGACTCCACCAAGCTTGGCCGGCCAGCCAAAGGGAGGAGGAGTCCCAGGTGGACTCCACCTAAGGGGCCCGGCCACCCCACCAAAGGGAAAGGGGGGAGTCCCAACCGAAGTAGGATTCGTCCATATGGCAGTTTTTGAATTGGGGTCTTATTCGAAGACTTGGACAAACCCTTGGGGGTTCCACCTATATAACGAGGGACAAGGGGAGGGGGCCGGACACACCAACCACACCTTGGCCGCACCCCTTAGAGTCACCAAGGCCGGCGCCCCCCTCTCCCCAAACCCTAGCCGCCCCTCCTCCTCGTACGCCTCTAGTAGTGCTTAGGCGAAGCCCTGCCGGAGTTCTCCACCACCACCGCCACCACGCCGTCGTGCTGTCGGGATTCCGAGGAGGATCTACTACTTCCGTTGCCCGCTGGAACAGGGAGAAGGACATCGTCATCAACACCGAACGTGTGACCGAGTACGGAGGTGCTGCCCGACTGTGGCACCGTCAAGATCTTCTACGCGCTTTTGAAAGCGGCAAGTGATCATCTCCTCCAACAACGAGATCTAATCTCGTAGGCTTTGGAAATATTCAAGGGTTAGTCTCATGATCTTCTCGTTGCTCCCATCTTCTAGATTGCATCTTGGCTTGGTTTTCGTTCTTGCGGTAGGAATTTTTTTGTTTTCTATGCTACGAATCCCATCAGTGGTATCAGAGCCGTGTCTATGCATAGATTGGTTGCACGAGTAGAACACAATGTTTTGTGGGCATTGATGCTTTTGTTGTCCTTAGTTCGTGTACTTTGCATCTTGCGGGATGGTGGGATGAAGCGGCTCGGGCTAACTTTACATGACCGCGTTCATGAGATTTGCTCCACGCTCGACATGCAACTTGTATTGCATAAGTGGCTTTGCGGGTGTCTGTCTCTCCCACCATAGTGAAGATTCAATCTACTCTTTCTATTGACAACACTAGTATCACCGTTGTGGTTCATGTTCGTAGGTAGATTGGATCTTACTTGAAAACCCTAAACCACGTAAAATATGCAAACCAAATTAGAGGCGTCTAACTTGTTTTTGCGGGGTTTGGTGATGTGATATGGCCATAATGTGATGATGAATATGTATGAGATGATCATTATTGTATTGTGGCAACCTGCAGGAGCCTTATGGTTGTATTTAAATTTCATGTTGAAGTATTATTTCAAAGTAGTTGTAATAGTTGCTACATGGGAGAACAACCATGAAGACGACGCCTTGGACCTTGACGCTTCGCCGACGATGATGGAGATCATGCCCTTTGATGGTGGAGATCATGTCTGTGCTTTGGAGATGAAGATCAAAGGCGCAAAGATAAAAGGACCATATCATATCACATATGAATTGCATGTGATGTTAATCCTTTTATGCATCTTGTATTGCTTAGTTCACGACGGTAGCATTATAAGATGATCCCTCTCACTAAAATATCAAGATAATAAAGTGTTCATCCTTAGTATGCACCGTTGCTAAAACTTGTCGTTTCGAAGCATCACGTGATGATCGGGTGTGATAGATTCTACATGTGCATACAACAGGTGCAAGCCAGTTTTGCACACACGTATACTAAGGTTGCCTTGACGAGCCTAGCATGTACAGACATGGTCTCGGAACACGGGATACCGAAAGGTAGAGCATGAGTCATATGATTGATATGATGAACACTTTGAGTGTTCCCTTTGAAGCTACATCTTTTCTCGTGATGATCGGATTTGGTGTAGTGGATTTGGTTCGTGTGATCACTAAGACAATGCGAGGGATATTGTTTTGAGTGGGAGTTCACCTAGTTAATTTAAGAATTAAAATTTGAACTCATTTTATCATAAACTTAGTCTAAACTCTTCGCAAATATGTAGTAGATCATGGCGTCCCGACCAATCAATTTTAACTAGTTCCTAGAGAAAGAAAAGCTTAAAAGCAATGGTAGCAACTTCACCGACTGGTTCCGTCATGCATGTGAGGATTTTCCTCAATGGTGGAAATCTGCAATTTGTGCTCGAAGCACCGCTAGGTCCCCTACCACCTCCTGCAGTATCCGAGGACGAAAAGAATGTTTACGAAACTCGGGTGATTCGATACTCTCAAATTCAGTGTGCCATCCTGTGCAGCCTAGAGGCGGAGCTCCAAAAGCGTTTTGAGCACCATGACCCATATGAGATGGTCCGTGAGCTAAAAGCTATCTTTGAAACTCATGCGGCCGTCGAAAGCTATGAGGCCTCGAAACACTTCTTTGGCTGTATGATGGAAGAGGGCAGCTCCGTTAGTGAGCACGTGCTCGCCATGTCCGGGCACGCGAAGAAGCTCAGTGACATGGGGATAGTGATTCCTAATCAGCTGGGTATTCATCGTGTTCTGCAATCAGTGTCACCAAGTTACAAGAACTTCGTGATGAACTACAACATGCAGAACATGAATAAGGAGTTACATGAACTCTTTTCCATGCTGAAATCTGCTGAGATTGAGATACAGAAAGAACACCAAGTGTTGATGGTCAACAAGACCACCAGTTTCAAGAAGCAAGGCAAACCTAAGAAAGGCAACTTCAAGAAGGGCGACAAGAAAGTTGTTGCGCCTCCTGTGAAACCTAAGGCTGGCCCTAAACCTGATACTGAATGCTATTACTGCAAGGAGAAGGGGCACTGGAAGCGGAATTGCCCCAAGTACATGGCTGATTCGGCCTTGTCAAGAAGAAGAAAGGTATATCTGATATGCATGTTATAGATGTCTATCTTACTGGTTCTCGTAGTAGTGCCTGGGTATTTGATACTGGTTCGGTTGCTCACATTTGTAACTCGAAACAGGAACTACGGAATAAATGAAGCCTAGCGAGGGACGAGGTGACGATGCGCGTTGGAAATGGATCCAAGGTCGATGTGATCGCCGTCGGCACGCTCCCTCTACATCTACCTTCGGGATTAGTTTTAAACCTCAATAATTGTTATTTGGTGCCTGCGTTGAGCATGAGCATTATATCTGGATCTTGTTTAATGCAAGACAATTATTCATTTAAGTCAGAGAATAATGGTTGTTCTATTTTTATGAATAATATATTTTATGGTCATGCGCCTGAAATGAATGGTTTATTCTTGTTAAATCTCGATAGTAGCGATACACATGTTCATAACATTGATGCTAAGCGAATTAAATTGAATGATAATTCTACTTATACGTGGCACTGTCGTCTTGGTCATATTGGAGTGAAGCGCATGAAGAAACTCCATTCAGATGGACTTCTTGAGTCACTTGACTTTGAGTCATTTGATAGATGTGAACCATGTCTAATGGGAAAAATGACTAGGACTCCATTCTCTGGTACAATGGAGCGAGTTACAGACTTATTGGAAATCATACATACCGAGGTGTGTGCACCAATGAGTGTAGCAT